>NC_135315.1:51509012-51834012 GCF_048772815.1 Callospermophilus lateralis | reverse complement strand
GTTCATAAGGCAGTGGGAACAAGCCTCAGTCAGGTTCACCACTCACCAGCCACAAAACTCTGAGTTTTACCTTTCTGAGCCTCAGTTTCCCCCATTGTAAAATGCAGTTAATACCTACATAACACATCAATGCCATTGTTGTGAAGATTTAAGGAGGTAATATTAGACAATCTTGGCATACAATAAAAGCTGAAAAAGAGCCAGGCGTGGTGGCACACACTTGTAATCCCAGTGGCTCCTGAGGCTAAGGCAGGAAGATCACAAGTTCAAAGCCATCTCAGCAATTTAGCAAGACCCTAAGCAACTCAGAGAGACACTGTCTCTAAATAAAAAAAACAAAACAAAACAAACAAACAAAAAAAAACGGGCTAGGGATGTGGCTCAGTGGTTAAACACCTCTGGTTTCAATTTCCAGTAAAAAAAAAAAAAAAAAAAAAAAAAAAAAATATATATATATATATATATATATATATATATATATATATACACACATACATACACACACACACACATATGTGTAAATAAAAAGCAGAAAAAGAGGGTGGCTATTATTTTAATAATAGCAAACAATGTAGTGCAAACAATGGAGCAGGGTAGTTAAAAGTACCTGGATTTCACTTTAGGCTCTGTTGCTTATTTTTGCATGAGCTAGGCAAGTTACTTAACCCATGCCTAAGTTTCCTTTTCTGTATAGGGTAAATAATAGTTACTGCTCTCACAAGTTGTCAGTGATATTAAAAGGTATATAGCACTAAGAACTATAACTAGAACCGCACATTCAATAGCTGTTAAGATATTATGATTGGTATCATTTTCATTATTGTGTTATCTATACTAAGAATAGATAAAGCTGAATAGACAAAGAATGTAGGCTCAAGGAATAGTTCAGTGGTATAGCATTTTCCTAACATGCACAAGGCCCTGGGTTTGATCTCCAGCACTGCAAAAAACAAAGACATAAAAAAAGTCTGACTGGGCTGGGGATGTGGCTCAAGTGGTAGCGCGCTGGCCTGGCATTCGTGTGGCCCGGGTTCGATCCTCAGCACCACATACAAAGAAAGATGTTGTGTCCGCCGAGAACTAAAAAATAAATATTAAAATTCTCTCTCTCTCTCTCTTTAAAAAAAAAAAAATCTGACTATCTAGTTGGGGATTATTCACATGAAGATCTCTACATTGAGTGATCTGGTTATAAAGGAATCTCAATTTTGCAATAGAGGAGTGTTTGCTTGTGTGTTTGTTTTAATCTTTTATTGCTGTTTATTTTTTTAATGAGGTGACAGGGGTTGAACCCAGGGCCTCATGGATGCTAGGCAAATGCTTTGCCACTGAGCTCCCTAGTCCTAGAAGAGTATTTCTAAACCTTCTTCCCCGCCCCCCGCCCGCCTCAGTATTACCTTGCTAAGGAAGGATTTTAAGACATTTTCTCTAAGTATCCTACCCATCACAACTTCTACTTTGTATTTATTTATTTTCAGTGTTGGGGATTGAACCCAGGGCCTTGAGCATGTTAGACAAGCACTCTCACTGAGCTACCTCCCCAGACTCCCCTCCCCCAAAGAAAATTTAATTCTACTTTCTGTAAATCTGCTTATATTCCATTTGAAATACCACAACCATTGGAATATTTAAGATTTTAATTTTCATCCCCCAGAGAACCAATTTTGCCCCTTTGGAGGTGATATCAACTAGTCAGTGGCTGAGCAGAGAAAGTTAAGTCTAGAACTCATGCCTCCCGCCAGAGGCCCTTTTCTTGTACCTAGTCTGTTCCCTGGTGCATTTCAGTATCTTCCAGGTAGGGTGTCCAGGGTCCTGAACTGAGAGGCCCAGATTAGGAGTAATTTGTGGGTAGGAAATGGTGCTGACCAGAACAGACACCCTTGGGAAAAGACCTTCAATGGGACTGGAAGGATAGAAAAGGTACCTGTAGCAACATGCGGAGCCGGGTGATGCGCTGGAAAGGCAGCAACAAGAAGGATGGTAGCGGAAGCCGCTCACACTTGGGGAGGCTCTGCAGCCTACGCAACTCCGAAGAGAAGCGCATGTTTGTGTCCCTGCAAAAAACAGGCCCAGCTGGCTAGTGGCTGCTACCTGGAGCAAGGCACTGATCCCTCAGTTGCTCTGACCTCAGAGACGCTCCCTCCAACTTCCTCCCCCACCTCTGGGATACAATAATCCTCCCTTATTCGTGGTTTTTTGCTTTCCACAGTTTCAATTAGCCAAAGTCAACTTCAGTCATAAAATGTTAAATAGGAAATTGCAGAAGCAAACAATTCATAAGTTTTAAATTATGTGCTTTTCTAAGTAATGTGATAAAATCTCAAGCCATTCCATTCCATTCCACCTGAAACTTGATTCATCCCTTTGTCCAGCATATCCACATCCTATACCCTACCCTCCCATTAGTCACTTAGTAACTGTACCAGTTATCAGATTGACTGTGGAGATATTGCACTGCTTTCTTTTAGTAATGGCAACTGCCATTATTAAGTGTACTAAAGTGCAAGAGAAGTGATGTTAGCAATTTTACTACAGTTTATTGTTATAATTTTTCCATTTTATTAATTAATGTTATTAATCTCTTATTCTGCCTAATTTATAAGTTAAACTTTATCATTGGTATGTAGGTATAGGAAAAACATAGAATATATAGGGCTTAGTACTAGTCATAGTTTCAGGCATCCACTGGGGGTCTGAGAACATATTCCCCCATAGAGTCTGAGGAAATACCCTACTCACATTAGGCGACTGTAGGTCTCCTCCTGATACTGTTGATTTCGCACATAATCCACATACACTGAGAAGGGACCCACCGCATGAGCGTGCACCACATCACACAGGTCACTGATGTGTGGCGAAGAACGCACACGGGACAGTAATGCTCCTAGAAACCTGAAGGAGTTGGGGGAGCAAGTAATGGAGGGGTGCAGACAGCTGGGTCTTCAGGTGCTTCCTGGGTCCATGGAAGGAAGAACCTGGTAGGGAGAAAGCTAACGGGGTGCTCAGCAGCCCCAGGTCAGGATTCCTGGGAAGGCAGGATTCCACTGACCGCTCACTGACGCTCTGGACTCGCTGCACATTGGAGAAGAGTGTGTGGTGATCCCGAGGGGTGAGTGTGTCCCGAAGTGCCTGGCTCAGCACAAAGGTGTCAGTCAGCAGCTGCAGGGAGCGCAGGTAGGAGGCCTCAGATGTCACCACCTCGAATAGGCTCTGGGAAGGGCAGGACCATAGTGCAAAGTGCCACTCATAACCAGCCTAGGACCCAGGACACCCTCCTCCCCTATGTCAGCCTACCCAGCCCCACCTCAAGTGTGCCCACCTCCTGCATGCGCCTCTCTTGGGGACTGAGGGTCTCCAGGAGGCCACTGGCTCTCACAGCTGGAAGCTCCTGCCACAGGGTGTTTCGAGGTCCAGGGGGCCGTGTGAAAGTGGAAGGTTCCCCAGGATTTGCTGGAGAGGGACCCCCATCCTCACCAACCCCCCACAGCTCCTCTGATAGCACGGCTGCTCGGTAGGTCTGGTACAGAGGTTCTGGAATGCAGACAGAGCACATCAGGAAAGTCGAGAGCCCTAGACCCTTTCTCTACAGAAGTGACCCCCAGATCCAGAGACACTCACCATCCTGCAGGGGCAGCTCCCAGTTCTGTTCCTTTAGTCCCTCCAACCCCTCTTCATCCCTGTGGAAAGAGAAAGCTAAGGGAGTCCCCAAGGCCACAGCTCCATGGGTGCTATTCACATGACACTGGAAGTGATGCATAACCCACATGCATGTTGTATGTAGGGACCCAAGTGGCTCCCCAGGTGTTTTATGTGCCTGTTGTAAGGGAGGCCCTGAACTAAAGGGGGCCCCATCCATTCCTGTTATTTCAACTACTGTGTACCAGAGACTTCCAAATCTGTTTCCAGCTCTTTTATGTAGCAACTATTGCCTGACCAGTAATTTATTATTTAATTTTATTTTTGCAGTGTGAGGGAGAAAAACCCAAGGTCTTGAGCATGTCAGGCAGGCACTCTAACCACTGGACCACATCCCAAGCCCTGCAACCATTATCTGGAAGGTCCTATTTGTACCTTAATGAAACTCCACGTGGCCAAACTCTTTCACCTGCCTACCACTACCCACAGTTCTGTCTCCCCTGTTCTGGTCACTGGTACCAGCACCATTCACTTGCACTAAAAGCCACACTAGTAAATGTTTGATGAATAAATAAATGGACCTGAATTGCCTCTGATAACAACAATAAATCTAAGATGATTAACAAGCCCATATAACATAGAAGACAGGGTCATGGTTGCCAAATAGATTTGTGGATAATAATCGCAATAAAGATTCAAAGTGAGAAAACAGAATTAAAATGGAGAACTTGCTATGGATCAGCTCTTTAGCAATATACCCCAATGATCCCATGGACTAGCTGGGGTATTCTTATGCCCATTTCCTAAGTAAGAATGCTGAGACCCCAGAAAGGCTGAGAATTTGTATAAAGTCACATAACTAAGAGGGGACAGAGCTGGGATAAGAAATGGGGACTGCCTATCTCTATAGCCCTAGCCCTTCTTCCTTCCACCTTTGTGGAGGTGGGATTCACCTGGACCTGAAGATTAGCCTGCCCTCAGGTGGAAGACAGTAGGGAGAAGAGTGGAGAATAAGGGTAGAGAATCCTGTACCTTCCCTCCATGGCTGTAGGATGAGCATTCCCAGGAGCTTCATCAGGACTCTCCGCTGGAGAAAGAATCCAGAGTGAAAAGAACAAACCTCCAAGACCCCAAGCCCAGGACTCCTAACCCCAGCCCTAGCAGAGACTGATGCTATTAAAAACTACAACTCCCATCAGCCCAGAGCAGCAGCTGGTTGAAGAAGAAAACTCCCCGGGCCTGTAGCTTGTAGCTGGTTGGGTTTTAGGCCAATCCACCTATGCCCCGCCCCTTCAAAGCACAAAAATTCTACACACAGACATACTATGCATAGACACACACACACACACACACACACACACACACAGCCCCTGTACCTGTTTGGATTCCATCTTCAGAAGGTAGATCAAGATCTGGCTGTGGAGCTTCCCCAGAGATGGTGGTATCCTGTCTGACCCGAGTTGGTTTAGGGGGTTTGAGAGGTGGCAGGAGCTTGCGTTCAGCAGTGGACCGATAAGAAGTGAGGACCACTGCGGGGTGACTGATGCTTGGAGGGTTCGGGCAGGAGCGGGAGGTCCTTAGCGGGGAGGCACGACAGAGAGCCCTGGGGCCATCTTCAGGGCTCCCCACTGGCACCCACCGGAGCTCCAGGCCAGGCCGGGCTACGTGGCAGACACAGGGGCAGCATGGAGGGCAGGCAAGAGCAGCATCTGTGGCAGATGGGAGACCCTAAGGAGAAAGACCTTGGGGCCTGGGTGGCCCACCCCCAGGGATTCCTCTCAATATCAAGGTCCAGCCCTGGCATCTATACATCTCCTCCACCCTGTGTTCAAACCTCCAGAAATGTAGAAACCCGATTTTCCAAACACAAAATCCATTTTTGGAAAAAACTAGTCCATGAAATTTCCCAGTCTTCATTATTGAGAACAAAGATGAGTTATAATGAGGCCACCCCAGCCCCCTCCATATGCTTACCCAGAGCGCCATTCTCCTGGGACCCATTCCCGGCCAAGGTGACGTGAGGAGCCTCTCTCTCCCCATTCACATCTGTTCCCCCTTGAGAACCCCGCTCCAGGGAGCCCGAAGTGTGTTTCTTGCTTTCAGCTCCCCATTCAAACCTGCCTGCCAGTCTCCGCACAGTGCCAGGGGCAGAGGCAGAGCTGTCCTGGTTGGGGGCCTCAGCCCCTGGGAGCAGGGGCAGAGCTGGGCGGGGTGACCCAGAGGGCTTAGGTGGGGGAACCGGGGACCAGGGAGTGGGTTCAGGAGAGATGGATCGCCGGGACGCTGGACTGGGGGACCTGGAAGATGAATCTGGGGGAGTCTGGGAGTCAAGACTGACTCTAGAAGCTGAGGGAGGCAGAAGGGCAGGGGGCTTGAGGGATGCAGCTGGGGGCTCCCAGAAAATAGGGGAGCACATTGGGGTTGGTGCCTCACTGGAGGCTCGGGGAAGTGCTTGTGGAGAGGAGCCATTGAGGGGAGGCCCCGGGGAGTGGGGAGCCCGGGGACGAGAAGGGGGCCGGGGGCGGATGATCCTCGGGGGCTTCTGGGTAGGGGGTGTTGCTGCAGGAAGGGACTGGGCCGACATCTTTCTCTGAGCTCTTCAAAGAAGTGGGGTGATCTGCTGGAGTCATCCCCTGAGGATGGAGGAAGAGAGAGACCCTTTAATGGGTAGACTGGGGCCATGTGAAGCCATGATTTGGGGTCAGGAGAAAAGGCTGGTGTATTTCCTCTCCTTCCTTCCCAATTGCACTGCCTTCCCTCGCCTCCATCTCCCATCCCTCCTTCTCATTCTGCCCCTGGACTTTCCTGCACAGCCTTTCTTGGTCCGGTTTCTCTTTATTTAAAAATTTTTTGGCGGGGGGTACTGGGGATTGAACTCAGGGACACTGACCACTGAGCCACATCCCCAGCCCTATTTTGTATTTTATTTAGAGACAGGGTCTCCCTGAGTTGCTTAGTGCCTCACCATTACTGAGGCTAGATTTGAACTTATGATCCTCCTGCCTCCTGCTTGGGAAGCTTCTGAAATTACAGGTGTGTGTTATCAGGCCTGGCTTAAATTTTTGAATTTTTAAAAACATTTATGGTAGTGGTGATTGAATCCTGGAGCACTTAACCACTGAGCCACATCCTCAGCCCTTTTATGTATATTTTATTTGAAGACAGGGTCTCCCTAAGTTGCCAAGGGACTCACTAAATTGCTGAGGCTGGCCTCAAACTTGTGAGTCTCCTGCCTCAGCCTCCAGATTTACTGGGATTACAGGTATGTATCACCATACCTGGCTTTTATTTTTATTTATTTATTTATTTATGCAGTACTGGGGATTGAACCTGGGGCCTTGCACATGCTAGGCAAGTGTTCTACCACTGAGCTACATTCCTAGGGTTTCTAAAATTTTATTTTGAGACAGGGTCTCACAAAATTGCCAAGGCTGGCCTCCAACTTGGCAATCCTCCTGCCTCGGCCTCTTGAGTAGCTGGGATTACAGGTCTGCACCATTGTACTAGGCTTCAAATTTTTTACTTCTGCTGCCACAGTCAGGCCAAGGAAGACAGTGGGACTAGGAGGCAGTGACTAGGTAGAGACCCAAGATAAAGGATGCATGATGCAGGGAACCAGAGAACTAGTAAGATGCAGGAAAGGGAATCTGGCTTGCCATGACAGCTATTGTGTGTCTACCTAATAAACTGTGTGCCAATGTGAGTCGTGGAGGTTTGTGTGTGTTTTAAGGGTATTCCCTATCTGCTACCGTACAAGTGGGGGCTGCATGGTGTGTGGTGAGTGTAGGTTGTGTGTGCAGTGGGAGGGCAGGGTAGACCGTGTGGTCTATTAAGGAGTGTGTGATGTAAGTGTATAAAATCGGGGTGTGAAGTTGTACATGTGTTCCATGCTGTCTGGATGGAGTGTGGATTTGTGTGTGCGCAGGCGCATGTGTGCACGCCCCTGCCTGGACTAGGAGAGATGCATCACTGTTTCCCTGCTCCAGCAGGCCCTCCACCCCCCATTTCCCAATTCCTCTCTCCGGACTCTCCCTTTCCGGATTATTTTTAGTCTCCTTTTCCTGCCATGAAGATTCCTGGAGTCTCTGACCCCAGGAGACCAGGAGGCTCCTGCATGGTCTCGTCTGTCCCCCATCCTCTCATCACTGCCCACCCACTCCCTGGGGCTGCTCACAGAGAGAGGCGCCACTGAAGGGCTGGGTCCTGCCAGGATGCCTGGGGAGGTGGCCGGAGACCAGAGAAAAGGATAGAACCAGCAGAGCCAAGACTTTGGGGCCTGAACTTCTCTTTCTCTCTCAGGGAAAGAGGCTGCAGTCCCAAGAAGATTGCAGAATCAGAACGGGGGGTACACGGGAGCCCACACTCCCTTCAGGAGTCAGAAGTCACATCCCTCCTGGCCCCACATCAGGTTCTTTAGATCTGGTGATGTAGGATGGGGGCTGGGGGTTGTAGCCTGTGAGCTTTGTGCTCAGGGACCTCTGCATTCTGGCAGGAAGCCACTTAGCAAGGTGACCCTCACAGTAGCCTCAAGAGCTGGCTAGCTCCTCCCCAGCCCCTGCCCCCCTCAGGGTTCCCACTCCACTCCCCAATCCCTTTAGGCACCAGCATTTACTTTCTTCCCCACACCCCACTTAGGCCTCTTGAAGGGACCAGGTAGTCAGGGCCCCAAGCACTCACCCTTGAGTCCCCTCCACTCTCAGTCACCTCCCAGGGCTGAGTGAGTAGGGGCAGGAAACAGGAATTGGATCCTCCTCCCAACCGGACACCCCCCCCCCAACCACACCACACTCCACATGCGCACACTAGGGCTCTGGGAGACGTGAGGATCCCAGTATCCAGAGTGTCCGCAGGTTAACAGGTCTGAAGAAGGGCTGAGACCCAGGCTAGAGATCAGAGTGCTCCACCTGTGCACATCCCATCAGCTTTGCTGGATGCACAGGGGCTCCCAGGACTGGGGTGGACAGGGTAGGGTGAGGATGGGGTGGCGATGGACCAGGGGCTGGGCTGACAGTACAGCATGGTTGTTATGTGTCTCTATCTCAGCTAAGGGATGGCGTGTGTGTGTGTGTGTGTGTGTGTGTGTGTGTGTGTCCTTACACAGCATGTCTAACCATCTCTCCCACGACTTGCTCCACCGCCTGTCTCTTTAGCTTCCAACTTGTCCCCTGCATGTAAACCAGCCCACTATTTCACAACAAGGGACCCCTAACTCTCCATGGGTTCCCCATGATTTACATTTATCTTTAGGAGTGTTTTCTATTTTTCAGCCTGTCCTACCTGCCCATTGGAACAAGGCATGCAGGCTGAGTTCTCCAAGGGCTGAGGTCTCCAAGTGTCTGATCCTGTTTTGGGGGCAGGAGGTAAGGGCCCAGATTGCAATCTCCGCAAAGGAAGCCAGTTCCTCCGCCCCACCCAGCCATTGTGTCAGGAGTGTGTGTGTGTGTGTGTGTGTGTGTGTGTGTGGTGTAGGAGAGAGGGGGGGCCAAGAGCCAGGAGGTGAGGAGGATGGAACATGTATATCTTCTCCAAGTAGGTGTGACATTTGTTGGGACCCCTGCTGCTCACCATTCTCCCGTCCCTGACTCCCTGTCCCTCTGGGAAACTTTAATGATGATGGCCAGGAGTCCGTGCTCTAATGAGGAAGGCGGGATGGGAGGGGGTCCCTCTCACCTTTAATTTTCTCTGTGGTTGAGAAACAGTTCCCAGGGCTTGGGTGTGTCATTAAAAAAAAAAAACCCGAGGGAGTGAAATGAACCACGCCTCAGCCTGAAAAGTAAGGTGATGAGAAGAAGATGCAACGGCTAGTTATGAGATCTGGAGGCCGGTGACTACACCCCAATGTCCGCCCTTGTCAGACCTACACATACACACTCCAAATAAGACACTTAAGAAGAAAATCCAGAAAGCTGGCAGGAAAATATGCTTTCGTCCCTTTTCTCCAAGTAAAAGCCCAAAGTCTTTCTAGTGCCCAAGAAGAGCAAAACCTACCCTCTTCAACATTTTCTCTCAGATGCACTCCTAACCCAGGACCTTTACACCAGCTGTGCCCTCTGCCTGGAAATCTTCTTTCCAATACATCCCCATAGATTTGTTGAAGGACACACGTTGAATGAGGCCAGTCCCATCCATTCTTTTTTTTGTTGTTGAGGTTCTTTTTAGTTATACATGATACTAGACACTCTTAAAAACTGCAGTGGGAATGGTATGTAATAGAATACTACCTAGCATGCAAGAGGACCTCAGCTTCATCCCCAATGATCTCTCCCTCCCTCCCATCCCACACACACGAAATACAAGCTGCAATCTCATACCACATTTGTGTGTGTGTGTGTGTGTGTGTGTGTGGTGCTGGGGATCTAACCCAGGGGCACTTTACAACTGAGCTACATCTCAAATCTTTTTTATTTTTTATTTTGAGACAAGGTCTCACTAAGTGGCCAAGCACTCGCTTTGAACTTGGATCCTCCTGCCCCAACTTCCTGACCTTCCTTCCCCCTCCATAGTAATTATACTTTATAACATCCCACATAGTATACTTATATGTTTATAGTGAACAGTGAATTATTACTGTGGTTATTATTATTATTTTATTTTATTTTTGCTGTACTGGGATTGAACCCAATGTTTGTGCATGGTAGGCAAGCACCCTACCTCTGAACTACATCGCCAACCCTTTTTATTTTATTTTGAGACAGGGTCTCTGTCTCAAATGGTCAAGGCTGACCTCAAAGTTTTGATCCTTCTGCCTCAGGCTCCCAAGTAGTTAAATCATCTTCTCACATTAGAAAGTAAGCTTTCTGAGCTGGATACAGTGGTGCAAGCCTGTAATTCCAGCAACTTGGAAGGAGGATCTCAGTGTCAAGGCAGCCTGAACAACTGAGCAAGGCCCTAAGTAACTTAGGGAGAACCTGTCTCATGAACTGCCTCAGATCTGAATGGGAATGTTTGGTCTCAAGAGGGGGAGTGAAGGAACCCAGTGTGGTGGCACACGCCTGTAATCCCAATTGCTTGGGAGGCTGAGGTAGGAAGATTACAAGTCAAAGCCAGCCTCAGCAACTTAGCAAGACCCTGTCTCAAAATAAAATACAAGGGCTGGGAATGCGACTCAGTGGTTAAGTGCCCTGGGTTCAATCCCTGGTACCAAAAAGTAAAAGAATGGAGACTGGCAGAGTGGCACATACCTGTAATCTTAGCTACTCAGGAGGCTAAGGCAGATGCAAGTTTTGAAAACTTAGTCTTTTTTCTAAAATAAAAAAATGAAAGGGCTGCTTTCTGATAGAGAGCCCTTGGGTTCAACCCCCAGTGCTGCATTTAAAAAAGAAAGGAAAAAAGGGGGCTGGGGATATAGCTCAGTTGGTAGAGTGATTTCCTTGCATGCACAAGGCCATGGTTTGATCCCCAGCACCACAAAAAAGAAAGAAAGGAAAAAAAAAAAGTGGAACAGAAAAGAGAAATTGGATGGTGCAGGATCTGTTCTCCCTGTCTAGTCTGAGCTTATCTCCTTGTTCTCCTCCCTTTAATCCTACTCCAGACAGACATACTCCCACCCAGGATTTTCATCCACATTCAGGAGAAACTCCCAAAGGTCACACTGTGAATATTCGAACATTCCTGACAAAGTGGGTCCACTGCTCAAAGCAACTAACTGCAAAGATGAAAACAATGACTTCAAATCTATAAAAGTCACCAGGTTTATGCCCCACTCCATTCCAACAAGATATATATAATCTGAAAAAAAAATCACTAAATGCAATATATACCAGTTTTTTTCACAAATATTTTCTTTCTTTCTTCCTTTCTTTCTTTCTTTTTTTTTTTTTTTTTTTTGAATGGTGGTGGGGATCAACCCCAGGGCCTCATGCATGCTAATCAAGTGCTCTACCACCGAGCTACATCCCCAGCCCAGTATTTTATTTCTTGTATGTTTTTGCAAAGATACTGAAAGTTATTTATGTGATGATCCGTTCTTCCTGCCACCCCCCCACAAAGCAAATTTTTTTCTGTTTTTGCATATTCTGAAAGTACCATCATAGTTTCAAATCTGTATATTCTGCCTTCTCTGTATTGTTTTTTTGTTTTGTTTTGTTTTTAATTTTTTTTCTAGTTGTAGATGGACACGGTACCTTTATTTTATTTATCTATTTTTATGTGGTGCTGAGGCTTGAACCCAGAGCCTCGCATGTGCTAGGCAAGCACTCTACCACTGAGCCACAATCCCAGCTCTCTGCTTTGTTTATAATCATTTCCATGTTGTCATATGGTCTTTGAAATTACACCTTTTGCTGGAATTTAATATTATAATGACTAGATTTTGCCATCCTGGCAAGAAGGAATCCAGGTCTTCCAAGAAACTCTCCATCCCCCACCAATTCCAGTGGGACCACCAATCATAACCGACTCTTGTCGGGAGCTGCCACATGAGTGTCTTTTCTTTTTTTTTTTTTTTTATGTTAAATAAAATATATTTTTTTATTGGTTGTTCAAAACCTTACAAATCTCTTGACATATCATATTCATACATTAGCATACATTAGCTTCAAGTGATTTATGAACTCCCATTTTTACCCCAGATACAGATTGCAGAATCACATCGGTTACACATCCCCATTTTTACATAATGCCATACTAGTAATTGTTGTATTCTGCTACCTTTCCTATCCTCTACTATCCCCCCTCCCCTCCCCTCCCATCTTCTCTCTCTACCCCATCTACTGAGACCCTCATTGTTATACTAAATTACATGAGTGTCTTTTCGCTGGCTCTGCCTATGATCCCCACACAGCACGTGAGATGGGCATGGCCTTCCTAGATGTCAGTCAACATGCTGATAGCCAGACATCATGAAGCTAGACTCAACCCCCTGAAACCTGACCCCTTCCCTCGTTTGAATGGCTTCTCCCCGATAAAAGGGTTCAACATGTTATCCCTGCTCTCTTTCTTGCCTGCCTTGCCCTCAGTAAGGAGCGGTCACTGAACTCGAAGAAAAGATGCTTTCTGTGTCTATGTCTTTATTTAGTCCCCAAGTTCACTTGGAGTGACCCTGACCGGTTTAGTCATGTGATGCGACAGACTCTCTCTGGCCATCTGACAAGATTGATCAACCCTATTCCTCAGGAAGGAGCAAGTCAGGACAGCTGCCTGGGGAAGAGAAGTTTCTGGTTCTTTGAGGAAGAGAAACTCTCTTCTAGGCTCACAAGGCAAGAACAATGTTAAGTCAGAGCCTTCTGTACCCTTGCCTCTCTTCCCCCACAAATGGAGGAAAACAGTCAATGGTAACAGAAAATGAGCCAGGAATGGACAGAGGCCCAACAACATCATTTGTTGAATTTCCCTGATCCTGAGCCACTACATTGCCTTTTGTGCTTGAACTTGAGCTGGGTTTCCATTATCTACTACTGAAAGAAACTTCATCATTATGATTCATTCCCTAAGTACCAGACATCAGGGATATTACAGTTTTCCCCATTATTAATAATATTGCAAGGCTGAGGATGTGGCTCAGAGATACAGCCCTTGTCTATCATGCACGAGGCCCCGAGTTTGATCCTCAGGGCTGTAAATAAATAATAATACTGCTGTGGCCACTCATAATGGTGCACGCTTATAATTCCAGTGACTTGGGAAACTGAGGCAGGAGGATTACATGTTCAAGGCCAGTCTGAGCAATTTAATGAGATTCTGTCTCAAAATGAAAAAAAATACAAAGGGTTGGGGATGTAGCTCAGTGGTAAAACACCCTGGGTTTAATCCCATAATAATAATAATAATAATAATAATAGGGCTGGAGTTGTGACACAGTGGTAGAGCGCTTGCCTAGCATGTGTGAAGCAATGGGTTCGATTCTTAACACCACAGGTAAATAAATTTAAAAAAAACATCAACAACTAATAAAAATATTTAAATAATATTACTGCTAATATCTTTGTGCAAAACAAAACAAAAAGTCTCCAATTTCAATTTTAAATACTAACAAAATAACCCCAGGAACTTCAATGTGGTTGATTTTGACTCTTTCCTGAAGGGGTGGAAGAGTCTTCATGTGTCATCTCTGCATTCACATCAGGCAGCTTCAATCCTCCTTCTGTCTCATCTGGTGATTGGGAAAGGTTTCAGGGAGGAAGGGACTTAGTTCTTTGAAGATCAGGTAGGGGCCAGGCCAAGAGGAAACCAGGGAAGCATAGGTACAGTGATGGAGAGGGTAAACATGTCTAGAGAGCTGTGAAAGGGAAGCTTAATTGAAATGAATAAGTAGAGGCACTTGTTCTATGGAGGAACAAGTAGAGACCATATCATGGTCAACCAGACAGGGTTGTTAGGGACTGAAGTTTTCTCCACAGGGGTTAGGAAGAGGACAGAAATAGTTTATCAAGTTCCATACCCATTCTCTCTTCTGGTACTAGTGCCCGAGTTTAGGCAATTACCCCTCCATCATTCTAAGCCCATGTGGCCCATTTTTTTTTTGGGGGGGGGGAGGCGCGTAAATGACCCAGCAGCAGTCAATGGACATATTCTCTCCTGTAGCTGCAGAGAATGGTTCAGGGCTGAGCATCATTCTGCATAGGATTTCTGCTGAAGTTATTGAAAAAGAAACTAATAGGTAAGTTTCTAATATGACCAAGGACATTTCTCCTATCTCAAATGCAGTAATGCATTCCCCCCCCCCCCCCGCCATTTCTGGTTTTGCCCACTCTTGGCAAACACTCCACCAATGAACTGTAGCTTCTGCCCCCAAATGCAGCAACTGAAACAAAAAATTATCTTTCCACTGGGGTGCTAAGCTGGTGCAAGCTAGACTTGGAGCTGCTAGTGAAGCCAGATTTAAAGTTAGGTAGTCAGTGTAGTTAGGTAAATCGGGTCTAATACCGAGTGAAATCTAAAATGGAGGCCATGCTGAGAATGATTCCAGGAAACACAGGACAACTCATGGAATGTTAATGAAGTCCTGAGAAAAGCCCTAGGCCCAAAGCCCATCCCAAAGAAGTGTTAATAAACAGCCCCCAGCAAACTTGAAGGTGCTAACTCAGAAGTCCTTCCTGCTCAGACTACTTCTTTGGCCCACCTGTGTCCCACCCCTCGGGCCTCCAACCTACATTCCATCACCAAAACTATAAAAAGGGGAAACAACCGCACTTCCACGGATTCCACCTCTTGGGTCCCCTTCTTCCTCCGGGAGAAGTCTTTTCTGCTGTCCTTTAATAAACTTCTAATTTCTACTCTGACCTTGCCTGGGCGTGCTTCTTTGATGTTATTCTTCAACATCCGGGAAGCAAGGACGCGTCACTGGTCAACAGCGGTATCACTAGTACCCATCATTGAAGTGGCCTGAGAATAAAATCAATGCAGGGAGTGTAGGGCATGACGTTACGTGGGGCATGTTGCATCAGAAAAGAGGAAACTTAACTTGCTGGCTGCTACCCACTTCCCAGTCCTGGGGCCACGTGTGGCTAAGAGAGCACCTAGCGATTAGCCAGAAGGCATTGCCATGGGTTGTGATGAAGAATCGGACCACCTCTAGAATAGGCTCAGAACCCTTCTGCCCTCACAAACAGCTGGGACAGCTCTGGTCTCCCATTACTGCCTGTAGAATGGGTGTAGATGTAAATTTTCCCCACCCTGCTGACCTTTATCCTGATTGGCTCCTGTACATTATATTAGCTGTGTATGTTTTCTTATTAAAAGAGATCCTGCTTTGACTGTTCCTTCTGGCGCATCTGATTATCCTCCTGCTAGGGAGGCCTGGGTGCAGGTGGCCAGTCGATCTTTACCTTTCTTGGCCCATCCTGGTCGAGGTGTGCTCCCCCAATCTCTTCCACAGGTCAGGAGGGAAGTGGGGGGCTAAAAACCCCCGACAAGGGAGAGGTAGAAACAGATTTGAGTGCTTGATACTATAGGCCTGAAATCAGCTCTATATCTGGAGTTTTGTTATACATGTTTATTAGCTCCCTTTATGTAAGCTTATTTATAGGTTTGTGTCACAACCAAGGTGGGGTGGGGAGGATCCCTTTCAAGAGTTGCTCAAAATGAAAGTGTTGAATCCAACTGACCTCTGGGAGGGCCAGGACCTTGAAGTTCAATAGAATCCTCATGGAGCACAGAACATCTGGGATTTCTGATAGGTGACCTGACTGTGTGTGAGATAAATCAGGAAGTGGGCAGAAGGCAAAGCTGCCTGCTCTAGGAATTCATACAGTTTCTGATCCAGGTGAGAACAGACATGGAGGATTCTATCAAACTACCACCAGATGGAGTCTGAGCATTTCAGGTATGGATTCTGGCAGCCAAGATGAACCCACCAGTGTCTGCATCCAGGGAGAAAAACACAGCCGGGTACCCTCCAAAACTCTGCATCTTCTTCCCTCCCTCCCCAGGGTACTATCACCTCTCTTGGAGACCTGGGACCCTTTATGTTCCCCCTCCAACTCCTCTCAAATCTGTTAGAAGAGAATACTCACACCCAGGAAAAAATGGCAGCAGACTACAATAATCAAGAGATTACTGGATGTGTGGTGCATGCCTGTAAGCGCAGCTCTGGAGGCTGAGGGAGGAAGATTGCAAGTTCAAGATAAGCCTGGGCAATTTAGTGAGACCTTGTCTCAAAATAAAAAGTAAAAAGGGCTGAGGTAGTAGCTCAGTGGTAGTGCACCCCTGGGTTCAATTCCCTGTAGACAGTGGGGGTGAGAGACTTCATTCATTTCTGGTGGGAAAGCCAACAAACGTACAGAAACAATTATTGTTAACACTGGAGATCAAATGCAGAGCCCTGAGCATGTTAAACATGTGCTTCACCACCAAATTAAATACCCTGCTCCTAGACATTAGTTTTCAAATTGGTTGGGCAAACACTGTTTTGCAAAATAAAATTGCTGGATTGTATTATAAAGCCATATTTTTTTTAATTCCAGAAATTTCTGTTAAGGTACCCCGATGGTTGTGGGCTACCAACCTAAAATCTTGTGGTCTTAGCAAAAACCTATGTCAACAGGGCTTGCCTTAGTCTCTAGACAGGGAATCCTTTAGGGCATCCCTGCTTCATCCTCCCTACTGGGAAATCCCCAACATCAGAGAAGAAATAACAGCAACAAAAATAAATTAAAAATCTAATGCCTGGGGCTGGAGCTGGAGCTCAGTGACAGAGAGCTTGCTAGCATGAGTGAGGCACTGTGTTCGATCCTCAGCACCACATAAAAATAAATAAAGGTATTGTGTCCAACTACTTCTAAAAAATAAATATAAAAAAATAAAATAAAGGCATTATGTCCATCTGCAACTACAAAAAAAGAAAAATTTTTTAAATCTACTGCCTAGACTAAAACCTATATACAAATGTTCATAGCAGCTTTATTCACAATCACCTAAAACTAGAAGTAATCAAGCTATCTTTCAATTTACAAACAGATAAACAAACTATGTCACTTTCGTATGATGGAATACTATTTAATGATAAAAAAGAAATGAGCTTTATGGCTCAGGTTGTGGCTCAGTGGTAGAGAGCTTGCCTAGTATGTGTGAGGCACTGGGTTCCATTCTCAGCACCACATATAAAAAAAATAATAAAGGTCCATTGGCAACAAAAAAAATATTTTAAAAAATGAGTTTTCAAACCACAAAAAGACATAGGGGAATATTAAATCCATATTTCTAAGTCCTAGAAGTCAATCTGGGAAAAGATCAGTGGTTCAATTCAAACCCCCACACCGCCCAGGGAGAGTTCAGTTGGTGAAAAAGAGGGGATGTTTTAGAGTAGTTACACTATTTTCTATAATATTGTAATTATATAGTATCATATAATATTGCAATGCATAATATATACATACATATTATACATTTTTCAAAACCCATAGAACTTAACAAAGAGTAAATTTTAATGTAATTTTTTTTTTTTTTTTTTGGTACCAGGGATTGAATTCAGGGGCACTGAATCACTGAGCCACATCCCCAGCCCTATTTTGTATTTTATTTAGAGACAGGGTCTCACTAAGTTGCTTAGTGCCTCAACTTTGCTGAGGCTGACTTTGAACCTGCAATCCTCCTGTCTCAGCCTCCCAAACCACTGGGATTACAGGTATGTGCCACCACACCTGGCCATGAGTGGTATCTTTAAGACTAAAGACAAAGGAACTACACATAAACACTGTATGGTAGTTGATAAGGTTGTTTTCCACAAGATTATAAATTAACAATTCTGACACTCCTATACATGTATACTAGAATTAAACAATTAAGTACATAGATGGGGGATGAGAAAGTCAAGTTTCTCACTGTTGAAATGGGAATTTTCAGAAAGGGGTGGGGGTCAGAATGATCTGTGGCAAGGGATTAGAGTTGGAGACAGTATGAATTCATATTTAGCTTAGTATAAATATGTTTGCATATAGAAATATTTTTGTGTACATATATGAGTTAGCATGAATGCATCTATTTTCTCACTCTCCTAGAAATGTCTAGAAGCAATGACACCCTAATAGTAATAAATAAGCCTACTGCCCAGACTTCCCAGATCTTGGCTTCTAAAACCACTCCTCAATAAAGGAAACAGGACTGGGGTGTAGCTTAGTGGTAGAGCACTTGCCTAGTGTGCACAGGGGCCTGAGATCAATATGGAGTACTGTTAAAAAAAAAAATAGGAAATAAAGTTCCTTGGAGAAATGGCTAAATATAGGACTGGGGTAGGAAATATACAAATGAGCTTGTAACATTGTGTAGTGTCAAAATAAATGGTTTTTTAAAAAATATTTTAGTTGTCAATAGACCTTTATTTGCTGGGAGCCATCAGCCAAGTAGGTATGACAAATTCCTTGCCAGCTTACTCCCATGCTGTCTAGTAGAAGGACTTCTGAAAGGTGACCTTGCTCAAGGACCAGGGCAGGATCCGTGTTTAGGGTGTTCCCCCTTTAGAATAGGGCGGTTTAGCATAATAGGAGATTAGGGTGTTCCCCCTTTAGAATAGGGCGTATCCTGCTGCTGAGTTCCTCTTGAGTGCTTAGGGTCAGACAGTATATTTTGGGAGACAGAAGCCCATGCGGAGTGGATTTGGGCAGAGTGTGGATTTGGGGAGAGTGTGGATTTGGGCAGAGAACGTGGATTCCCCCAGAGCGTGTTTGTAGACGGCCGGTGTGAGTTCGGGAATAAAGAATTGCTGTTTGAATCTACAAGCTGTGTGGAGACTCGTGATTTGTGCCCAGCCAGAGACTGCGGCATTTATTTATGATATGTGGTGCTGAGAATTGAACCCAGTGTCTCACACATGCTAGGCAAGTGCTCTGCCACTGAGTCACAACCCCAGCCCAAAATAAATTTTTAATTTAAAAAATAGGGCTGGGGTTGTGGCTCAATGGTAAAACACTTGCCTAGCACATGTGAGAAACTGGGTTCAATCTTCAGCACCATATAAAAATAAATAAATGATGAATGTATGTAAAAGAGACACAGGAGTGAATTGAAAGACCTCCCAAAGGCCAAATTTATAACAATTTGAACAAAAGAATAAAGAATATTGAATTCTAACCCAAAAAATGAACATCCATAAGTCCATACTGGTAAAAGTAAATGCTTGAATAAATAAATGAGGAAGTTGGAGTGGGATTATAATATAAAGAATAATTCCAAGGGCTGGGATTGTGGCTCAGAGGTACAGCGCTCGCCTAGAATGGGCGAGACCTGGGTTCGATTCTCAGAACCACATAAAAATAAAGGCATTGTGTTGTGTCCATATACAGCTAAAAAATAAATATTTAAAAAAAGAGTTAAGAAAAAGAATAATCCCAAATAATTTCTCTAGATCCTTCCAGGAGGGGAAGCATAAATCCGTAGTCTCTTAGTTTGGGCTGTACATAGTGACTTCCTTTCAAGGAAGACAGTATGGAAATGGGGGGAAAGGGAATATCAATACACTGGGGAAAACACCACCATACACTGGGGAAAACACCACCTCTGCCAGGTGATCAAGGTCAATATCAACAGTGATATGTCCTGCTGGGGTAGGAAATATACAAATGGTATATCAAGTACCATCCTTAATACATGATGAAAATGGCAGTTTACCTCCATAGTCTTTCTGCCCCAAACCCATAACTCAGATCATGATGAGAAAAACAGGACAGTCGCCAGGCGTGGTAGCTCAAGGCCAGTAATCCCAGCAGCTCAGGAGGCTGAGGCAGGAGGATCGTGAGTTCAAAGTCAACCTCAGCAAAAGTGAGTGCTAAGTAACTCAGTGAGACCCTGTCTTTAAATAAAATACAAAACAGGGCTGGGGATGTGGCTCAGTGGTTGAATGCCCCTGATTTCAATCCCCAATACCCGTACCCCACAAAAAAAAAATTAGAAGGACAGATTATTAAATACCTGACGAGTACTCCTCAAAACTGTCAAGATCATCAAAAACAAAGTCTGAGAAATTGTCAAACCAAAAGGATCCTAAGGAAATATGATAATCAAATGTAATCTGAAAATGGGTTTGGTAACACACTCCTATAAATCCCTGATATTCAGAAGACTGAGGCAAGATCACAAGTTCAAGGCCAATTTGGCTAATTTAGTGAGATCTTGTCTCAAAATTTAAAAATTTAAAAAGGCTGGAGATGTAGCTCCATGGTAGAGTATTTGCCTAGCATGCACAGATACCTGGGTTCACTCCCTGTACTACAAAAGTAAATAATAAGTAAATATACTGGAAGGGATCTTGGAACAGAAAAAAAGACCCTTTGCAAAAAACAAGAGAAACCTGAATAAATTATGAACTTTAGTTAACAAAAATGTGTCATGATTGTATTGGCTTATTACTGTATCAGTATTGGTTCATTAATCATAATGATGTGACATGTTAATGTAAGATATTAATAACAGTGCAAACAATGTGGAGACTATGAGAACATTCATCGTATCCATTCGTTTTTCTGTTCAGAAAAATGCTCTAAAAATTAAGCTTAAAACTACACCTTAAAAGCTGACTATTTTTAGGGCATCTGGTGTTAAAAGAGAAAAAACTTAAATCAGTGGTTTTAAAACTCCTGAGTACATCAGAGGACTGAAACACAAACTCCAACTCAAGAGGTTTAGGAAGGGGCTAGAAAATTTCCACTTTTCTGTTCCCTGGTATTGCTATGATTGCTGCTGCGCCAAGGACCACAACTTCAAGAAACACAGGGGTTAAACTCAAGATTTAAAACAATGATGGCATCTCATCCCCCAGAAAATTGGGGCATTGGTGTAGCATGCCTTGGAGATTTTCTGGAGAACCTTTCAAGGTTCTTCTTGCAGAGGTGAAGAGTCCATCATATATATTATACTGAACCCTTCACCCACAGATGATACCCCTCCACTTCATCCTATGGCTTCATGACTTACTAGTACACTGGTGATATAGAGATGACTCAGGCCTAGCCCCTAGGTCTCCCAGAAATGAGTGTCTAGAAGCACCAACACCCTATAGCAACAAGCACACCTATGCCCAGGAAGAAGTAGGAAAACAATTGCTAACCAAAGTGAGAAAAGTGGGTTAATGTTTAAGGAACAAAATAGAATGGGAGCAGCTAAATTATGCATGAGCCAAGAAATGAGCTTTCTAAGGTGAGTAATGATTTGGAGACCACCACAAAGCGGGCAGGTGAAAGGACACATTCTAGAAGTGGGGACAAGATGTACAAGGCATGGAAATCTACCAGCTCCAGACTTTCCTACAAAGTTGAGCTCCTAGTACAACTTTCAACTTCCTCTGGGGTATGTGTAATCTTGTGTGTGTGTGTGTGTGTGTGTGTGTGTGTGTGTTGCTTGGGGATTGAACCCAGGGCCTTGTGCATTCAAGGAAGGCAGTCTACCAACTGAGCTATATCCCAAACCCTGTAATTCTCCTTTTGCCAAAGGGTTCTGAGATGTTTAATAACTTGTCCAAAGAAATCTAGATGGTAAGCAGGAAGATCCAAATTGAAATTGAGAAGGTGCTCCAAGTCCAGCAGCTCACAATTGAGACCTCAGGCTCTTCTACCCGCTTCAGGTGACATCCAGTCTTCCTGCCTTCTTTTTCTAAGCCTTCTCTTTCACCTCTTTCCCAATTAGCTTCTCCAGTCTCTTCTTTCATGATTAACCAGACTCAAGAACATGGACAGAAGTCCAGAAAATCAAGATCTCCAACTTGCTGCAACTTAAGCCTAGCTGTAAAGGAAATAAAAATTCCTGACGTGACTTGTCCTGCTTTCTCCAGGTCGCTGTGAGGATCAAAAGAACTTAAGGATTTGACCAAGCTCCCTCGCTATCCTCAGGCCTCCTCAGGCGCCCCACAGCCAGCCACATCCTAGCACTACAACCTATACTTTATTCAGCCTCAGGAGACAGGCCCAGGTCCAGCAGGTGTGTCCCATCTCCCTCGCGGGCTGGTTGGCAGTTTCCGCGCTCCCCTGGCATCCGAACTGAGCTGGGCGTGGACACAGTTAGACAGCCCCACCCGGACATGACCCCGGATAGAGGACGAAAGATGGGAGCCCTTTGTCTACAAGGGGAGCTGCCCCAAACATCTCGGCGCTCAGCCTCTGCATCCGCCCAGGTCAAACCTCTCCTCCCCACCAGTGATAAAGTCTCCGTTCCCAGGGCACCCTTCCCAGAGCCTGAGTCCGCCTCTCCGGCCCTGGCGCCGGATCTGGGAGAGTTAATTCCAACCGCCTCCGCCGATTCCGGGGGCTAGGTCGCTGACAGCGCCTCCCATTGGCCGCGGAGCCGGCTCGATGCTGATTGGCTGAGGCTTTCTGCAGCGGCTCCCCGAGGCTCCGGATTGGCGCAGCGCTCCGGTCACTGGTGTGTGGCGGCGGGCCTCCGCAGGCTACCCGGGGTGAAGGTGCTCCGAGCTCCGGTAGCTACCTTGGGACGTTCATCCCGGTCCCGAGTCCCGACTTCCTTACTGATCTAGCTCTCGTTGCTGTCCCGGGAAGACCACCGGATTCTTTTCCTCCTGCTGGTTTTCTTTTTCCTTCCTCCCATCTCCCAATTCCTTCCATTTTCCTCCTCTACACGCTGGCCCCCGCCCCGCGTGGCGTAGCGTAGCCTGCCATTCTGAACATCCCACCTGTCTGCCACCTCCTGACTTCTGCCCCTCCCTGACCTCGAATCCCTTAGCCAGAGGGCTCTGTCATAACCTAGCCAGACTCTCTTACACGCCTCTTTTTTTTTCCCCTCTTTGTCAGTTCCTGACTCCCAAACCCAGCTAACCTTTGACTTTCTGACATTTGACCCTGACACTTGACTCTGGACCTCCAAGCGGAGGTCTTCCCTTCTGAGGCTACTGTACCCCACACCATGGACTTCTTGATGAGTGGTCTGGCAGCCTGCGGGGCCTGTGTGTTCACCAATCCCCTGGAGGTTGTGAAGACCAGGATGCAGTTGCAGGGAGAACTACAGGCCCCTGGCACCTACCAGCGTCACTACCGAAACGTCTTCCACGCCTTCTTCACCATCGGCAAGGTGGATGGCCTGGCTGCCCTGCAGAAGGGCCTGGCCCCTGCCCTTTTGTACCAGTTCCTGATGAATGGTATTCGACTGGGCACCTACGGGCTGGCTGAGTCTAGGGGCTACCTGCATACCACCGAGGGCACCCTCAGTCCTGCCCGCAGCGCAGCAGCTGGGGCCCTGGCTGGGGTCATGGGAGCCTATTTGGGGAGCCCCATCTACATGGTAAGGAGGGGGAGGGTCCTTCTTGAGGCCTTCAGGGAAGATCCTTGGTGTAGGGTGGGAGTCTGGTTCTTCACAAGAGCATAGGTGACAGGGTGCTGTCCCCTTGCCAAAGGAAAGGGCATCAGGAAAGTGCTGGCATGTTTTAGGACATTCTGATCTGCCCTATACACACCCATTCAATAGACTCAATTGAATGTGTTGATGAATATGATGGGCTTTGGAATCAGCCATTCTGGAACTCAAATCCTAACTGAAAATTACTAAATGTTGTGCTTCAGTTGCCATATCTGCAAAATGGGGATAATGATGATGATGATGATGATAGTGATGATTTTGGTACCAGGGATTGAACTCAGGAACACTCAACCACTGAGCCACATCCCCAGGGCTATTTTGTATTTTATTTAGAGACAGGTCTCACTGAGTTGCTTAGTGTCTTACAGTTGCTGAGGCTGACTTTGAACTCAATCCTCCTGCTTCAGCCTCCCTAGCCACTGGGATTACAGGAGTGCACCACCTTGCCTGGCAAAAAATGGGGATTATTGTAATGAATTTTTTGTGTGATTATTGAAAGGACTGAGGAAGACAAATATCTGAGATAACACACATAAAACACTAGTACAAATCCTGGCACATAGTAAGCATTTGATAATACTGCTTTTATTATTTTATGATCATTACCTGATATTGAGGTTGGATTTGTGTAGGGGAAGAGGAGGAACCTGAGAACTCATCAGTGAGTGTAGGAATCAGGAAGGTCCTGAGCATCACAGAATTAAAATCTCACAGTCTGTTCCTTTGCTTTGTTAGATGTAGGTGAAGGGTTAGGAACCTAAAGCCCAGAGAGGGGAAGTGACTGTTTCAAGGTCACACAGCTGGGACTAGGCCCTGCTTAGTGTAGCTAAGAAAGTGGGAGGCTGTATGTTTTTTAGAAAGAGAGGCAACCTGGGCTCACTCCCAGGGTGTGAGATTCAAGGACAATAGCCTCTTTGAAATCAGTTGAACACATACCCCTATGAATCCTGGGAGCCTGAGAGCACATTTTAGCCAGAGTCTGATAGGGAGCCTGGTCAATGTGGTAGCTGGAGAACTGAACTGGGAATGGGAGCTTGTGTGACAGTCTGGACACCCAGGTCTTGCCTAGTTTTAAGTCTTAGGAAATACTGCCAGCCTTTAAACTCTCCACCCCTAATCCCAATCCCCAAGGGGAGGAGGATGTGGAGGGGGTGGGGTATCTTGCAGTGCTTGAAGATCCCTCCCCAGGGCCTAGAGCCAAGGGACACATAGTCTGGTGACCAGTTTATTAAGTGGGAACAACAATAATTATCAGATTAAAAGGGTATTCATTGCTTAACACCCTAGAGGAAGTGTGAGGGGGGTCAGGCATTTGAGTTTCTAATGCGGGAACATGGCCACTAGGGCATAAGCTGTGATACTCTCTTGTCTCCAGGTGAAGACACACCTACAGGCACAGGCAGCCTCGGAAATTGCTGTAGGGCACCAGTATAAACATCAGGTGAGGGTTCCCCAAACCCGCTGGAGTGCCCAACTGTCCTCTCAGCTTTCTGCCTGCCCCAGGCAGCTCTAACCCTGGCCACTGCTTTGCCCCCTCTACCCTTAAGCCCACCCAGATCCTCTGTATTCCTGATCCTCAAATCTTTTAAGCCTGATTCTCCTGCCCCATTCTCCCAATTTGCTAATATTCTCACTTATACACAACCAGCCCCTGCTGTGGGATGGCAATGGGTAGCAGAAAACTGAAGGCCCATATTCTGGCTCTAAGCCCACAAATGAACTGGTCATTTAGACAACAAACAGGTACATGTTAAGGACCAGTCCTTGACAGTATTAGGAGGTGGGAGCCCCTGATGCTGGGGTGACTGAACCCCATCCCCATGGTCTTCCCCCCACCAGGGCATGTTTCAGGCGCTAACCGAGATTGGCCAGAAACATGGTCTGGTGGGGTTGTGGCGTGGGGCTTTGGGCGGCCTGCCCCGAGTTATCATCGGTTCCTCTACCCAGCTGTGCACCTTCTCATCCACCAAGGACTTCTTGAGCCAGTGGGAGGTACTGCCCGGGAAGGGAGTGGGGCCATCAGGGAATGGGGTAGAGGGTGGGCAAAGGGAGGTGGGCCCCAGAATGGATGGTGACAACCTTCAGATGTGAGGGAGAAGCAGGAGGGTTTGAGGGTTACCAACTCTTTGACTCGTCTCCAAGTTCTCCTGTCACTTTGTCTCAGAGGGGATACCCAAGCCCTCAGGGCATACTGTGCTACAACTGGTAGAGTAGAAGCTCCCTGAGTTACCAGATCTCTGTGTCCCCCAGGCAGGGCCTGTCCGGTCCAGTGGTTGAATAATTGGCTGATTGACAAAGCTCTTCGTCTCTTCCCCCTATAGATCTTTCCTCCCCAGAGCTGGAAGGTGGCTCTGGCAGCTGCCATGGTGAGTGGCATCGCAGTTGTCCTGGCCATGACACCCTTTGATGTGGCCAGCACAAGGCTCTATAACCAGCCCACAGACAGTCAGGGCAAGGTAAGGGAGTGCTCTGGGATGCAGGCAGGCAGGGAAAGCTGGGGGAGGCAGGGGAAGCAGATTGTGGGTATAGGTGGAAGAGCCTCAAATTCAACCTGCAGAGGTGAAGCCCCTGGTGGACTCTGACAAGCTCCTTCCCTGTGCTCTCCCTCCCTTTTCAACATGCTCCAGGGCCTCATGTACCGAGGAATCTTGGATGCTCTTCTGCAGACAGCCCGGACAGAGGGCATTTTTGGCATGTACAAGGGTATAGGTGCCTCCTACTTCCGCCTTGGCCCCCACACCATCCTCTCCCTCTTCTTCTGGGACCAGCTGCGCTTCCTCTATCACAAGTACACTAAATAACAGCTACTTTCCCACACTCCACCAAATTGATACTTCTTGGACACTTCTGCCTCCACTACTATGTCCTGTTGATTACTGACCATGTGACTTTTTATCCATCCAAGAGGGATAGCCAATGCCACTCCCTGTTCTGTTCTCTCAGGGTTGAACCACAAGTAGTAAGTCTCCTTCCCTTCTTTGGGTGTTGCTCTAAACCAACCTATCTATCCCCCTGTACTCTACACACCCCCTTCTCAGGGCTAAACCAATCACTCCAAAATATATTGCTTCCCTCTTTCCACTGCCAGCCTTGGGTCCCTCCTGTTCCCATGCACAGCTTTAAACTTTCCCATCCAAGACCAAAGGGAATTTGGGAGACCCAAGTGTCCTGTAAAATTCAAAGACACAGAAATTATATTGGTTATAAAGCAAGTTTATTTCTGCAGAGAAGGTGTGTCTTGTGTTTATGCACAGGAAAGAAAGAAGAGAAAACCAGGTGGTATTCAAATTCTTTTTCTCCCCTCCCAGACCCAGGTCTCTAAGTCTTCAGTAGTATCATACAGTGCTTTAGCATTTTTACTGGGGACCAAAGATGTTGGGATCATGAAGTGCCAGACTGGTCACCAGCTGTTCAAAGTCACCCAGGTTCCACGGTGGAGGTGGCACATTTCCAGGTCCAAGAGATGGCCTGTTGTCAGGGCTTAGGGGTGGGGAACAAAGGGAGAAAGAACATGGTTCAGGACTGAGGTTGACAGTTCCCACCTCCTGTTCCCAGAGGACTCAGGTATCTGTGTCCCCAAACCTCTGGCCCAATCTGCTTCTTTTAAGGACCCCACCAGCCAATATCCCGCTGTACCCCACCCAGCTTAATTCTCCTGGAGACACGGGCCCTTTCTTTCCTCCTTACGGGGGCTGACTGAAGGTGAGCAAGAGATCAGTCTGGTACTGGGGCAGCCTCAGCAAGGCCAGGTTCAGTGTCACATCCTTTGCTACCTAGAAGGATCAGAGTCAGGATGTTTACCTGGATCCCTAAGGCCACTCCATCCCCCTTCCAGGACGCTCCTCGGCCCTCACCTGCTGGTTTTCCTTAGCTACCTGCTGCTTGCCAGAGAGGACCCAGGCTTCTTGACAGTAGCCCCTCAGGGCCAGGTTCTCTAAATTGAGAGGCTGCACAGACTCCACTTGCACAGCCCTAGCCCCCTGCACCCCACCAACGTCCTCAAAATGGTACCTGAGGTGGGAGAGCAAGATGGGGGGCATTTCTCAATGCCCCTCATCCTCACCCCCACCCCCACCCCCGAACATCTTTAAGCCCTAGGCTTCGATCACTTCCGGCAGTATCGCATTGCCCTAGGGAGTTCGCGTCCGGAATAACCGTCCAGTCGTAGGCCCCGCCCATTTCCTCAGTTTCGGCCCTCCCATTGGCCAGCCGCGGGCCCCTTCCTCACCGCGCCGCCGCTTCACCCAGCACGTGAGCCTGGAACTCCAGAAGTTCCACGATCAGGCTCTGGTCAGTCACTGGATGGCAGAAAACTTCTTGGTTGTCTGGGACTGGTCGGAGGTCACTGGAGAGGGGCGAGGCAGACCCTGGTTGACCCTGACTTCCCGCAACCCACCCGGTCGGCCTCCACAGGGCGCCGAATCTTTCTCACCTTACATCAATGGCCCCAGGGGGGAGGATGGAGGAGAAGGCGCCCCCGAACAGTGGATAGTTTCTTGAGGGCTCCATGGGCCTAGGACGAGGGTATGGGCCCTAGAGAGATTTAAAAGAAATCCATATGGGGACACGTGGCATCACCTCCCCGGCTTTCGCAGCCGCCACAGCCTCTTCTCTACTTGCTTAGTTTCTGGACCCTTTAAGGTTTGGCCCCGCCCGGCGCCCGCGCTAGCCAATCGGTGCCGGTGCTCTGGGGGCGGAGCCCAGCGGTGCCCCTCTCCGAAGCTCTTCCGAGGACTCGGGGTGGGACCGCTGAGGTCTTGGTCTTGGTTTAGAATTTGTGTTACCGTTGGGGGCCTGGATCCCGCCAGCCTCTTCTTTTTAAAGGGGTCGCTTAAGATCCTCCCTAAGGGCAGTTGCACACCTAAGCGGGGTCTAGGCGGGGTCTCCTGAGGCTAAGTAGAATGATTTCATGGTGTCCCCAGGACCTCTTGACAGCGAGTGGGCTGCCAACCTGACCACTAATTCCCGGATCCCATGCAGGGAATTAGAGAAACAATAGGTCCAGGTGTGGGTCTCGATTAAGATACAGGCACGCCTTCCTGAACGCTACACTCAACCTGAGGATTATACATCTAATCCCCCTCAAATCGTCGCCTTGAGAAAGCATGGAGGCCCGGTGGGGGCAAGCCCTCCCTCCCTCAGCACACCTGAACGGAAGCAAGGATTAAACCCTTTGTTTTTCTTTTACAGATTTCCAGTGTTCTTTAAGTATTTGTTCAACTTTATCCTCTTTGTTAATTTCTCCATTCATCTTTGATCCCCCGCACCTGGCATAATATATTGTTGAGTGACTGAATAAAAACCCTTATAGTATCAATAGCTGGAGACCACCCATGCCCCCAGGGGTTCTAGATGCACGTCCCAATCCAGAACTAGGCTTGGGAATTCTTATCCCGAGGATATCTAGACTCTAAAGGAGTGGAGCTAGGTGGGGTATGTATTTATTGGCCTCTTACCTTGCCTTCTGTGAAGGGGCTGGTGATCCAAAGGCAATTAGGACACACCCTCTGCCTCACTTAGGTTGTACAAGGAACAGTGGAGCACACTGTTTTTTGTTTGTTTCCGCAGTACTGGGAATCAAACACAGGGCCTCTGGCGTGGGAAGCAAGAACTCTGCCAGAGCTACCCAACACCCTTATAAATATTTTTTGAGACAGGACCTCACTAAGTAACTAAGGCTGGCCTCCAACTTAAGATCCTCCTGCCTCAGTGTCCCAAGCAGCTAGGATTACAGGTGTGCGTCACTGTGCCCTGCATAGTTTTGAGTCTTAACTGTTGACTCAGAGGAGTCACCAGGGAATTCTAGTAGTGTTCTCACCAGGGAAACATAGGAGCAAAGACCTGGAGGTAAGAAGGCATGTTCTGGAGAACACAAGTGTATCTAGGGGAGGGGAGTTAACAAGCTGTGAACATGGACAGGTATTCAGGGTTTTTGTAGAGCCTAGTAAGGAGCTTGATTTTCTCATTTCTAGTTGCAGGTATTGCCTTCTTTGTGAGCCTCTTTTCCTTATCTCTAAAATGCTCTTAGGTATAAATGAGATACGGATGTAGTTGAGTCTGAATCTGTTTCTAGGCACAGATTGTGGACTAGTTTTGTTCCATGACAAGCTCTAGAGAGGAGGGGAGTACTGCAGGCCACAGAGGGAGAGAAGAATCCTGGCCATAGGGAACTGAGAGAACCAGGTCAGAAGAGTCTCCCTCATGCTCTTTGTCCCTCCCTCCCATTTCTACCAGCCTGCCATCTATCCCTTCTCCCTGCCAGGGGCAACACCAGCACTGGGTGCTTCATGACAGTCAAGCAGATCAGAAGTCCTTGGAAAGGGACCTCCAAGGACATAATAGGTAAGGGTGTCCTGGCACTGGACACAAGGGGGAAGGCCTATCCGTAGGCCAGGAGGAGGAGGTCAGACTAGGAAGATGGAGAGAAAGACACACACATACATATACACACACATACAACTTTCTCATTTTGAGTTTCTGGCAGGTCTCAGGTTCTGCTGTGGGCGGGGTATCCATCCATAGTTCTAGGAGCTCTGAGCCAGGGTTAGATGGGATCTTCCAGCTAGTAGAAAGCAGAAATGGCAGGAGCACAAGGTCAGATCTCCTCTAGGAGAATTGGAGTGGAAGGCCACCCTAACTTGGCAAATCTCTTTTCTTGGCTTCCATTTCCCCTCTCCTTTGATATCTATCACCTCTGTTGGCCGTCTCAACAACTTCTCCCCAGGGTGTTCAAATTCAAACTCCCCAAGAGACAGAATATAATTGGGTCAATTAACTGCCCAGTTAGATCAATCTGAAAGTATTTATTTGTCAAGCTCTTCCCACACCACCTGCCAGACATCAGTGAAATCCTTGATATAGCTGGCTGTGGCTAGGATGATGGGTATCATGGGACAAATCTCAGTAGACCAAGATGGCCATTGCCATGTTTCTCAGGAGATCTGTGTATTCAGTTTTCAGCCTGCTGATTGCAGTAGACCTGAAATTGGTTGATATTATACCCCTTGGATATTCCCTTATTCAATGTTTTGCATGCAATTGATGCTGTCTGATTTGGGACCAAATATCCCAGAGTCCCTCCCTTTGAAGACACCAAGAGATGGCTTTGAGTGGGGCACAGTGGTGCATGCTTGTCATTGAAGTGATGTGGGAAACTTAGGCAGGAGGATTGCAAGCCTGAGCAACTTAGTGAGACCCTGTTTCAAAATAAAAAGGCCTGGGTATGCAGCACAGTGGGAGAGCACTTGTGTGGCATGCATGAGGTTCTGGATTCAATCCCCAGCACTGCAAAACAAGCAAACAAACAAAACGTGAAACACAGTGCTTCTTTCATCCTAAAGGTATCCCAGCCTGAGTGACAGAACTAGGGTAGACTATGGTTCACATCCTGTAATGAGGTAGACATTACGGTCCCTGCTTAGTCCCAGCTGAGGAATCTCTCTTAGAGAAATGTCCAGGGTCATGTGACAATCAGTGGTAGCCCCAATAGGTTTCTCACCAAAAGCCTGATATCATAAGGCATTATTTGAGGGAGACCAGTGTGTCCTTGTCCTTGGAGTAATTGTATAACTATGCACAGCCATCTCAAGAATTTTCTACCCCCATATCTCACAATTCTCCTTTCCTACTCAATGCTATAGGCACTTTTTTAAAAAAACATAAGATAGGGTCTCCTGTGTTGTCCAGGCTTCCTGATGAGTTGCACCAGGTCTGGCCCCTAAGTATTTATTAAATGGATGTTGCCTATGAGGCAGGAGGGTTATTTTCCATGGCTTGCAGCAGAATATGAGACAGAACTCCTGGGTTCAGAGTCCCAGACATTTTTATTTTTTACTTTGAGACAGCCTTGCTAAGTTGCTGAGGGCCTGCCTCAAACTTATGATCCTCCTGCTTCAGCCTCCTGAGGTAGCTGGAACTCCAGGCTTGTACCATCATGCAGGGCTTGGGATAGCCACTTTGAATTTTCCTCAGTGCCTTTTTCTTACCACTTGGTGTTTGCATATGCTGTGCCCTGGCTAGCATGTCCTCAAATGTCAAAAAATTTGTTATTATTATTATTTTTTTATGTTTTGGCAATGCTGGGGAATAGAACTTAGGGCTTCACACATGCTGGGCAAACACTGTACCACTGAGCTACAGCCCCACCCTTCCAGAAAACACTTCTGAGTTAATTGTTCCCCACTGTGGGCTCCTATGGCTCCTGTTCTGTTGCAGGTACCTCCCTGTATTATTATACTAAGCACCAGGAGGGCAGGAACCACATCTGTCTTTCACCTTTATCTTCTCATGAGTTGCACAGGGCTCACCTGTGTTTATCAAATGAATGTTGCCTAAGAGACAAGAAGTTATTTACCAAGACCAGTTAAGAGAAGGTGTCTCATAAAAAAAATTTGACTGGTTTTGTCCCCCAATCCTGGGATATTCCCAAGGTACAGGAGTTCTTTGTATTCATGGTGGGCCTTGATAGTTTTTACTAATGAGATGGTTCACAGTGGGCCCCTACATAGCTTATGCTAAAGAAATGAATCAGGATGGGCGTGCCAATAAGACCATAGTATAAGACCAATATGACCACTGGTGTAAAACTAATGGTGTCTTACACCAATAAGACCAACCATGTGACCAGAGAGTGGAAGCTTTAACCTACTTGATAACAGCCCAATAAAACTCCAATAGAAATTTTGGCCACTGAAGTTCAGTGGAACTTCCCAGATGATGAACACATTGATGTACCAGAGGATGATGCACCCTGATTCCCTGGGAAGAGAACATGGAAGTTCAGATCCTGGGACCTGCCTCAACCTTGCCTATGAATATCCTTTATAATAGAACTGAAATCATAAATATAGCACTTCCATGAGCTCTGTGAATCATTCTAGTGAACTATGGAAACTGTAGAGTTTGAAAAGAGGCCTGAACCCATAGTTGTTCAAAGAGTGAGTGACCTGGGAGCCTCTGAGATTTGTGGCTGGTATGTCAAATGAAGGAGTCAGATGGGAGACAAAGACCTTAACTTGTGGGATCTGACAATAATGTCAGTTGGTTAGTGCCAGAATTGCACTGTAGTATGTATGAAGTGATGAGGGTCTGTACTAGGCTATCCAGGTTGGAGAGGAAGAGATGAAGCCAGGATAAGCAATGAGCAAAGCAAACAATAATGTGGGTGAGCTGGGCACGGTGGCCCACGCCTATAATCCCAGTGGCCCAGAAGGCAAGAGAATCATGAGTTCAAGCCATCCTCAGCAATGGCAAGGTGTTAAGCAACTCAGTGAGACCCTGTTTCTAAATAAAATACAAAATAGGGCTGGGGATGTGGCTCAGTGTTTGAGTACCCCTGAGTGTAATCCCCAGTACCTATAATAATAATAATAATAATAATAATAATAATATTGCACAAGGGGTGGAGAAAAAATGAAGAGCAATTTCAAAGATGGTGGCCTGGCCAAAAGAAATGGAGATGGAGCTAGGGTTGTAGCTCAGTGGTAGAGTACTTGCCTGGCATGTTTGAGGCACTGAGTTCAATTCTCAGCACCGCATATAAATAAATAAAAATAAAGTTCCATCCACAACTAAAAGAAATTTTAAAAAAAATGGAGATGCCATTGATGGAAATAGGGAACAGGAGTTTGGTGGTAAGAAGAGCAAAGAGGAAAGGTGGCCTCTATTCTTGCTACTAAGTCACAATATTGAGCACTTGACCCTATGACCCCCATTTCCCAACAATAGAGTCCAATTCCTCTAACACTTCCATTCATCTCTGTCAGAGTAGATCATTTTCCATTATCATAACAGAATAACTGAAGATGGATGATATGTAAAGAAGTTTATTCCATTCATAGATCTGAAGGCCAGGAAGAACAAGATTGGGTAGCAATTATCTGCTTGGCTTCTGGAGAGGGCCTTGTACTGATTCAACTCATGGCAGAAAACAGAAGAGTAAGTGGGCTCATATGGAAGAGATAAAACAGTAGGGATAGATTTGTTCTATAACAACCCATTCTCTCTCCCTCTCTCTCTCTCTCTTTTTTTGGGGGGCACTGGGGATTGAACCCAGGGATGCTTAACCACTGAGCAACATTCCCACCTCTTTTTATTTCTTATTTTGAGACAGGGTCTCACTAAGTTGCTTAGGGCTTTGCTAATTTGCTGAGCCTGGCTTTCAATTTGTGATCCTTCTGTTTCAGCCTCCTGAACTATTGGGATAACAGGTTGGAACCACCATACCTACCTAGTTATATGACAATCTATTCCTTGTTTTTTGTTGTTGTTGTTGTTTGTTTGTTTTTGTTTTTGTTTTAATTGGGGATTGAAACCAGGGGTGCTTAACCACTGAACCACACCCCAGCCCTTTTTTATATTTTATTTAGAGACAGGGTCTCACTGAGTTGCTTAGGGCCTCGCTCAGTTGCTGAGGCTGGCTTTGAACTCGTGATCCTCCTATTTCAGCCTCTCAAGCTGCTGGATTACAGGCAAGTGCCACTGTGCCCAGTGACAGCCCATCTAATTCAGTCCTACCAGAGTGAGAATGGATGGACAAAAGGCATTCATCCATTCAAAAGGGCTCTTCCCATGATCCAGCCACCAGACACAAGGCCCTGCCTCCCAACACTGTAACACTGAAGACCAAAGTTTATCATGAGTTTTGGTGGGGACAATCTATATTCGGGGCTCGGGTTGTAGCTCAGTGGTAGAGCAATTGCCTAGCACATGTGAGGCACTATCCTCAGCACCACATAGAAATAAATAAATAAATTAAATAAAGCTATATTCAAACTAGCACCAGTATATGGGAGCCTGTAACTCTCATCATAAGGACCCTGGGCCTGCAACTAGCTAACAGCATATATCCCCACCACCCCCAGAATGATTTATATATTCTCCTAACTTAGTTCTGGCAACTCTTAGTTGTGATTTCTCAACAAACACGTGCCCTCCTGCATTTCACACCTGTCTCAATACATATTTCAGAAGTGGAAGGAGGCAATGTGGACATTCAAATAGGAGACGTGGCATGTTGGTGGCAAATATAACCCTGGTGACCTGACCAGAGTCTGAGGAGGGCCAGGGTGGAGAGTCCCATGACAGCTCTTCCGAATCCTGTGAACATCCTCAGGGAGGGAGAGCCCCATAATAGGCTGTCAGGAGCTGCCACATAGGAACCGAGTGCCTCTTAGCCCTGAGCGATGAGAATGTGGAGATGTGGCAAGCCAGCCATGGGCTGTGTGTGTATGTGTGGACTATGAGCAATGAACGTACAAAGTGGACTGAACCGACGACGTTGCTCCTCTGTTTGGGTGGGCCTCAACCTGTTCTTTTTGCTGCTCTGCCATGATCCCCACTCAGCAATGAAATGGGCATGGCCTCCCCAGGTGTCAGTCAGTCTTTCAGGAAGTTAGACTCAACCCCCTGAAACCTGACCCCCTGCCTCACTTGAATGGCTTCTTCCCAACAAAAAGCTTCAGCGTGTGCGTCTCTCTCTCTTTCCATGGACCCCCAAAGTCAGAGAAGCCCAGTTCACCTGGAGTGATCCTGAGTGTTTAGTCATGGAACATGACAGTAGGCAGGGTGAAGAGGGGTTTCCTCGATATATGACCCACACTAGGATCTCTGTTCTTGAGCACAGTAAAGCTACTCCTTGTTCTTTCCCTTGGGATCTCTGGGAAGATGCCACCTCTCTTGGAAACCCATGCATCCCAGCCTCCAAAGCACCACACACTTGACCTCTTTTCATCTGCATTTTTTTTTTTTTTTTTTAGCCAAGGCCATTTCCTTGTAAGTTCCCATAGGTGAGATGTTTATAAGTTTGTACTATGTTGAAAAAGGATCTAGAGGAGAGAGGAGTTTGCCTCTGTGTAACAGCTGAGATAATTCTCCAGTGGAGAAGGAGAACATGCTATGTCCCTAGTCCCTTCTATTTTCCTGGATATCTTCCCAGGGGCATCCCACAGTTCTCCAGAGCCTCAGGCAGTGGAAAGTCACACAACTGGTTAGACTAAATTAATGGCGATATTTCCTGATCAGGCTTCTCTTTTTTCCTTTATAACTTTATTCAATTTATTTATTTTATGTGGTGCTGAGAATCAAACCCAGTGCCTCACACTTGCTAAGAAAGCGCGGTGAGATTGAACTCAGGGTTACTGAGCTACAGTCCCAGCCCTCAGGCTTCTCTTTTTCTGTCACTCCCTTCAATGTTGGCTGCCAGTCCCTGAACACTCCCCCTAGATAACCTTCACCATTCATATTCCTGTGCCTCTCAAATCTTCAGCGCCATCTCCATCCCAGATCCCTTCTGCCCATGTCCTGGATACCTCCATATACATGTCCCATCAATACCTTAAACTCAACATGTCCTGAGCAAAGCATATCATCTTCTTCCCAGAGTTGTCCCTGTCAGAGTCATTGAAATGATCATGTGTCCAGTGTTCCAAGGAGGAAGCCTGGTCATCATCGTGGGTTCCTTTCTCTCTCTTCCTCTCCTCCCCACATCTGCTTCCTGGTGATTCTACTTCCTACAGTCTCTCAAATTCTTCCATTTCTCTCCATTTCCAGCGCTACCACCCTGGCTAGGCCACCATTATTTCTGACTGGACACCAAATAGCTTTCTCATTGGACTTCCCACACCCTCTGCCCTCTTCTCTGCAGCCACAGTGATTTCTCGAAACCTCACATTTGGCCATGTCTATTTCCTATATAAACCCCCTAGAATGATGTACCCTAGGACAACAGCTGGTTCCTTAACATGTCCTGTTAGGCCTCTCCTTTGCTTGTCCTCTTTCTCATTTGTACTTACTGTTCTGGACAGTCTCACTTTGGTTCAGTTCCTTAACTCACCATGTTTCTCGCCTCTGAGGCTTTGTAAACTTGTGGTTTCCCTGGAATGCTACCCCTGCCTCTTTATGTAACAAACTGCTACTCATCCTTCAGGTCTCGACTCACCCAGACGGTCCTTTGCTAATTCCAAAAGTCTGGGCCACATCCCTTACTACAAACACCCAAGGTGCCAGGGCTCCCCTAAAAGGGACTTGTTTGAGATCACTAATTCTTAGTCTTCCTCCCTCACGTGTGCCCCCAGGGCCAATCCCTTGACAATTATTACCTGGGTGACTCTTGGTTTCACAGCACTGTGTCCTGTTCTGTAGGCTCCCCAGACCGACAAGACAAATGGAACTACATGAGTCTATGACTGCTTGGGCTAAGAGGACCCCATGCCACCGGCTCTGGGCATTATGAGCGGGCTGCTTCCTTGGAGAGATTTCCTAAAGCCTCAGACTAAACACCAAGACCTTCCTTCCCACCTGCCCTGCCCCTGTCCTTGGGCCGCCACCATCTGGCTGTTTACTGCCCCCAAGTGTCCAATGACATAATGAAGCTTTCTTAGGTTTCTGCCAAACAGAGTCTTGAATACAGTGGGTGCCAGGGAGATACTATTAAACTGACCCTGGGTCTTTGGTGGCCCAGCTTCTGGTGGAGACATCCTCTGCTCCACTGTTTATTGCTTTTTTCCTGGTACTGGAATATGAGCCCACAGGCAGTCTACCATTGAGCTACACACACCTATTTTGAGACAGGATCTCGCTAAATTGTCCAGGCTGGCCTTGAACTTGTAATCCTTCTACTTCAGTCTCCCAAATTGCTGGTATTACAGACCTGTGCCACCAGGTTCAACAAAACATTCCCTTTTGACAGGCTTACAACTGTCTGACACCTACCTCCTTCCTTTCTAGTCTCTGTCACTTTTCCATGCCCTGGTTTGGGTGTGGTTTCCCAGACACAACATGAAGGGAAGTACAGTGAGGGACTGGGATAATCGAGATCAAAAGGTTCCCTGACTGGTGACCTCCCTAGAGAAGGCAGCCCCCACCAGGTGGGCCCATCTGGATCTCTTGTTTACATGCTTCCAGCAGCTGCCTACTGCCAGGCATAATAGCGCACAACTGTATTTCTAGCAGCTTGGGAGTCTGAGGAAAAAGGATCCCAAATTCAAGGCCAGCTCAGCAACTTAAAAAAAGGCTGGGCGTGTGGCTCCGTGGTAGGCACTTGGAGTTCAATCCCCAGCACCTGCCTGCTGCCTCCCTGCCACCCCTGCCAGTGGTACTCCTTCCAGCAATGAGGCACAGAAGGAAAACAAAACAATAATGTGTATTCAGTACTGTGTTGCTTTTTTTCTGAAAATTGAAGGGCCGGGTTGGCTGCCAGGCAGGTGTTAAATTAAGAGGCAGGCAGAGCAGCATATGCCTATAATCCCAGCTCCTCCCAGTTCCTTAGGAGGCTGAGGCAGGATTGTGAATTCAAGGCCAACCCTAGCAATTTAGTGAGACTCTCAGCAACTCAGCGTGAACCTATCTCAAAAAAACAAAAAGGACCGAGAATGTAGCTCAGTGGAAAAAGTGCTCCTGGGTTCAATCTCCAGTACCCAAAAAAAAAAAAAAAAAGGAGAGAAGGAAAGAAGACTCTCCCTGTTTCTCCACCACCACCCAATATCTTTCATTTGACCTGATAACAAGAAATTGAAACTTTGAATGACTGGACAAAGGAACAGGAAAGGGAAAAGCTTGAGGGAAAGTACAAACCAAGACATAAACTCAATCTCTAAATTCACTCTTTTGTGGGGGGTAGGGGGAGGAAAAGGGGTTTAAACGCAAGAGTATTTTACCACTGAGGTACATTCTTTTTTACTTTTTTTTAGACAGGGTCTAAGTTGCTGTAGCTGGCCCAAACTTGGGATCTTTCTTCCTTAGTCTCCTGAGTTGCTAGGATTATAGCTGTATACCACTGCACAGTTCACTCTTTTATTAATGAAAATAATTTTGTCGACTTTCAGACATTTCAACACTCATATTTACTTATTTGTTCAGTGGTCTCCTAGTCGGTGCCAGGCACTGTGTTAGGACACAGTGGGGAGTAAAAACAGAATTAACCCTGTATTGTGGAGACAGATCAATATAAGATTGAAATGGTGAAGACATAGAGCAAATTGGGCTGAGAAGAGAGGCACATTGTGTTACTGTGACAGCCCCATCTAACCAGTGATTATTACTAGAGCTACTGGCTCAGCTGATACCTTAAGGAAGGAAAGGACTTGCTTATGCAATTTGGATGTTTTTGTCAAGTTTTTGGCTTTAGATGTCAGGTGTGGAAAGCTGAGGTCACCAGATCCCTTCACTCACAGCACACAACTGTTGAAGTTCACTTAGTATCTTTTATCTCTATTTCTCATTGTTTTCCCCAAAGGCAGATAATAATGTACTTATCAGACAATCTGCTATTTTCTGGCTTTCAGAAAGCTGATAGGTTATCTTGCCAAATGGGTATAATGACAAGATACTGGATCAAGTTAAAGGACATTGAAAGTTGGACAAGGGAAAAAAGGATGAGCTGGAGATTTAGTTCAGTTGGTACAGTGCTTTTCTTGTATGCACAAGGCTGTGTTCAATCCCCAGCACCACCAAAAAAAAAAAAAAAAAAAAAAGGAAGAAAGGAAAGATGGATTGGGGGGAGTAGTTATTGGATTTGAGATCCTGATGACTTCTAAGCAGCAAAGAGGAAGGAACAGGGATTATGGTGGAAAAGATCTTGGTGATTACAAAATCCAAGATGAGGTTGGTAAAGCAGAATAGTGGTCACTATAGAGATGGTCATTGCCATAATCTAGAATACTTTAAGTCCATTAAGTGCTCAAATCTCTATAAGGGCAGAGAATAGGAGTCCAGGGCTAATACACATGAAGAATAAGGGAGTTAGATTGGGGATGTAGCTCTGTGGTAGACCACTGTCTAGCACATTTAAGGCTATGGGTTCCATCTTTAGCAGCCCCCCCCGCTCAAAAAAAAGGTGGTGATGGTAGGAATATTTAAGGACTATTTGGCTGTAAGAGATAGAAAACATCTTATTGGTTCACAGTGATGCATGCCTGTAATCTCAGCAGCTTGGGAGGCTGAGGCAGGATGATCATGATTTCAAAGACATTCTCAGCAAAAGCGAGGTGCTAAGCAATTCAGTGAGACCCTATCTCTAAATAAAATAGGGCTGGGGATGTGGCCCAGTGGTCAAGTGCCCCTGAGTTCAATCCCTGACACCCTGCCCCTCCAAAAAAAAGAGGAGCTAGAAAACATCAAAATTAATAGGACTTAAGGCAAAAGTTCATCTCCTACACTTACTACAAACAGTAATAGTCTGCCCAAGGCCTGAATGGCCCTCCTCAGTGTCAAGAGATAAGTCTCCTTCTCCCTATTACACTACTTTGCATAGCAACAATTCTCCAAGCTACCTCATGGTCCAATATGGCTGCTGGACTTCTATTCCAGAGAGCAGGAAGCAAGAGAACGTACCTCATTTTAAAGAACACTTGGAAACTGTATATATGTCATTTCTTCCATCAATTTTGTCACAGCAGCCACAATCTCAGCTAAAATTCTGTAGGTTCTATTTCTAGAAGGGGGAAACCAGATATTGGGGACCAACTGGCAGCCTCTTCCACAGGGAATGATGGGGCACTAGAACAAAGAACAGGGTGATGGTGATATAGCAGAATGGCAGGAGCCTCAAGTGGAAGGGGGGTGAAGTCTAGAAGTGGGATACAAAGGAACCTAACCTTCAGCTCCCAGTAAAAGCCACCCCTGGGAGGGGCTGCAAAAGTGGTTTCCCATGAAGGCAGAAACACAAAACAGCTACCCATAGTGGTTTGCTAGAGGACCTTTGGGTTGGGGAAGGAACACAGGAACTGGGTCAGGACCAGCAAGGGCAAGTTTGTAAGACTACTGGATGAAAACAGGAATGAGGGGCTGGGGTTGTAGCTCAGTTGTAGAGCACTTGCCTTGGATATGTGAGGTACTGGGTTCAATCTTCAGCACATTAAAAAAAAAAAAAAAAAAGATATTAAAAAACAAACCGGACTGAGGAGCTAAATGGTCTTGGTATCTAAGACAGGTAGGTCTTGCTTGGCCAAGGTGATCCAAACTAGAAATGGTTCCACCTCTAAAACCACAATTTCAGGGACTGGGTTGTGACTCAGCAGTAGAGTGCTCGCCTAGTGTGTGTGAGGCCCTGGGTTCAATCCTCAGCACCACATAAAAATAAATAAAGGTATTATGTCCAACTTCAACTAAAAATAAATATTTTAAAAATATATAAATAAATAAAACCACAATTTTAGCCATTAGAGCTAATCAGCAGGCTACCTCACAGGTTGTCCAACTCTTGTATCACCTGACCTCTAAGCCTCAGTACCAGCCCCAAACTGCACATTCGATGTTACAAGGTTAACAAAATATTTATTCCTTCCCAGAAGCAGGAGGAATGTTCAAAGGCCAAAAATGATCCATAGGTGGGCAATACAGCTTAGGGCAGGTCACTATGCAAAACAATGAGGAAAAGATGTTACTTCTCCACACCCACACACACACACACACACACACTTTTTTTTTTCAGTGTGAGGGAACGGGTACGGGGGAACTCATGTCAGGCCAGTGCTCTTCCATTGAGTTACATCCCCACACTCACAATTTACACCATCAATCTCTTTAGGACTATCCCCTATCAGAAGCACATGCCCAGCCTTCTTCCTCTCCCCACCCAACCTGGTGCCCTCAGAAATCTAAGACTCCAGTCTTCACTTTCAGGAAAACTCCTTTAATTAAGATGCCCAACATTTTAGGGGGACAAATGACCTATAGCAGAAATGTCAGTGAGCTCTACATGTGTGTCAGCAAAGGGAACAAGGAACAATGGAAAACAGCTGCCAGCAAAAGACTGCAGGATGGTAGGAAACAGATGGAGTAGAATGAACATGCCCCTGGCCACCTCCCCCCAAGTTATGTGACAACTCCTTGCAATTTAGTTATACTTTGCCTTTTTTTTTTTTTTTTTTGAGAATTAATGCAGATACACAGAAAATACCCAGCACCTGTTCAGCTTGGTGGTGCTATATCCAGGTATTATCATTTGGGGCAATACTGGGGAATATAGGGGTGCTCTGTCACTGCAACAACATCCCTAACCCTTTATTATTATTTTTTAAATATTCATTTTTTCAGTTTTAGGTGGACACTGTATATTTTCATGTGGTGCTACCCAGTGCCTCATGCATGGTAGGCAAGCACTCTACCACTGAGCCAAAACCCCCAACCCCAGACCATTATTATTTTTTAATGTTCTGAGACAGGGTCTTCCTAAGGTGTCCAGGCTGGTCTTAAATTTGTGATCTTCCTGCCTTAGCCTCCTGAGTCACTGAAATTACCAGTGTGCACCACTACACTTATCTTATTTCAAATTGTTAGATCATAAAATGCTGCTTGGCACAAAAGATAATCAACAAACATTAATGAAATGAACAAAGAGGTAGTATTAGAATAAACTAAGGGCTCTGATCTAAGGATGATATTCACAACTGCTATCAGAGAGCTAAATTAGGAGAAACATCAAGAGTACTGGGTTTAAGGGAAGGCAGGTGGAACACACTTGTAATCACAGCAGCTCAGGAGGCTGAGGCAGAAGTATCGTGAGTTCAAAGCCAGCCTTAGCAAAAAGCAAGGCACTAAGCAATTCAGTCTGACCCTGTCTCTAAATAAAATACAAAACAAGGCTGGGGATGTGGCTCAGTGGTTGAGTACCCTGGAGTTCAATCCTTGGTACCAAAAGAAAAAAAAAAAAAAAAAAAAGTACTGAGTTTAGAGGGTGGCACCAGGCCATCCCTGAGACACAGCCAGAAATCCTGTCAAAGAAAATTCTGTAAGCAACAATTCTCAGTTAGCACAGCTCACTTGAAAAGGAATCCAGGAAGCTTCTGCTACTAACAATGAGAATGGACAGGGTCCACTGCATGCTCTGTTCCCAGATCCTACACCAAAATGAAAAAAGGGGGACATAAACTTCCCTCAGAGCCCAGGAGGGAAATGAGGCAGGATGCAGTGATTGCTGAGGAAGTGAACAGGTGGGAAGGCAAGAGAACCCCAGCACTTGCACCCTAACTTTCGCTTATCAGCTCTTTGCCCCAAGCCACAGGCTGCTTCCTAAACACAAGGAAGGGCAAATGATGTTAGAAGATAGAACTAAGGACAGCTCTACAGACAAGTTTCCAGCAGGCAGATGAGTAAATCAGCTGAGCTTTTCTTTGCATTTTGGTCCTTGTCTGAGATACTTTTGGAAGTCATGAAGGGTAATCCTGAAGGTGACAGCGCAGCAAATACAGAGGGATAAGTTGTAAGGGCAGGTGAGCCTGTCCAGTTGGCTCAGCAGCCTGCTTCCTGGGTCCAGTTTCGGGCATTGATGAAGAGCTGAAGCCACGGGGAGGTGGTAAGAGTGTCAAATGGAGGGGGTCGCCATGCCCACTGCCATGGCCTCACAGCCCTCTCAGGATGAGGCATAAGAGCCAGGTGGCGGCCATCATGGGAGCAGACACCAGCCACACCCCTTGGAGAACCATTGGGATTCAGTGGGTATTGCTCTGTGGGGTTCCCCTCATCATCTGCCCAGTGCAGGGGAGCCAGGCCTTTGGCCTCAATCTGGGCTTGGAGTTCTGGAGAAGAAAATGCCATGTAACCTGGGAGGGAAGAAAGAAAATGAAAGTCAAGTTCCTTCAGGCCCTTTATCCATTCCCAGCCCTCAGTCCTCCCCCTGCCTTCCCAGGCCTGACCTTCTCCATGGGCGCTCCATACTGGCAGCACAGCACCTTCCATCCCTTGAAGCATCAGGGCTGGCCCAGGCCCCACACGCACAGTGGCCCAGCGAGACTCAAAACGCCCAGACAGGTTGTGACGCAGCATGAGGCTGGGCTGGGTTGGCCAGGAGTCATGATCCATATCCCCGACTTCTTCATCAGGGTTGCCACCCACCCAGCCCAGCAGAGCTAGCAACTGACAGCCATTACACACACCCAGGCTAAAGGTGTCTGGCCGCTTCCGGAAACGTCTCAGCTCAGCCCCAGCCTGTGAATGAAAAGTCACAGCAGCTGCCCATCCTAGAAGGGAACATGGAAGTCAGGTGAGATGTGGGAGGCCTCAGAAAAAGAGAAGCCAAGAATGAAGGGAAACAGCTGTTCTTTGACTCCAGCAGGTACCCCTCTCTGCAGAGCCTGGGGCACGAGAGGGAAGAAATGGGCTTGTCTGCTTAAATCTGATGTTACCAACTCCTGGGACACAGATGGCCAGTGATTTTCTTTTTGCTTGGCCAACAGAACATTAAAAGTTTTTACTTAGGTTGGGGTTGTGGCTCAGTGGTAGAGCGCCTGCCTAGCATTTGTGAAGCCCTAGGTTCAATCCTCACTTGGTTCAATCCTCAGCATCATGGATAAAAAGACAAATAAAATAAAGGTACTGTGTCCATCCAGAATTAAAAAAAAAAAAAAAAAAAACATCATATATGTTTTTATTGAGTTGTTCAACACTTAAAATAAGATCTCATACAAAAACCTGAATTTTCAGCTTTTCTTTAAACAATAAGGGTCTGGTTATGTTGAGCCACCTTTTCAATAGCTGCTTCAGCCGAGCAGCAGCTGCCCCTTTAGATAGGACATAAATTGTCCAGATTAGCAAGACCCCACCCAGATAACCTGCCCCATTTATTAACCTCAGGCCTTCTGCTGACACCTGAAAACTGAACTCATTCGCTCACTTTCCCCTTGGCTTTGTGGAGGTGAGAGATTTGAGGAATGTGGCAGAGGAGCACCTACCTTTGGCAGAGCCCAGGACATCTGCATAGCTGAAACCACCCACAAAGGCCACACCACGGAATGTGTCTAGCCCAATGGCCCCAGAACAGAGATCCTGCATGGTCACGTCCCACACCTAGCAGGTAAGAGAAGGCAAATGTCAGGGTACCCAGTCCGAGGCTAGATCAAGGCCTCTAGCTCTGTTGGCCAACCTACTCACCTCAAACCCAGCCAAGTGGAAAGCATCAGCCATCTCCCGGTCTCCATTACTACCCTCTTCTCGCAAAATGGCAACTCGCGGGGCAGGACCACCTGGAAGGAGGAGTGTCTCTGGTCTAAACAGTTACTTCCCCACCTGAACTCCCCAGACACCTTTTCCAGAGCAGGCCCAGGCACCCAGGTCTTGGACTCCACACCCAGGCTGACGGCCTAGGAAACCAAATGTTGTTGTGCACACTCCCTCACCAAGCTCATGGGGCACAGAGGCCTTGGGGAAAGAGGGGGGCAGGCAATAGCTGGGCCCCATCCGCTCCCTTAGACCCTGTTCCTCTTCTGCCACATAGTGTGGCTCTGCCTGCAGCCGGTCCAGCTGGAAACTTGTTTCCTCCCAGAGGGCTCGCAGCTGCCCAACTGGCTCCTCCACAACCACAGTCCCATTCACTGATACTCGAACCTGAAAAGGGCAAGTAAATCAAGAGCTAAGAGAAAGGACAGCCCCTCCATGGCTGGCAGAGAGGCCTATAGCTTCTTCGCTCAGACTGCCCACTAAGCCCCACTCTCCTTGGCTTCCTCACCATGGCATGGGGACCAGCTTCGCCTGTGTGGCCCAGCTCCAAGCAGTGGAGGCCAGCACTCCTGTAACGCTGCAACACTCCAGCTAGGTCTGGCTTCTGCACCTCCAGCACCAGGCCTGGCTCCTCAGCAAACAGCACTGGCAATGCTGGGAGAGCAATGGAGGCAAGTCAGGGTGTTTAGGGTGCTGCCAGAGATTTAGAGGCAGCAACCAGAGGTGGGGTGAGGACTTGGATGGTGGGAAGAGGAAGTTGCATCAGGGACTGTGGGGGGTCTTCAAGGGGTGCAATAAGGAACATAGTGGGTGCCATTTAGTTCAGCTGTCAGGAGATAGCTCAGAAGAGACAGTCGAAGAAGACCCAGGGAAAATGGGTTGAGGACATTCTATTCTTTATCAGGAGATGAGGTCTGCAGGGTAGAGAAGGCAGCCAGACCTGACTCTAAATCTAGTTTCTTACCATCGACCCCAGGCGCAGCTACATCCACTTCTATCCCACAATTCCCAGCAAAGGCCATCTCGAGCAGACAGGTGACAAGGCCTCCATCGCTGACATCATGGCCTGAGCAGAGGAGGCGGTCTGAAGGAAAGTAAAAAAAGTTCAGTGATCTTGGGGCCCAGCCTGATGGCTCCACTTAACTACTTCTGGAGAGTCCATGACAGTGGGTGAGAAGGTAACACACATGGGGAACAGAGAAGGATCCAAGTCCCTAAGCCCCACGTACTTAGCTGGTGAGCACCTGTTGCCATGTGCACCACCTCTCCCAGGGCCTCACCTTTTAGAAGCCCCTGGGTGATCCTGAAGGCATGAACCAGGTTCTCAGGAAGATCCAGGTTGGGAGGCTGTTCCCCGAGCTGTGAAAAACACTGGGCCAGAGCTGTGCCCCCCAGCCGGTGCTGCCCAGGGCTCAGAGGCACATATAGCAGATGGCCTGAAGAGAAGAAGGGGGGAGATGGATAGTTCAGGAGTACCCTTCCTGAAGTGCTCATACCATTGCCATTCCCAACATGCAAGAAGATGTCCCAGACCATTAGTTCCAGAAAGTACCACAGCCCAGTGCTGAGATGAGGGAGCCCCCAAACTAAGACCAAGTTCAGAGCACATTGCACATACCTCTCCCTCTAGGATGTTTGAGGTCTGGGGTCACAGTGGCTGTGATATCTGGACAAACAGCATAAGCTGAGATGACCAGTGACCCTACAGAGCAAGGAAGACCAAAAAAGAGTGAGATTCCAGCCCAGCCAAATGGTCCCTTCTCCATCCTCCTCTCCTGAGGGCCCCAGCCTCACCAGGAGCCCGCACAATCTCAGCGCCGACTCGGGCAGCCATGCTGAGGGAATCCTTGCCACCATCCACTGCCACACCCAGTGCTGCCATCACTGCCACCATAGCCTCACAGGCATCAGCTAGAGCTGCACCTTCCCCTGGGAGCTTGGCTGCCCACATCCAGTTCCCACTGCACTTCACATCCTAGGAGAGTAGAGATAAACATTAGAGTGGAAGAGACATGCAGACTGGGTATAGAGGGACTGGGTGGTTGTGAGCATGAAATGAAAGGCAAGCAATGAATGTGGAAGTGTCCCAAAAGCCTGGAACTCTAGGGTAGAAGTTGTCAGGGAACTCACCCGGAGATCAGTGACCAGAGCAAACACCAGGTTGGTGAGGGCTTCAGCCACAGCCAGCCGGGCAGCCACCTTGGGGTCCAGCAGGCTCTTGACTGGCTGCTCTCCCAGGGCTGTGGCAGCCCCTACGAGTTCCTGGTGACTCAGTGCTACGACAGCTACATCAGCCAGAGGAGTGTGCAAAGGTCCAACACACTGCTGTTGGGCCACCAGGCCACCCACAGAGCGGTCCACCTGTGGTATGAAATACAATTGGCAAGAGGGCAAAGACCAGAGAGCTAGGGGCTCAGGTTGTATGTAGCTCAGTAGTTGAGGGCTTGCCTCGCATGCATGAGTCACTGGGTTTATTCCTCAGCACCGCATACAAAAGTAAATAAATAAAATAAAGATATTTTTAAAAAAAGAACAGAGAGCTCAGGTTGTCCATTTTTTCCTGAGGGAGACAGAACAGTGGGAAACCTGGCTTCCCTCCAACATGCAGATAAGAGCTCCACACAGAGGGTAGGCAGCAAGAAGACCAGGGCATGGGGTGGAGGTGAAGGTGTCCCTGTTCTTCCCCCCAAGACTCTAGGGCTGTGGTGGTCCTAAGGGGAGGAAAGAAAGCAGATGGCTGAAGGGGTGAAGCAGGGGTGCAGGGAAGACCTTGGTGGTGAGATAGCGCTTGCTGGCCACAGATGGCAATCTCAGAACCCGCTCCAGAGCCTGGCGCACACTTAGCCCCTGAGGCAAGGCCAGGGGCTGCAACACAGGAGAATCCCTCTGGAGGAAGAACTCCTACAACAGAAATGGCAACAGGGGAATGTGAATACCCACAGAAGGCTGGGTGCAAGCAGATGATGAGGATCCCGAGAGGAGGGCCACAAGAGAAACACATCCCATCCCACATACCTTCTGAGGCATCTTGCCCAATACCCATTCGAGCTCCAGGTCCACAGGGGTTGGGGGAGGTTTAGGGGGGGCATCCCCCTGGCCATTTCTCCCCATGGGACACTCACGATCATCCACCAGCACGATCTATGGACCACAGAGACACCACCCAGAGGGAATGAGACTACGAGCACCAGCAGGAAATGCTTCCAGAGATTAGGGCAGAGATGGTCCTTCCACCCCTTGTTTATCTTCCTCTGTAATTTCTATCTTCCCCCTGCTTCCTACATCTGTTCCTCATATGTTCTTTGCCACCATCTCCCATCCTTCTCCCTTGACAGTTCTTGCTCTAGCCCATGAAGCCAGGCAGCTTGAACCTACCAGTAGTGTCTGCTTTTGACTCTTGGAGCCAACTCACCTTCTTGTCTCCAGTAATGGTACCCACAAAGCAAGCCAGGCAGCGTTCCCGGGCACTGACACGACTCAGGAAGTCGCGGTGGGGGGGCCTCAACAGAAGTGCATTTGACTCCTGGTATTCGGCCCCCCAGATTTCCAAGGCATTCAGGGTTGGGTCACCCAGCTACCCATACATGGCAGAAAGCAAAGAGAAGAATCAGTAGGCCTTCCCCCACCTCACACTGTTGCTAGGAATTGGGGATCATAAAGGAAGGATGGCTGGGGCTGATAGAGGGGGGACTGCCAGACTTCAGGGGATGAGACCAACCTGGAAGCGGCTGGTGTAAATGATGGCCCCTGCTGGGTCACTCAGTTCCTTTAGGACATTGCCTGGTGAAAAAATTGCAGGGAAAGGTGGCAATCTGGTCATGGTCAGCTCCAGGCAAAAAAAGGGCAGTCCCAAACCTCCAAAGGAGCACCTAATTATGTCCCTGCAGGAATTGCTGCTATAGTCTCACTACCAATTGTCACAGGGCAGCAGGCTCCACCCACTCCAACCCAGAACTGGTCCAGAACATATAGCATGAAGGACTTAAGAGCTGGGTGGTTGGTTGCAGATGCTCAATGTCTCTCCCTAAACCAAATTTGGCAGGAGTTAGTAAGCCCAGCACTTTGTCCCAACTGCTTCCCTCACCATTGCCACCAGCACCCTGATCATGGAGGCTGCAGATGGGGTTTTCCATGGGGGCTTCCACACAAGCCCGGATAACACGGTTCATTTTCTGTTCCATTTCTGGGTCTCCCCGCTGCACAGCCCCAAAATCCAGGTCACTGGCATTATCTCCCTGCACCTGAAGGAACATAAAGCATAACTCAGCTCAGGGAGGCTGGGCTCCCTCACCTCCCACACACATAGGACCTAGCACCATCATGAGTCTGAATCTTTAGCTATTCCCACTCACCTGCACAGATGAAGCTGCTCCACCTCCAACTCCAATCCTATAGACAGGACCCCCAACCTTTACAACATCCATGCCTGCAAAGAAGAAGGGTAGAAACAGAACACAGGGAAAGCCATCACAAGCCTCTAAAGCAAGGTAGCATAAGGACAAAGAAAGTTTATGTGAGGGATACATGATCGTAATACTCCACTGGGCTGATGGGAGACTGAATTAGAACAACATCTACAAAGGACAATGTGGCCCTAACAATCAAAATTACAAATACATGTAGCTCAGTGGTAGAGCACTTGTCTAGCACGGACAAGATCCTGGGTTTGACCCCCAGTACAGCAAAAATACATACATACATACATACATACAAATGCTTCTGTTCTTTGGGAAAATACACTGCAAGGAATATTTTTTTTTGGTACCAGGGATCGAACCCTGGAGACACTTAACCATGAGCCACTCCTCAGCTCTTTCTATATTTCATTTAGAGAGAGGATCTCGCTAAGTTGCTTAGGGCCCCACTAAGTTGCTGAGACTGGCTTTGAACTTGCAATACTCCTGCCTCAGCCTCCCTAGACACTAGTGTTTCAGGCAAGAGTCACTATGCCGGGCATACTTCAAGGAATTTATTCTATGAATTTACTCACAAGGATACAAAATTTGCCTACCTATAAGAGTAAACATTGCAAACTGGGCGTAGTGGTGCATGCCTGTTATCCTAACAGCCTGGAGGCGAAGGCAGAAGATCACAAGTTCAAAGCGAACCTCAGCAATTTAGCAAGAATCTAAACAACTTATAAAGACTCTGAGACCTTATCTCTAAAAAAAAAGAAGAAAACTGGAGATGTGGCTCAGTGGTTAAGTGCCCCTGGGTTCAATCCCTGATACCAAAAAGTAAATAAATAAATAAATAAAAATTTAAAATAAGGGTTGAGGGATGTAACTCAGTAGCAGAATATCCCTAGGTACAATCCTCAATAAGTTCTAGATGAAGCAAAGAAAAAAAGAGCAAATATTCATATGGATCTACTTGCATATGCAGCAAACACTTCTGGTAGGACACAAAAGTAACTGAATAAAATTGATTGTCTCTAGAGAGGGAAACTGGGGTCTGGAGGTCAGGGGAAGGAGTTTTCAATGCATAACATTCCTTGCCTTTTGAGTTTTGAGCCATGTGACCGGATCACTTAGTCAGAAAATGGGACCTAGACTTTTATCTTGATTCCACCATAGCTCTTAGCACAGTCCTCAGCACACAATGAGTACTCAATAAATGTTTGCTTAATTGAACTGAACAAGCAAATAAAAGTCCCTGGCATATAGCGAATAGCGAACAAACATTAACTGCCTCAATTTAGCAGGGTGTGATCCAGAAACATAGGGGTAGGGGTGAGAAGGGCCTCTCTCCCACATAAATAAAGTAGGGAGGAGACAGAGACAACAAAGGCTGAGTCTGCTTGCTAACATAAACCACTCTCCTGTCTTGAAAACCTGTACTGGAGGAGAGACATGAACCAAGGAATTAAAAAATAATCAATAAATGTCCCCTCAATTCCCTCCATGAAACTTTCCTGTGCTGACCGAATACAGCGAAAAGTAGCAGGTTTTTACCTGGCTCTGGAGGTTCCTTGCCCACATGCTCAGCTTCCATGGACCCAATGCCCCCACTAAACATAATGGGTTTGATCCACTCACGCCGCTGACCATTAGGGAGCTGGAGGCCCAAAGAGCGGGCAAAGCCTGGAGTGTGGACATCAGAAAGAAGGGGTTAGGAACCAATCACCCAGACCCCTAGCCTTTGCCCAATACCACAGTCCATGGGTCACACACCCACCCACAAGCCCCTGGGGGACTACATGATCATTATCCCTCTACACACCCAGCCTTACCAGCCAACACTGGTTCCCCAAACTTGTTGCCATAGTCAGATGCCCCATTACTGGCTTCGATGGCAACCTCCAGGGGCCTGGCAAAGTTCCCAGGGTACTGGAAGCTTGGATCCTCCCAGGGAAGATTATAACCTGAGAGGAAAGAAGAAAGTTGAATGGACTATAAAGTTATAAGATAGAGTTGGGCATGATGGTGCACACCCATAATCCCAGCAACTTAGGAGGCCTCATGAGAAGAGAAGTTTGCAAGTTCAGGGTCAGCCTTGGCAACTGAGACCCATTCTCAAAAAAATAAAAAAGATGGATTGGGGATATAGCTCAGTTGGTAGAGTGCTTGCCTCGTATGTGCAAGGACCTGGGTTCAATCCTCAACACCACAAAAATAAATAAATGAAAAGGGCTGATAATGTAGCTCAGAGATAGAGCATGCCCTTGGCTTTGATCCCCAGTACCTAAAAACAACAAAAAAGAAGCAGGATGGAAGAACCAGCATCATTGCACAAGTCTAAATCAGTAAGGACCACCCACCTGGTTGAAATGTCCACTTTAGCACAATGTAGAACCTGTAGTTAAGTGCTAGTCTTTTTCTCCACCGCCCACATCAGCCTTCCCTCTTCTCAGTATCAGACTTCTTTTTTTTGTTATAGTACTGGGGATTGAACCCACCTGTACCCACATGCTAAGAAAGAACTCTACCATTGTGCTACATCCCCAGCTCAAATATCTAACTTCTTAAGCTTTTCTGAGAAACTGGATTTTGGAGACAAATAGTGATTAAAACACAACCCAGGGCTGGGATTGTAGCTCAGTGGTAGAACACCACTTGCCTAGCATGTGTGAGGCACTGGGTTTAATCCTCAGCACCATATAAAAATAAATAAAGGTCTACTGACAACTAAAAACAAACAAACAAAAAAAACCCAAAAAACAAGACAATCTAGATGTGCTCAGTAGTTAATGTGGTTAAGTGCCCCTAGGTTCTATCCCTGGTACTAAAAAAAAAAAAAAAAAAAAAGACAACCCAGCATCATGTTTTCTGGCTGAGACAGTAATAGCTTCTAAAGTAAATCATCATGGTTAGCGACACATGCCTGTAATCTCAACAGATATAATCCCAACAGCCTCAGGAGGCTGAGGCAGAAGGAATGTGAATTCAAAGCCATCCTCAGCAAGAGCAAGTTAGAGTGGCCCTAAGAAACTTAACAAGACCCTGTCTCAAAATAAAAAATAAAAAGGGCTGGAGATGTGGCTCAGCTGTTATGCACCTTGGGTGATTCAATCCGCAGTACCAAAAAAAAAAAAAAAATTATGATTCTGCAAATCTAGGCTGGCACCCAACATCTCCAATGGCCTACATACCTCATGATCAGGGTCAATGAAAAGCCAGCTATTCGGGAGTCCTCCCTCCCCACAAATAGACACCCAGATGACCCTTTGGCCTACAAAATACAAGCATGTGGTGTACAGAAAGTCTACAAAAAGTCTGGAGGCAAGGTGGGTAGAGAGGAAGAAGACTGGACCTGGGATATGCAGGTTTCCAAAGCAATAGCCAGCAGTGCCAGCCACCACATGGGCCCCGCGGCCCGTGCACTGGATGTCCCGGATTCGGCCCCCTGTGCCCGTGGTTGCACCACTGAAGGGGGCTACTCCTGCAAAGAGAGAGTGGGGGAGGCATGAGTGTCACAGAGACAAACCTCATCCCTGACCACCCCCATGGAAATAAAGACAATAAGCGTTCCCTTTTTTTTCCCAGACGCAGCCTAGATACCTGGGACCTTTACCCTACCCTACTCTCTGATCTCTATCCCTCTCAGGAACACAGCTCACCTGTGGGGAAGTTGTGTGTCTCGGCAGTGAAGACAACATGTCTTAGTCCCTGCCGTTGCTGGAAGCAGCTTGGCTGTGAAGGGTCCTCAGGTCGTAGGAATCGGACTTCCTTCCCCTGGATTGCACTGTGGACATGTCCATGCTGGACCCACTTCTTTTTCGAGATCTGTACTAACCCAACCAGGTTCCAGGGCCTCCCCCTCCCCAGACCCAAGGTACAAGCAACCTGCTGTTGTCACAGAACTTGAGGACATTGTTTGGATTCGAGGACATCTGGGTGCTCATGATAGACTCAAATAGCGAGTGTGCCAACTTCTTTCCATCCACATGGAGCTGGCCCTTGAAGAACCAGTGTCGGCTGTGCTCACTGAGGGAATTACATGAAGAAAGGAAGGCAGAACAAAAACAGGGGTCATTCCTCAGTGCCATGTCCTCTCAATAGCATTCAGCAGCAATTATGGCCTATTCACACTTAAATAGGTCAAAATACATTCCATAAAGTCAATCATCAAGCATTCTGTCACTGTGGATTACCCAGAGCCAAAGTAGAGATGAAACCAAGATCTGAAGACAGATTCCTGGATGGTTAGGGGGAGCCCAGGCCCTCAAAGACTCAGAAAGGCCATTACACCAAGGAAGAACTATGAAGCCAAGTCCCCATGGTCTACCCTTCTAATCTCCATGAGCTCACATATCAAAATGACCAAATTTGTCCTCACCTATTGGACTGAGCCAAGTCAAAGGCCTCCACAGTGCTGGGATTCCGCTGTAGTTCCTGGAAGCGCTTGGTATAGAAATCCAGGTCCCAGGAGTCTAGAGCCAGACCTATAATACAAACCCCAGAAAAGCTTACTGTATGGCTCAGGTCACTTTATTCCAGGTCTCAATGTATCTACTGGCATTCTAGTATCCTGGGTCTTTCCCTTCCATTCCCACAGACTCCTACTCACCTAGCTCCTGGTTGGCCTTCTCCAGGGCAAGCCGACCCTCAGCTAATATGTTGATGGGGCCATTCACGGGGGCTGGGATGCTTTCAGGGGAGAAGCTCTGGATGGGATGGGGAAAGTGCTGCTCTGTCATCCGGTCATGCAGGGCAGCCAGAGCCATGGTCTCCACTTCAGCTGAAGGGTGGTGGGCAAACTAAGAATGAGACACACACAGAAGGCAAGGGATGAAGAGTGAACTGAAGAATGGAGGGAATACTCCACCCTTGGCTCTCCAAATATACAATGCTAGTCCACTGCTACCATACAGCACCCCCCCCCTTTTTTTTTTTTGCAGTGCTGGGGATTAAACCCAGGGCTAGGCATCCCCAGGCCTATATAGCACCTGTGTCTAGACAACAAAAAGAAGACTCCCCTTCCAGGAATGAGTCCATGCTATGATGCATAAATTAGCAGAGGAAACAGAGACTGGATTTCTATCCTATTCATCCCTTGATAAGGAATCTTTGGATAGTGACCAATTCATACAATAATGAAGAACAGGTCCAAAGCCAGGAACTCTTCCCTTGCTTCTCCCATTATTTCCCTAGATCTTAGGATCTAATCTCTTCTAGTACACCTCCTCCTAATCACCCATTGCCTCACCGAGAGCCGGTAGCGTCGGGTAATCTCCACACGATTCACAGCTCCCAGCCCTGAGGCCTGGCACACAGAAACGATGTTGGTGGATGTTGGAGTACAGAAGTTCAGCCTGAGGAGTGGGTCAGATGGTTAGGACCTTGCTAGGAAAGGCAGATCCTATCCATCCTGTCCAGCCAATCTCCAATCACTATCCCCTCACCAATGGTCTCCAACCTCAGACTGGGCTCCAAGAAACCTGCTTTCAAGTCACTCAGATCAAACTATAACTATCCTCTAAGCAACTCAGTGAGACCCTGTCTCTAAATAAAATACAAAAAATAGGGCTGGAGATGTGACTCAGTAGTCAAGTGCCTCTGAGTTAAATCCCTGGTACCCCCCAAAACAAACAAACAAACTATAACTATCCTTCTAGCAATAAAACTGCTGCAATTTAGAGGCTAGAGCTGTAGCTAACTAATAGAATGCTTCCTTAACATGCACAAGGCCCTAGACACAAACCTCAGTACTAAAAAGTCAAAAACTGCTACAATTTTAACTTCTCAGAATACAAGTTATTTTACTTTCAGAATATATCTGAGAGCTGGCTCAATCTATAAAGGCATTTACCACATGGAGAAAATATGTGCAGTTTCCGAGGAAGGGAGTAAGATGGAATGAAAGCAAAACAAATCTCCTGATGATCACAAGAGGAACTTACAATGGAAGTGGAAGGGATATGCAGTGAATTCAAAAGAAAGGCTATATCCTAGTTAGTGAAACAATCTGCCCCAGGTTAAAACACATACCTGGGCCCAACTTCCAGCAGCAGGTCATTGGAACCTGGAAGGAGCCAGGACTTTTGAGCAACATCATCTAGCAACAACGGGCAGCCAAACAGCCATTTCAGCTTCTTTATTTCCTCAGCATTCGGGAAGGCCTCAGCTACAGGGAGACAGAGCAAGGATACATTAAGATACTACATATGGCACTATAGCACTTCATTCAAGCATCCAATATGTAGGCCCAACCTGTCCAGTCCACATTGTAACAGAGTTCTGTCTCAACACCCTGCAGCTCTGGTAGTTGCCTTTGTACTTTCTGTAGAGTGTGTCCAGTCGCTGCCCCTTCATGGCCAGAGGGTCGGACATAGAAGTGAAGGACTGGGGCCATCTTTGCAGGTGTCCTTTCAGGGAAGAATTAGTTTCCTTTTAAAAAAATTAAACAAACAAAAAAAAAAAATTAAAGCTTTCCTGTTTAACTAATTTCAAGTTTCAAGGACAGTCGAGACATTAGTAATAGGTTAGGGGAAAATAACAGGGGCACTCAGAGAAAAGGTAACCAGGAAAAGGTAGGCTTCTAATCTACTTCACTCATTCAACCATGATTACACTCGGAGCTCACAGATATACACTGCCTCTTCCCAAGAAGTATTAGAACACAGTGTGGACAACTCAAACTTAACTTATTAAAAACTGAATTCAGGACTGGGGATATAGCTCAGTTGGTAGAGTGCTTGCCTCACATGCACAAGGCCCTGGGTTCAATCCCCAGCACCACAAAAAAAAATAAATGAAAAAGAATTCACCCTTAGCATGCTAAGGCCCTGGACTTGATCCTTGGCACCACAAAAAGAGAAAAACAAAAAACTGAATTATTTAACTACTATGTCCAGGACCAAGGATTGTGATATTGCCAATCTAGAGGTCACTTTAACAGTTCTTATCTTACTAGACGTCTCAGCAACATTTGACTTACTCATTCCCTACTTTTTGAAACAACACCCCCTCTGGCTTCAGTGACACCACACTTTCCTGTATCTTTCCCACCTTCTGGTTGCTCCTTTTGGGTCACTTTTGCTGGTCATTTGGGTGCCCAGGGCTCTATTCTTACTTCTCTTCTATTTCTTAAGTGACCTCATCCAGTCCTGATTTTAAATATTATCTGGTAGAATGAACAAATGAAATTGCCAGCATTCAACAATTTTTGGCCAAAAACAGTAATTTCTTATGGTTCAAGTTAATATTTGCCAATGAATTCTATAACTTTACCCAACACTGACAATTCCTGAAATTCCAGATAAGTACATTCAAAAGCTTGTGGTATCTCCACACACTGATGTCTCATAAACACAGCAAATATCTGTTATGGCCAAAACAGGAATTCTTTTTTTGTTTTTTTAGTTGTTGATAGACCTTTTATTTTTATTTATTTATTTTTAGAGAATTTTAATATTTTATTTTTTAGTTATCAGCGGACACAACACCTTTGTTTTGTATGTGGTGCTGAGGATCGAACCCGGGCCGCACACATGCCAGGCGAGCGCGCTACCACTTGAGCCACACCCCCAGCCCTAGACCTTTTATTTATTTAATGCAGTGCTGAGACTCGAACCCAGTGCCTCACACATGCCAGGCAAGTGCAGTACTGCTGAGCCACACCCCCATCCCCCAAACAGGAATTTTTATTTATTCTCCAGAGTTGCTATTCCCCATGTCAGTAAACACTACCATCATCTAATTAATTGCTCAAACCAAAAACACCAGAGTTGACCTAGAGATGTAATTCAGTGACAAAAAAACTTGCCTAGCAGGTTTTTCCCTCAGTCTCTCTAATCTATTTCCAAATAGCCCTCAAATCTCATCTGGACTACTTCACTCTAGTCCAAGCCTCCCCTCTCCACTCACCTGGATCAACGTACTGGCTTTGGGAACAGAGTCTGATTCCACCTCTGCAAAACCACAATCCATTTGCCACATGTCAGCATAAAGATGATGGCTTCCCATCACACATGGTATAAAATTTCAACTCAGTGCTCTGGATTACCTGGTCTGGCCACCTCTTCAACCCTATCTCACCCACTCTGCAAGGATCCCACTAGGTTCTACTGTATTCCTCTAACTTACCAAGCTCGGTACTAAAAGGTATTTTTTCCTCTAACTTACCAAGCTCGGTACTAAAAGGTATTTTTTTTTTTCACCCTTATATATGGATAGCTAGTTATTTTTTCTCTTTTGGTACCAGGGATTTAACTCAGGGGCACTGGACCACTGAGTCACATCCCTAGCCCTATATTTTTGTATTTTATTTAGAGACACAGTCTCACTGAGTTAGTGAGTAGCTTTTTGCTGAGGCTGGCTTTGAACTCAGAATCCTCCCTGCCTCTCCTCCGGGGAGTTGCTGGGGAGTTGCTGGGATTAGAGGCATGTACCACCCAGCCTGCATGGCTAGTTCTTTATAGTTATTTAGATTTCAGGGAAAATTCACCTGCTTGGAAAGGCCTTATTGGACTAGCCAATCTTAAATAGCCACTCTCAAATGGCTCTGGTTAACTTCTTATATAGTATTCACCCCAATCTGACATTTTTATTTACTTTTCACTCTATATTCCCCCCCTAAAACAAAATCTGTCTGCATGTGCTGTAGCTGCTTCATCTTCGTTTAATCACCAAAGCTTGAGCAATTCCTGGGGCTTCCTTTTTAAACATAAAGCTTAAAAAGTAAATAAATGAAAACGTGTTGCCTGAGTGAATGAATTCTTGGTTCCCACCACTCCTCTGTCCCTCTCTTCTTTCAGGGCAGTCTTCCTGAAACCATTTTATTTAGATTTTCATCTGCGGGGCGCGGTGGCAGATGCCTGTAATCTCAGGGGCTCGGGAGGCTGAGGCAGGAGGATCCTGAGTTCAAAGCCAGCCTCAACAAAAGCGAGGCACTAAGCAACTCAGTGAGACCCTATCTCTAAATAAAATACAAAATAGGGTGGGGGATGTGGCTCAGTGGTCGCGTGCCCCTGAGTTCAATTCCCGGTATACCCCCAACCTCGCCGCCAAAAAAAAAAAAAAAAAATCCCAGTGCAATATTCCTAATGATTAGCATGGTGCCTGATATAAAACAGGTGTTTGACAGTTTTTTTTGCTGAATTAAAGACTCGGGAGCCAAGTCTGAGTGGTTAGGCACCCACGTCCAGCGTCTGCGGAGCGCGCACACGAGGGGATGACTGGATACCCCTACTACAGCAGGCACGCAGGCCCCAGCTGCACTTTGCTCGGCCTGGTGGGGATACTGAAGCGGCCTGGACTGGACTTGGGCTGCACCACTAAGTGGCCTTAAAGCCCAGCATGCGGTACATATACTCACGGGAAAGCTGTCCACGCTGCGCCTATGCCACAGGAATCTTGGCGCCTTTCGCGTCATCTATGTGCGACGCGGTAAAACGAGCTAACGCTGGCCTGCGGGCGGAAGTGAACAGGAAATGCCCCGCACACTTCCTCCAGTAAGTGAGCGGCATCGCAGCCCTGCGGCTGTTCTCGACCCAAGCTCTTTGGGTCGGGTTGTCTTCCTGGTGGTTTCTTTTTCCTTTTCTTCTTTCTTTCACTCTTCTTTCTCCCTCCCTCTCTCCCTCTTCTTTTCTTCTTTTGCGGTACTGGGGATTGAACCCAGAGGAGTTCTACCACTGAGGTACATCCCCAGCTCCTTTTAAGAATCATTATCTTTTTTTTTTGAGACAGGACCTTATTCAGTTGAGAAGCAGGCCTCAAACTTGTGCATCGGCCATCGAGCCCGGCTCCCATTTGGTCTCTTCACAAATCCTCCTTGAATTGACATTTGTAAAACACACACACACACACACACATTCAGTTCCGTGTCCTCGACTCTGTCTTTTTTTTTTTCTTTTCTTTTTTTGATACTCTGTTGGTCTGTGCAAATGACAAATATTTTGAACGCAGGAGACGGAATGAGAAGCTTTTTCTGCGTCCAGGATTCAGTTTCCCTCCCCCTTACCCTTTGACTTTCTTGGGATGAATGTATGTATATAGTATGTATGTATTTTGAATAAGAGAGGCTGAGGCAAGAGGAACTTCATAGCCAACCTCAGCAATTTAGTAAGGCCCTAGGCAACTCAGCAAGACCCTGTCTCTAAATAAAATAATAAAATATAAAAAATGGCTGGGGATGTGGCTCAGTTATTAAGCGCCTCTGGGTTCAATCCCCAGAACTGGAAAAAAAAAAAAAAAAGAAAAGAAATGATATATGGATGTGGAAGCTGAGGCTTTTCCAATGGCTTGTTGCATAGTTTTGTAATATAAATGCTTAACACTTTCTACCTTTGAACATTTTTTTTGTATGTTTTTAAAACCTTATAAAGCATGAATATACATTTCTATTAAAACCTATCATCTGGGCACGGTCTGAGCTCGCCTGTAATCCCAGTGGCTCCCAAGCCTCAGCAAAAGCAAGGCACTAAGAACTAAGTAATACCCTATCTCTAAATGAAATACAAAATACAGCTGGGAATGTGACTTAGTGGTCGAGTGCCCCTGATACCCACCCCCCAAAAAAGGACCTATCAGAAGCTGGGTGCAGTGGCACACACCTATAATCCCAGCAGCTAGGGAGACTGAGGCAGGAAGATCTAGAGTTCAAAGCCAGGGCTGGGGATGTGGCTCAAGCAGTAGCACGCTCTCCTGTGCGTGCGGCCCGGATTCGGTCCTCAGCAAAATAAAATAAAATAAAAAGGGCCTTGACAACTTGAGAGAGGAAAAGAAAAATCCCATGAACATTAAGCCCTATTTTCACTCAGGAAAATATTTCTCTCTGAATAAAATATAAAAAAAGGGCTAGGGATGTGGCTCAGTAGTTAAGCACCCCTGGTTTCAATCCCCAGTCAAAAACAAACAAACAAACAAAAAACAACAAAACAAGAAATAGCTTGTCATATAGCCAGGTATGGTGCACACCCGTTATCCCAGAAGCTCAAGAGGCTGAAACAGGAGAATCACAAATTCAAAGCCTGTCTCAGCAAATTAGCAAAGCCCTAAGCAAATTAGTGAGACTCTGTCTCAAAATAAAAAATAAAAAGGGCTGGGGACATAGCTCTGTGGTGAAGCACCTGTGGGTTCAATCCCTGGTTGCAAAATAACTAACTAAATAAAAGAAGATTAAAGAGAGATATTGATAGACACATGATATTGAAGCCAGATTTAAAGATAGGTAGTTAGTGTAGTTAGGTAAATCGATTCTAATATAGAGAAAGATAAATAAAAGGGACGGGGCAGGGGTTGTAGCTCAGTGATAGAGCACTTGACAAGCATATGGGCTTGATTCTCAGCACACATATAAATAAAATAAAGGTCCATCAACAACAACAAAAAATTTTAAAAACATTATTTAAAGAAAAAAAACTAGGGATGTAGTTGAATGGTACAGTACCTACTGTATGAGGCCCAGGGCCAGTAGATGAAAAAACAAAAGGTAAATCCCAAGATATGAGACACATCCTTGTATTTATAAATAAATAGAGGACAGTCTGTCAGAGGTGAGAAAATACTGAAAGCAAAAAGATTAGGTTAGGGGCCTTGGCTAGGTCCAATAAATGCTTTAATAAAAAGGTCAGTGGATAGTGGCATGGGAGAGTTTCAGTTTCAGCTTCTAGCGGATTTATTTATTTATTTATTTATTCATTCATTCTTTCATTCATTCATTCTTCTGCTTCTTCCCCCTTCTTCTTCTGGTTGAACGCTAAGTAGCATATGTCTAATGTAATATGGAAAATAATAAATAATTACAAAACAAATATTCATTTGATGTCCAATAAGGTTTTGTTTTTATTTTATATTTATTTATTTATTTGTTTATTATTTATTTATTTATTTATTTTTTGAGATGAGGTCTCACTGTGTAGCCTATGCTGGCCCTGAACTCCTCTCCTCTAGCAATCCTTCTAGCCTTGGCCTCCCAGTAGCTGGGCCTATAGGCACATGCCACTGCACTTGACTCCCAAAATTTATTATATAAAGAACTTGTCATCACAGTGCATATCTAGTGCATCAAATATAGAATAGAGAGAAGATCTGCACCAAAAGTGAAGTTAAGGAGCTGGGGCTGTAGCTCAGTACTTGCCTCATATATATGTAGGCCCTGGCTTAGAGTCCCAGCATTGCAAAACAAACAAATATAAAGTTGAACTGGTTGTGGTGGTGCAAGACCATAGTTGAAAAGGAAAAAAAAAATTTTTAAATAAGTTGAGCCAGTCTTAGTGGTGCATGCCTGTAATGCCAGTGACTGGGAAGGTTAAGTATCACAAGTTTGAAGCCAGCCTCAGCAACTTAGCAAGACCTGTCTCACAATAAAAATAAATAAATAGTGCGGCCAATTTGGAAAGCAGTATGGAGATTTCTTGGAAAGCTGGGAATGGAACCACCACTTGACCCAGCTATTCCCCTTCTCAGTCTATTCCCTAAAGACCTAAAAAGAGCATACTACAGGGACACTGCTACATCGATGTTCATAGCAGCACAATTCACAATAGCAAGACTGTGGAACCAACCTAGATGTCCTTCAATAGACAAATGGATTAAAAAAAATGTGGCATTTATACACAATTGCGTATTACTCTGCATTAAAAAATGACAAAATCATAGAATTTGCAGGGAAATGGATGGCATTAGAGCAGATTATGCTAAGTGAAGCTAGCCAATCCCTTAAAAACAAATGCCAAATGTCTTCTTTGATATAAGGAGAGTAACTAAGAACAGAGTAGGGACGAAGAGCATGAGAAGAAGATTAACATTAAACAGGGATGAGAGGTGGGAGGGAAAGGGAGAGAGCAGGGAAATTGCATGGAAATGGAAGGAGACCCTCAGGGGTATACAAAACTACATACAAGAGGAAGTGAGGGGAAAGGGAAAAAAATATAAGGGGGAGAAATGAATTACAGTAGAGGGGGTAGAGAGAGAAGAGGGGAGGGGAGGGGGGAGGGGGATAGTAGAGGATAGGAAAGGTAGCAGAATACAACAGACACTAGTATGGCAATATGTAAATCAATGGATGTGTAACTGATGTGATTCTGCAATCTGTATATGGGGAAAAATGGGAGTTCATATCCCACTTGAATCAAAGTGTGAAATATGATATATCAAGAACTATGTAATGTTTTGAACAACCAACAATAAATAAATAAATAAATAAACAAACAAACAAACATAAAGGACCTGGGATATAGCTTAGTAGTAACGTGCCCCTGGATTCAGTCCTTAGTACCAAAAAAAAAAAAAAAAGCAAACAAATTGAATGAGGAGATAGAATTAGTTGGTTTTGTAGAATTAGTTGTTTTTTGGTTTTTTTTGGCACCAGGGATTCAACCCAGGAACACTTAACCAGAGTCCTAGTCCTTTCTTACATTTTATTTAGAGATAGTCTATGCTAAATTGCTGAGGCTGGCTTTGAACTTGTAATCTTCCTGCCTCAGTCTCCAGAGCTCACCACTGCACCTGTCAAATTGAAGGCTTTTTATTCTCCCATTAAAAAACTAGAGCGTTCTTGTTATCTAAAATGTTTATACTATTTTATAATTGAGGCTTGTTCTCATTCTGAAAATCACTTGAAGCAGGCTTATGCTTACTGCAGCCTTAAATGCCTCTGTCAGGTAGCTGTTTAATCTCTACTCCTCCCCTCCAGCCTCATTGACTTACTTCATTTCTTCCCACCACAGGGTCTTTGTCCTTGTTCCCTCAGTTTGTTCTCCCTGATCCCCAACATTCATATCCTTCATCTCCTTCAAATATTCAAGTTTTTTTCAGCACTGGGAATTGATTCCAGGGGTGCTCTACCATTGAGTTACATCCCCAACCCCACTTTTTTTAGTACTGAGGATTGAATGTAGGCATGCTTAATCACTGTGACACAGCCTCAGCCTTTTTTATTTTTTTGAGACAGAGTCTTACAAAGTTGCTTGGGGCCTCCTTAAATTGCTGAGGCTGGCTTTGAACTTATGATCCTCCTGCCTCAGCCTCCCAAGCCTCTGGGATTACAAGTGTGCACCCCCATGCTTGGCCTCCAAACTCTTTTATTTATAAATAATAAGTAAAATAAATAATGTTGGGCACAGAGCCAGAACAGGGCTGAGTCACCGTCCAACAATGGCGACCATGCTTAGGGCTTTAGGCTCTAGGCTTCGGGGTTCTTCTTCCTGTCTAAGAGAAGGGGCCTGCCAAAAGAGCCTACCAAAAGAGCCCAGGAGCCCAATAGAAAACTGACAACAGGTGCACCAACCATAACCACACACACTTCCCGTGGGGGACGTTTAAGTCTCTAAAACCCACACTGCTGCTGCTGCAGACGCTTTTGCCTCTAGTGTAGCCTACGCTGAATAAACTGATCTCTGGACGACCTGGTGTGCTCCTTCACTGACTGGTTACTGGTTGGGGTCTTCAAGGGTCTTTCAAATAATAAAATAAAAACAATTTTTATTTTATTTTTTGGTCCTGGGAATTGAATCCAGGAAGGCTTCACCACTGAGTTATAGCCCCAGTCATTTTTATTTTTAAATCTGAGACAGGGCCTTGCTAAGTTGCTGAGGGTCTCTATCAAATATGGATACTGACCTTCAACTTTCCATCCTCATGCTGGGATTTCAGGCATCACCATGCTCAGCCCTTTTTATTTGAGACAATAATTCCAGGGTTTTGCTGAGCGTGGCTTTGAACTTGCAATCCTCCCACTTGAGCTTACCAAGTAGCTAGTATTACAGGTGTGGACCACTGCACCGGCTTCACTCAACGCTTAACTTTTTTTTTTTTTTTTTAGTCTTTTCAGTAAGACTTTCATTATGCTAATGAAACACATCACCCCCTGCATTTTCTACTTTTCTTTTTATTAACATTTTACATATTTTGCCTCTGTGCTCCCCACGGTCTACAAAGCTGTGCACTGATTGGCGGGTAGACTGAATTGGAAGATCAGGACGTTTTCATTAATCCACAATTTTTCGTCAATTGTTTTTTTTTTTAAAGCAACAAGTACTATTCCTGGCACCAGAATACAAAGATAGAAGAAAGTTCTTGACTTCTGGGAGCTCACAATCAAGTGGGGGAAGAGTTAAATTCTATGTGAGTTAAGGCCATGACACAAGTATGGACCACGTGATCTAACTGCATTAAGGAGGAAGCTCTTCTCCGGCAAGATCAGGAAGACTGAAAGATGCTTAGGAATTATCAATCATGTGGGCGGTGTCTGAGCTTCTGAGCTCTCCCACAACATCCCACGTGGAGCTCTAAAAAACGCCAGACAGGAAATCACGGTAGAACTGAGACGGCGAACTTGGGGAGTCCAGCCAGAGGAACTAAGAAGGATCCTGAGGACGTGAAGTGGGAGGAGCCAGGACGCGGTCAGATGACGGCATCAAGAGGCCTCCGGTGGTCTCCTGCGCCCCGCATTCGCGCAGGAGTTCGATCAGGGGCGGAGCTTTGGCGCATCATGGCGGCTGGCCAGGCTCAGGCTCCTAGCTCCGTGAGTGCTGCATTCTGATCCCCCTGCCCCTTTTTCCTTGATCTAGATTTTATTTCCTCTCATGTTGCTTCCATTATATCTCTCTGCCCTCTCGACATTGTTGGTCGTGGTCGCGGGGTGAGGGGACTGTCAGGCAGTTTGCTCCTACTTCTCTCACTGGTTCTGCGAATATTTTTAGGTTATTGGTGCGGCGCCCTCTATGAACCTTAAGCGCGTCCCCTAGTGGCAAATCAGGAGCAGGTTAATGGGGGAGCTATGGGGATGTGAATTTCTGAAGGAGACCCCTGACGCAGTTGTACAGGAAAAGGAAAAGCTTCAGTCTAGCAGTTATGTGTAGGAGTAGTTAGCAAAGCAAGACAGCACTGCAGACGTTACAAGGCGGACGGAAGTAAATACTTGTTGAACAGCAAGAGATAGAGTAGGTGTCTTTAGAAAAAATAAGTTCAGCTGGGAATGGACTTTGGAAGGATCCATGTCTTGCTGAACAGAACTTTTTACTGGGAGTTGTTTGGCGGATTTGGAGCAGAAGAGTAGGTGAGATTTGGGTTTTACTTTGCTTAAGTTGCAGTGTGGAGAGTTGGAAAGCTATGGTTGAAATGCAATGAAAGAGGATGGTGGCCCCAAGGATGGCAGCAGTGTTGAAGGTTCCAGAGGTGAAGACAGGATAAAAAAGATAATAAAGAGAATCTAAAGGACTGATCTTGTTTAGGGAAAGGAAAGACTTAAGGAGCACATTCTGGTTTCGGATAAAACAACATTTTTTGTTAGTTCTGTATGCTAAGTTAGTGAACAGAGCATTAAAGAGTGCTAGAAGAGCTAGGCTAAGTGATGCATGTCTGTAATCCCAAGGACTGGGAAGACTGAGGCAGGAGGATCTCAAGTTTGAGGCCAGTATATTTTTTTTTCTTTTTTTTTTTTAAAGAGAGAGTGAAAGTGAGAGAGAGAGAATTTTTTTTTTAAATATTTATTTTTATTTTAGTTATCGGCGGACACAACATCTTTGTTTGTATGTGGTGCTGAGGATCGAACCCGGGCCGCACGCATGCCAGGCGAGCGCGCTACCGCTTGAGCCACATCCCCAACCCGCCAGTATATTTTTGTGTGTATTTAGCTTCTAGTAACTCAAATCCACACAACAGGAAAAAGAAATGACTAAAAATTATATTCTGCTTATGTCTTTTTTTGTGTATTGTCCACTATCAGGAGGCATATTTTTATGTATTATAGGATAGTATGCCCTTTCCTTTTGTTTTTGTTTTTGTTTTTTTCTTCAGTGCTAGGAATAGAATACCTAGGGCCTTGCACAGACTAGACAAGTGCTCTACCAGGGAACTACATTCTTGCCCTGAACTAAGACTTAAGGCTTCAATTTCTAAATAACTTTACTTTTGATCTTCATTTCTTATGCCCTCTGGATTTTTTCCCCCTATTCCTTTATTCCCCAAAGATTCCTTGGGGCCAGAATAGTCATTAAAATGTTATAATCAGATTTACTTTTCCTCAGGAGCAAGCCTGGCTTGAAGCTGCCCAGATCTTCATCCAAGAGAGCCTTTGTCCAACTGGCAAGGAACCTAATGTCCAGTTCACTCAGTCAGTGATTGACTGTGTGAAGACTGTTTGGTTGTCCCAGGGGAAGAACCAAGGTTTTACACTGCCCCTCAGCTACAGGTATGAAAGTGGAGGTTGGCAGGAAGAATGAATTTGGGATTAAAAAGGAATTACCTATAGTTATAAAGAGGGGACGTGAGAAGAGTGAGTGGAGAACACAGTGGTCTAAATACAACCTCTTCTGTAGAACTTTCCTATTCTCCATGTAACATTCCTTTTCCTAAAATTCTCCTAAATTGGCTTAAGTCAAGTTTATGGAAAAGGAGAGGAAGAAAGAAGAAGTGGGAAAAATAGAAAATTTGGGAAAAGAGCTCTGAAAATGGGGAGAGAAGCTGGTATTCTTTTCATTTTGTGTATTTGGAAACTTAGATACAAAGAGATGTTGACTTTATGAAATATGGATTATTGTTTTTAAGACCTGAAGTTAGGTCTTCTGAGCTTTTTTAAAAATTAATTTGGGTTTTCTACTACACAACCATTTCCTAAACTGTACTAGGCAATGTTAATAAAATACCACAAGAAAAGAATTTCATGGCCAAATAAATTGAGAGGTTCTAAATATAATAACATTCTCTGGGAGAGTCACAGGGCTTATTAATATATCCAGGGCTCTGGAAAATTCTGCAGAAAGAAACTTTTTTACCTCCTCATAGAAATGACCATTATCTTGGAGACAGGTTCTGTTATCCACATCTATAATCCTAGCTATTTGTGAAGCTGAGTCAGGAGGATCACATGTTTGAGGTCAGCCTTGACAACTTAACAAGGATATCTTGACAACAATTGTCAGCCTTAATAACAAGCAATTATATCTCAAAACAAATACAACAAAAACAAACCCCTTGGGGCTAGGGTTATGGCTCAGCGATGGCTCGCCTAGCACATGCGAGGCCCTAGGTCTGATCCTCAGCACCTCACAAAAATAAATAAATAAAATAAAGGTATTAGTCCAACCACAACTGAAAAATAAATATTAAAAAAAAACTGTCTTAAACATGAGGTATATTATTCCCATGAATATGTTTACATTTTTACTACACATACATCTATTCCTAAGTAGTCTATAGTAGAGTTTTGTGTATCTTTAGATTTTATAAAAGTGGCACTGAATCTTACATTTTCTCTCTAATTTGCTTTTTGTGCTTAACAATATGCTTCTGAGATTTATTCATATTGATCCATGTAGATCTAACATTTATTTTTACTGTTCTATGATATTCCATTGTGTAAATAGACATTTTACTGTATATCATTTAAAAAAATCAAAAAGGTAAAAATATGTTTGACTTCAATTGTCATTTCCCAAATTTACCTGAGCACAGGATACTCTTTCCCTGGCATTCCCTTAAACTACCTGTGGCAGTATGGGACATTTCCCACAACCTGGCTATGTGTGTGTTGCTCAGTAAAGGAAAAGAAACTTTGGTGAGAAGATAGCTTAGTTGTAATTTATTTTCTGAAACATAGTTTTAATAATTCTGTATAATTACGGAATTAAACCAATGATACTTAAAATGTTGGTCTGCTGGAACGTGAATCAACACACTGCTTCCTTTGTTGAGAAGGCATCTGTGTGTGTATGTGTGTGCGGTGCTGGGAATCCATAGAGGAAAGTCTTGCCTGTGAAAAGATTTAGCTGATTAAAAAAAAAAAAAAAAAAGTGCTAGAGACATTGTGTTTAGTTATGTACTTATTACTCAAGCTTAACATTTTGCCATATTTGTGTTAGTTATTTTTTGTATGATAAAAGATTTAGTGAAGTCCCTTAATAACCATCCTGATCCTGTTCTCCTATAACCCTTCTTTGAAAGTTCTTACTGTTTGTGCCATCAATCTTTTATTTTTTTTTTTTTGGTGTGTGTGGGGGTACCGGGATTGAACTCAGAGGCACTCAACCACTGAGCCCCAGCCCTATTTCGTATTTTATTTAGAGATAGGGTCTCACTGAGTTACTTAATATCTAGCCTCAGTTTCCCAAGCTGCTGGGATTACAAGCATGTGCCATGCACCCAGCTATACCATGAGTAGTCATACCAGCTTGTACACATAGCAGAATACATCTCTAATTTTTTTTTTTTTTTTTGATACTAGGGAATAAATATAGGGGCACTTTACCACTGAGGTACATCTCCAACCCTCCTCTTTTTTTTTTTTTTTTTTTAAGGTACTAGGATTGAACTCAGGGGCTCTTGACCCTGAGCCACATCCCCAGACCTGTTTTGTATTTTATTTAGAGACAGGGTCTCACTGAGATGCTTAGTGCCTCACCATTGCCGAGGTTGGCTTTGAACTTGTGATCTTCCTGTATTAGCTTCCCAAGCCGCTGGGATTACAGGTGTGCACCACTGCATCTGGCCATCTCCAGCCCTTTATATTTTTTATTTTGAGATTTTTGAGACAGGATCTCACTAAGTTGCTTAGGTCCTTGCTAAGTTGCTAAGACTGACCTTGAACTTGTGATCATTGTACCTCAACCTTCCAAGTTGCTGGGATTACAGGTATGTGTGTACCATTGCACCCAGCTTTTTTTTTTTTTTGGTGCTAGGGATTGACCCCCAGGCTTTATACGTGCTATACCACTGAGCTATACCCCCATTGATAGTTTAACTATTATTTGTATCATATTCAGTACCCACCATCTCAGCCTCAGCTTCCCAGCTGGTCTCTAGTACTGTGATATTCCATACTATGCAGGAAACTTGGCTGGGGCCATTGGAGTTCTCTATGGAGCTAAGAGCTGAGATGCTTTCAGGGGAGCTATTTGTGATATCTGTAAAGTATTCTCTACACACACTCATTTCTTCAGGGCCCCCTCCCCCACTTTCCTACTTCATGTTCTCCCTGGCACCATATTGTTCAAAATATTCAGTGCAGACTTTCTTCTTGCAATCCCTGGATCTTTTCCAGTCACTGGACCCAGACCTCATCCTTATTTTTTCTTAGAGCTTTCCCCCCTCCCAATGTTTCCTTTTCACTCAAGCAAATAAACTCATTAGTGAAATTCCCTTTCAGTCCTTCCTTTCTCTTGGGGATAAGTCAGGGTTGAGGGTATCCTAGACTTAAACTCGTTTTGTAAAACCTCTGCTTTCTTCACTCTCCAGCTTTGTCTCAGTACAGAACCTTAGGACCTATCAGCATCTCCCATGCTGCAGCCATCTGTCCTGGAGCAGCATTGCATACCAGACATGGGCCCCAGAGGCTAGGCCAAATGGGGTCCCTCTTCCCCGGGAGCGACTGTTACTTGTAGGAACATTAACAGACCTATCAGAAGACTTGGAACAAGGATGCAGGAATGGAAGCCTCTACGTGAGAGATAATACTGGTAGCCTGGGCTGTGAGGTAAGCAGAAGGGGAAGATCAGATACTTCAGATCCAAATTAGAATGGTGCCTAGGGAGCAAGGTAGCTAATATATAGAAGAGGTGGATTGGATACTAGGGTCCAGGTTAACCTGTGCTCTTGGTTTTTTCCTAGCTCATAGACCTGGACCTTTCTTGGTTGGGCCATCTCTTCCTGTTCCCCAGTTGGAGTTACCTCCCTCCTGCCAGGTGGAATTCCTCAAAGGAAGGGCACTTGGAGCTCTGGGAAGCTCCTGTACCAGTATTTCCTTTGACTATCAGTCCTGGCCCTCTCACACCCATCCCTGTCTTATACCCACAGATTGCATCCTGCCTGCTCAGGCATAGGTAAGTCTTCCCCTTTAGAGAAAGAAAAAATATTATAAAGCTTGGAGGATGATGGTGATTCATTGAAGAGAGGGAAATAATAGTTTTGATAATCATATAAATGGAATGTTCCTAATCAAGGGAACAATGGAGGCTTAAAATATTAAGACTGTTAGTAGGAGGATTCTTCAAAGGCAAGCAGAATTTGAAGGATTTTAGAATAATACTTTGGGCTTTGGACGTTTTACCTTTTACCAGATTGTTCTTTACAATGAGGGAAGACATTTGTATAAAGGGAAAAAGAAAAGTTGGGGAGGGCGGACCTTCTTTCTTTCCTTTCTCTTCCTTCTTAGAAGCAAGCTCAGAGGTGAGAAGCAAAATCTGGCCGGAAAGCTGATTCAATTGAGTGCTCTGGTGAAAAGTAAAAAGAAAGCATACTTTATCCTCTCTCTTGGTGAATTATCCCCAACTGTTAGCCAAGCCTTCAACCATGTGTCCATTATCGTCCAGGTGAGGATTAGGATCCATTCAGGGGCCTTTCAGTATGGAAGGTGTTCTAATAGAAATAACATTGTAGCAGGAACCAGAAAGGAAAGGAGGACAGCAGGGGAGACTTGTTTTCTGGAACAGTACCATAGAAGGAAGATTCTAGATAGTGTTGTTGTCTGTAAGCAGATAGGGAATAGATTTTGCTGCCATGCAGTTCATTTGAGTGGGTGGCCTTTTCATTGTATTTGACATTTTTAAAAATTACCAGGGGCTGTTATTATATTTCCACAGTAGAGTATAGGTAACTATACTCTAACATACCTAGCATGTGTAAGGCCCTGGGTCCATTCCCACACTGAGAAAAAAAAAATTCCCATGAAAAACCCAAAAAATTACCAAAATCACTTATTTTTCTCCTGCTTTAGGATGACCAAACAAAATTCAGTGCTGGGAATCAAACCCAGGGGTTGGTGCATATGGGCAAACACTTTATCACTGAGCTATACCCCTTAGCTCCTGAAGCAATAAGTTTTGGGGGAGGGTTGGAGGGGTACTGGAGATTGAACTCAGGGACTTTACCACTGAGCTACATCCCCAGCCCTTTATATTTTGAGACAGGGTCTCGCTAAGTTGCTTAGGACCTTGCTGAGTTGCTGAGGCTGGCCTTGAACTTGTGACCCTCCTATCTCAGCCTCCTGAGGTGCTGGGATGACAGATGTGTGCCATCATGCCCAGCAAGCAATAAGTTTTAAGTAAGTCTAGCAGTATTTCAAGATGAGATGTGATGTCCAGGGTCTGATTGGTGAGATTCAGCTGGGTTTTAGTTTTTTTTTTGTTTTGTTTTGTTTTGTTTTGTTTTTGGTACAAGGGATTGAACTCAGGGGTACTCTACTACTGAGCCACATCCCCAGCCCTATTTTGAATTTTATTTAGAGACAGGGTATGTACCACTGAGGTAAATCCCCAGTCCTTTATTTTGATTTGTTTTGAGACAGGGTCTCACTAAGTTGCCAGGCTGGCCTTGAACTTGCTTAGTGTCTTGCCATTGCTGAGGCTGGCTTTGAACTCATGATCCTCCTGCCTCAGCCTCCCAAACTGCTAGGATTACTTACAGGCCGGTGTCACCCTGCCACCCTGCCCAGCTTTTTTTTTTTTTTAATATATGTATTTTTTTAGTTGTAGATGGACACAATACTTTTTTTTATTTATTTGTCTTTATGTGGTGCTGAAGAACAAACCCAGTGCCTCACACATGTGAGATAAGCACTCTAGCTCTAAGCCACAACCCCAACCCCTCAGCTGGGTTTTGAGTAGAATAGAGTTCTGTGAAGTTGAGCAAGATGATTGTGAAGTTCAAGTGTCATGAGTGTGTTTTGAAGCCTCTGAGAGTGGCAGCAGTGCTTTTCTGTCTGTGGGAGGAGCATGCCCTAGAAGATCGTTATATTCATGAGCAGTTTTATCCATAAAACTCCCTGAGGAAAAAGATTTTCAATTTCTTTAACAGTTGCCTTTCTCTAGTTCATATTATGCCCTGCATGGCATTTCTGGACTTTTTTCATCGTGGCGCTCTTGTTTTTTTCTCTTATAACCCCAAGAACATTCCCTTTTCTCACTTCACCTGTGTTTTCACTGCCCCCAAATTGTGCCTTGCACATTCAGAATTCTGAGCATTTTTTGTTGTTGCCTCCTCGTTCAAGCGCTAGTCTCTTCCTTTTCCACTTATAAAAACCATGGGTAGACCATTCCATGTCTGAAATCCAAACTGCTCCAACATCACATTATAAGTGGAATATTCCATACCTGACCTTATGTGATGGGTTGAAGTTAGAACAAAGGTGCACTAAAAATATCAGATAAAACTACCTTCAGTCTATATGTATGAGGTATATGTACCACATAAGTGAATTTAAAGTTTAGACTTGGGTTCCATCCCCAAGACATTTTGTATATGAATATGCAGATATTCTAGAATCTTAAAAAAAAAAAATCCAAAATTTGAAACACTTATGGTCCCAGGTATTTCAGATAAGGGTTACTCAGCTATATTATTCTTCAGGGCCCAGTTTAATTCATCTTCGTTCAATAGGCTTCCCTGTTCATTCAGTCCATCCTGATAATCTATCCCCCCCGCTCCCCCCAGGCCTTTTTTTCCCCTTATGGTGTTAGGGGTTGAACCCAGAGTTACTTTACCATGGAGGTACATTCCCAGTTCTTTATTTTGATTTGTTTTGAGACAGGGTCTCACTAAGTTGCCAGGCTGGCCTTGAACTTGCTTTCCTCCTGTCTCAGACTCCTGAGTAGCTGGGATTATAGGCAGTGCCACCATGCCTGGCTTTTCCAAATGCATATTGAAACCCTATCAAGGGCTGGGGATGTGGCTCAAGCGGTGGCATGCTTGCCTGGCATGCATGCGGCCCAGGTTCGATCCTCAGCACCACATACAAAGATGTTGTATCTGCCGAAAAATAAAAAATAAATATTAAAAAAAAAGAAACCCTATCAAATGTGTTATTTTCTATACTTGATAATATACAGCTTTATTATTACTTTATTATTACTCTGTCTGTGTTTACCAGAGGTTTGAAATATGGTTGATAAAAGGGAATTGTTTATTGTACTTTCCTAGACCTCTATCCCAATACTAGATACAGATATACCTAACACATATTGTTAACATAAATGAAATATTATGAGGTGGAAGAGGGGAAATGCTAAAAAGGGTGTATATTTATCAATAGAGTATTTATGTAACCTACTTTCATATATAATGCAGACATTAATGTATTGCTAAAAATTAACGTATTGATCTAATGGTTAAAAAAGGAATAGTTATTTCTAATTAAATTATGTGTATTCATTCTGAAGCAAATGTGAGGTGGAAACTATATTGAAAACAAAATGTGTTTCCACATAGAGAAACACTGTGGAGGGCTGGGGTTATGGCTCAGTGGTAGAGCACTTGCTAGCATGTGTAAGGTACTGGGTTTGATTCTCAGCACTGCATATAAATAAGTGAATAAAATAAAAGTTGATCAACATCTAAAAAAAATTAAAAAAAAAAAGAAAAACACTGTGGATATGATTAAAAACAAATACTAGTTTATTATATTTATGACTAAAATATCATGATAGGCATTGACATAAATGATGTGCTTTTCTTGAAAATGTTTTCTTTTATTCTTAATAAAGTACTGATAAGGGCTGGGGATGTGGCTCAAGCGGTATCGCGCTCACCTGGCATGCATGCGACCTGGGTTCAATCCTTAGCACCACATATAAACAAAGATGTTGTGTCCACTGAAAACTGAAAAATAAATATTGAAATTCTCAAAAAAAAAAAAAAATAAAGTACTGATAAAAACAAAGTATAATATATTATTAACTATGTGCTATTTACATTTCTGGAAAATTCAGTATGTAATAAAAATTAAAAACTTCCTTATAAACAAACAAACAAATAAATAAAAGGGGCTGGGGATGCAGCTCAGTGTTAGGGTACCCCTGGGTTCAATTATTAGTACCTAAAACAAACAAAAAGCATTGTATGTTAATGTTAGCACACATATATTTAGGAAACCTGTTTTTGAAAAAAAAAAATTTTTAAATAGAGTATTTATGTATTCTAAAGGAAGTTTTAGGGATGATTTGTATCTTGTGGAAGGAATTAGGAAATATTTGGCCTCTCCTGTGAGACAGGAGAGATCCTGAAAGTTCTGTGGCTTAAGATTTAATTGGTAGACAGGGAAAATTAAGAGAGAAGTCTCAAGAGAAACAGGTCTTTGAGGTTAAATTATAATAGGAAGGGATTGACAAAGGGATGGTGCTGTAGGGAGCATCTCATGTGCCATGTTGCCTATCTCTCTGTAAGCCAGATCCCTGCCCAGCTGGTGTGGCACCGTGCTCTTTGGCCTGGTAAGGCCTATGTACTGACACAACTGCGAGTATCCAGGATCCCTGGTTACCATTACTGTGTTTGGATGACCAGTTCCTCCTCCCATCTGATGCTGCTGGAACCAGGACGTGTACAAGAGCTGGAGCTGGAAGGACCCTTCTTGGAGGCTGATTGCAAATCACATCCCACATCCAGCAACTTCCAGAACAAGAAGGGACCAAAAGGTCTTATGCGGGATTCTAGACTCTTAAACTATATGGTAAGCCTGAGGAAGAGATAGATCCTACAGCTTGTGGGACAGGAAATGTGGTTATACAAGAGTAAGCAGATGGTGACCAACTGGACTTCTGGACTCTTTGCAGGGAACAGTCACTGGTGTGTTGAATGAGCCTGCTGGCCTCTATGAGCTGGATGGGCAGCTAGGGCTCTGCCTTGCATATCAGCAGTTCCGTGCCCTCAGGCGGGTGATGCGACCAGGGGTCCGCCTGGAGGTATGTAAGAGATCAGGGCTGATTGCAAAGAGACCCTCCCAGTAACTTTTCTTACCTTCATAGGCTAGTCTTTTTTTGGACAAGAGCTTAGAAAGAAAAGGAGTAATCTTAAATTCTGGGAGGAGGGGTTGGGGTCAAAGCAGCTTCTTCACAGAAGGCCTTCTGATTAGGGGAAGAGATGGCTAAAGCACAGGTCTAGGACCAGGAGCCTAGGAAGAAGACAGAGCCACACCTATCCAGCCAGGGGTTACCTGGTCCTCAGAAAGAGCAAAGGCTTACTAAAGCACATGGGAGATGATGCTGACTTAGGGAAATGGGTTGTGATGGTAGGAGAGGTGTGAAGTCTGAAAGGAAATAGTAGCCAACATAGGGGAAGTCGTGTTCCTTTCTCCTGAAACCCAGGTCGCAGAGACTAGTTACCCTGCCTGGGGTCACTGAGTTCAGTCTTCACTTTTTGCTTTTTCACTTTTTCATTTTCTTGCAGCTCCAGGATGTTCACCTCCTCCAGTCGGTGGGTGGAGGGACAACAAGACCAGTGCTAGCATCCTGCCTTCGTGGAGCTATCCTGCTTCGGGGTTTTTCCTGTCAGAAGCCTGGAAGACAGTCGTCCCACCAAGCTCATGGGGCTTCCCTGTATGAGCAGTTGGTGTGGGAATGGCAGTTAGGTCTTCCCCTTTACCTGTGGGCTGTCAAGGCCCTGGAGGAGCTGGCCTGCAAGTGAGAAGGATGAGGGTATGGGTTCGGGAGTAGGATACTTTCTCTGGAAGGGAAACAGGAACCTGGAACAGGGTCTTTGAGGGAAGTGACTGTGCTTCTTTCCCTGGTCAAGGCTATGTCCCCACTTGTTGAGACACAAGCAGTTCCTGCAGCATTCCTCTCCTGGAAACCCCAGTCTGGGATTACAACTCCTGGCTCCCACCCTGGATGCTCTAGCTCCATCCAGCAGATCCATTCGGAATGCACATACAGAGATCCTTGAAGAGCCACATCACTGTCCCCTCCAGAAAGTATGAGGATGCAGGGAAAGGTGGGCGGCAGAACCAATGCACTGAAGGATCCCAGGGCACAGAGGACACAATTTGATTTCTCTTCTCTTTGACAGTATGCTCGGCTGCAGATTCCCTACTCTTTCCCAGCTCTGGACACTCTGGAAAAGGAAGGACGTTGTAGGGCTTGGGCCTCCTTTGACCCAAAGGTACTTCTGCCTCTCCCAGAGGCTGCCCACCTGTCCACATGCCAACTCAATAACCGCCTGGCCTGGTCCTGGCTGTGTCTGCTGCCTTCTGCCTTCCATCCAGCCAAGGTAAGAGGCTCTAAAAGCTTAAGGAACTACCTCTTTTTGCCATCCTTATTGCCCTGTCCTAGTCCAGGTCACTGTCACTTTTTGTCATTTAGACTATAGTCTTCTAGCTGTCTCATCTGTTCTTGGCCCCCACCAACTTATCTTCCCTGTGGCAATTAAAAAGAGTGAGATAAGCCAGGCACAGTGGCACACACCTGTAATCCAAGCAGCTCAGGAGGCTGAGGCAGGAGGATCAAGAGTTCAAAGCCAGCCCCAGCAATTTAGCAAGGCCTTAAGCAACTCAGTGATATCCTGTCTCAAAATAAAATATAAAAAAAGTGCTGGGGGACTGGGGTTGTACTTAGTGGTATAGCGCTTGCCCTGCATATGTGAGGCACTGGGTTCAATTCTCAGCACCATGTGTAAACAAATAAATAAAGGTCCATCAATAACTAATAAAATATCTTTAAAAAAACAATGCTGGGGATGTGGCTTCGTAGTTAAGTGCCCCTGGGTTTAATCCCTATGACCAAAAAGATATAAATAAATAGATAATAAATAAGGGCTAGGGATATGGCTTAGTGGTTGAGTGCCCCTGCTTTCAACCACTGGTACAAAAAAAAGGAAAGAGTGAGGTAAAAATGTAACTTAAAGCTGGGTATGATGACACATGGCTGAACAGTTGGGAGGTTCAGCAGGAGTATCACAGGTTTGAAGCCAGCCTGGTCAACATAATGAGATCCTGTCTCAAAATAAAAAGGAGCTATGGATAAAGCTCAGTGATGGGGCACTTGCCTAGCATGCATGAGGCTCTGGGTTCACTCCCTAGTACTAAAAAAGAAGAAGAAATTTAACATGGACTATAGGATTATCTTGCTTAAATCCTTTTCTGGTTCTCCTAGTATTCATAAAGTAAAACCAAACTTGTCCCAAGAGGTCCTGCATGGTCTCTTAACTCTAACCCCCATTTATTGCTACTAAATGTGTGACTGCGGTATATTGTGGTATTTTTTCATGTCTATCTTCTTTGAGTATAGATTCTTCGTGGTCAGAGACCATGTGCTTTTTGTTCATTTTTATAGTGCTACCATTTAACACAGTGCCTGGCACACAGTGAATGTACAATATTGGTTTAATTAAGTTTTTAATATGTTGGCCTTCCTCTTCCTGTAGGCTTTAGTTGGGGTTCTGGTGGCTTCATCTCATAAAGGTTGTCTGCAACTTCGGGACCGAAGTGGTTCCCTCTCCTGCCTGCTCCTGGCCAAGCACTCACAACCCCTCACTGACCCACAGCTTGTAGGTATGAAGCTCAGAGTTAAAAAGATGGTGGTCTAGGGTAGAGGTTCTCATACTCAAGGGTGCCAGGAGGAAGCTTTTGCAGGAGTTTGTTAGAGATCTGAAGTAACATGACAATTAACAACTTTGGTTAGAGGCCAGGCACAGTGGTAATGACTGTAATCCCAGCCACTTGGGAGTCTGAGGTAAGAGGATTACAAGTTTGAAGACAGTCTGGGCAACTTGGTGAGACCCTATTTTGAAATAAAAAGGACTGTGAGTGTAGCTCAATGGTAGAATGCCCCTGGGTTCCATCCCTACCACCACAAAAACAAAACAAAAAAATAATAGTTTTGGGGTGAAGTTTGGGAGACTGATATGGCAAGTAGAAAAAAAGGAGCCAGGGAACCCCTAGCCAGAACTACAATTCCCAACATTTATTTCTGCCTCCATGGCTCCTAGCACACACCAGAATTACAATTCTTGTTTATAATATTCTTAATTTGGAAAAATATGGTTTTATTTGGCTTACTGGAAATACATACAGGGCAACCCTGGAGAAGAAAATTTGTTTGGCATTTTCAAGATTTGTGTAAAAGTACAATCAAAGCCTTTTCAACGGGAAGGCCAGAGACAGGATTGTACATGCAGATGGGATGGTTTCTCCCTGGAGGTATCACCCCTCTAGGGAGTTGGGGGCTGGTGGTCACTTGTGGACCTTCACAAGTTAGGGGAGCAGTTTTCTTTTCTTGCAAAAATAGAGACTTTCTTCTAGGCTGCCTAATACGGACAGAGAAGTTCCAGTTGGTGGTAGAGAGGGACGTCAGAAGCAACTTCCCTTCCTGGAAGGAGCTAGGCATGACTGGTTTCATCCAGAAACAACAGTCCAGGTGGGCTTCTTGGGTTAGTGACTGTCCTCTTAAGTCTGAGAGGAAGGAAGGGTCTGGTGCAGGTTGGGGAATATTGAGGCCGAAAACACCCAATGGCTGGGCATAATGGCACAGACCTGTAATTCCAAGACTTGGGAGGCAGAGGCAGGAAGATTGCAAGTTTCAGAACAGCTTCAGCAACTTAGTGAGGTCCTAAGCAACTTAGCAAAACTCTGACTCAAATTTTAAAAAAGAGTTGGAGGACAGTGGGAATATAGCTCAGTGGTAAAGCACTCCTGGGGTCAATTCTCAGTACCATTTAAAAAAAAGAGAAAAACATCCAATGCCTACATCACTATTTCTCTCTGTCCCAACAGAGTCTATGTCCAGTTCTTTCTGGAGGATGCCCTGATCCTTCCTGTGCCCAGATCCTTTCATCACTCCTCAGCACCTCCTCAGACAGAGTCTACCGGCGTAGAGGGACCCCACATAGGACAGAGCCGACTATTCTTGCTGTCCCACAAAGAGGCCCTCATGAAGCGGAATTTTTGTGCCTCCTCAGGAGCCACCTCAGGGTTGCCCAAGCCCACCCTCAGTTTCCATGTATCAGGTTGTTGGCTTGGGGGTACCCAGAGGAAGGAGGGGACTGGATGGGGCCCGCCTGAGCCCCTGACAGATGAGAGCAAGGATCAGAAGGTAAACTGGCCTCTTGGACTTAACTTTCCCTACCCTGAGCTCTAGGCTGGGACTTAGCACCCTGCTGTCCTTCCTCACAGGTTCTTCTCATCTTCCTTGGCTCTTCGGTCCGCTGGTTTGAGTTTTTGCACCCAGGGCAGGTTTACCGATTTGTGGCTCCTGGCCCTGCTGTGAGTGCCCTATTTCATCTTACCCTTCCCTAGAAAGTTGTGTTTGGGTTGGAGTTAAAAGGGTATACTAGTCCTTCCAGCTCTCCTAGAAGAAGGCTGGGTTTAGATGACCTAGAAGGCATCTCTATGTTGAGATCCTTTCCTTCACCAGGCTCTAGAAAGAAAGCAACACTGGAAGCTTTTGTGAACCATCTCTTGCCCAGCACATACTCAGAAGCAGTCTTCCCATTTCCTGGCAGACACCAAAGTTGTTCGAGGTGGAAGGGTCATCCTGCACATCTCAGCGTCCTCTGGAGTTGGCTGGCTGTGTGTCCTGCCTCACCGTCCAGGATGAGTGGACCCTGGAGCTTGAGAGCTCTCCAGATGTTCTGGGAATACCCAAAGCATTGCCTGAATCCTCGCTGACCAACTTGCTTAGTGCCAAGTAAATGTCCACCAACCCCTTAAGTTAATTTGACCATGCTCCATGTTTATTGGGTTTGATAAATAGTCTGTTCTCTTTTTCAACCTAGAATTCCTGAGCTTAAGTGGTCCTCCTGCCTGATCCTCCTAAGTATCTAGGATTGCAGGTGTACCATCACACCCAGCTAACATGTTTTGTTTCTTTTCTTTTTTGGTATCAGAAATTGAACTCAGTAGCACTTAACTACTTTTTATTTATTTATTTTGAGATAGGATCTTGCTAAGTTTCTTAGGGCCTTGCTAAAATGCTAAGGCTGGCTTTGAACTTGTGATCCTTTTGCCTCCCTAGCTGCTGGATTACAGGCATGTATTACCATGTGGGGCAACATGTTTCTTTAATGTGATTTATGTGGTAGAGGGGTAATGTCAGTGCAAGAGGGAAATTGTGTTTCATACTGAGTTTTTCCCCAAGTGCATCAGATTTGGAAATGATTACAAGCCAGGTATTCTTACACTTAAGGAAAAGCTTTAGCAATATAAGAGACCTCCAAAAGTATAAGGAAAAGTGCTGAAAATACAGAGAAGGACCTTCATTTAGTGCAAGAAGTAGCCAGCTGATGGCTGCAGGAAAAACAGTAATCCTGGTATAAGCTTTGTGGGGCAATTGCAAGTACAAATGAAAAAGCTGTGGAGAAATTTCTCCCTGTATTAAAAAAATCCCATTGGGTTGTCTGTAATTTTTGTGAAATTAATCTATTAGAAGTGAATGTTTAAAGACAGTAGAATGAACCAGATGTAACTTTCCTATGTTCGTATACCACCTGTAAAACACCACATCATGGAGATCCATGTCTAAAAACAACAACCACAAAACACCCCAAAAAAACAAAAATAAGAAGTGAATGTTTTGAGCTGGGCATAGTGGCACATACCTGTAACCTCCAATGGCTCAGGAGACTAAGGCAGGAGGCCCTAAGCAACTTGGCGAGACTCTGTCTCAAAAAATAAAAAGGGCTGAAGATGTGGCTCAATGGTTAAGTGCCCTTGTGTTCAATCTTGTTCTATATGTTCTGTACCTCCTGCCCCCCAAAAAAGAAGTGAATTTTTTGAGATGAGGATGAAACTCAGTAGTAGAACATTTGCCTAACAAGCTCTGGGATCAATTCCTGGTACCACACCAAAAAAAGAATGTTTCCAAGGACCTGTATTTTTAGGGAGGGGCCCTGAGCCCCAAGGCTCAAATGACAGACTGAGATTCTAGTTGGAAATACAAGTGGTGATAGAAGGAAAAGTCTTTGGTAAAGCCTCTGCTTCCAAAGTTATGTCAGTTTCTTTCTTTTAATTAAAAAAAAAAATTTTTTCCCATTACTGGGATTTGAACCCACAGGTCCTCTACTATTGAATTGTATCCCCAGTCTTTTTAAATTTTCATACAGGGTCTTGCTGAATTTCCTAGGCTGGCTTGGAACTTGTGATCCTCTTGGCTCTACTTCCTAAGTAACTGGGATTACAGGGGTGCATCATCACAAGAGTTGTACAGGATTTGAATGCACTGCCACAACCCTGTTTTTCCCACACATCTTGTTTTAGTGAAGAGTTTGGCAGAGCTCAAGATATTCTAGGGATCTTATTTGTAATATTTTAGCTGATACTGTCGCTCCTTTTTCTGTTCTTTGGACTGACCCTTTATGTCCTATATGGTCTTGTACCTCTGTTCCTAGCGTATTTCTTTTACCTTCCAGCCTCACTGATTCCTTGGTGTCTTTCTCAGCTGCGATTTTGTCACGGATAATGTGTGAGTCACTTCAGCCCCTTTGTCACGCAAAGCCTAGTAATGACTGCTCCTTCAGGAGCAAAGTATGATAAAATGATGGGACCTTGTGCCCTGACAGATCCCACTAGCCACCCTCCCCTTCTTCTGTAGGGAACACTGAGGATGTAAGAAGGTGTGTGAAGCTAACTGTATCTATAGAGACTGTTGACTCTGAATTCCCCCCTCACCTGGACATATATATCGAAGACCCACACTTGCCTCCCCCACTAGGACTTCTTCCAGGAGCTCGAGTCTACTTTTATCAACTGGAGAAAAGGGTTTCCAGGTGAAAATCTGTGTTGTGTGGTCACATCTCCTCTCCTACTTAGGTGCTTCTCTTGAACACTTAACCTCCACAAACTATGCATAAGGACAGCTTCTCTTTGCCATTTCAGTGTTAGTCTGTTATAAATGCCCTCCACCTTCTTGAGATATTGCAGACCAGTCCTCCTCTTATTCCTCTTGCTTTGGTAGAGCTGGATCCAGGGTACATCCCTGGGAGTCGGGGAGTAGCCAACTTGTAAGTTGTGATCCATGAATCCCAGCTCCCATCCTGTTCTGATTACTTTCTCCTCACCCTCTCTATTCTTGCAGATCCCACAATGTTTATTGTTGCTTCCGGTCATCCACTTACGTGCAGGTCCTGAGTTTTCCCCCGGAGACCACAGTCAGGTCAGTATCTAGTATCTATCTGACTCTTAAACTTCATGACCTCACACCCACATCCCACTCATGTCTCTGGCTCTGGAACTTCTGCCATTATCACAGTCTTTTCTCATTATAGTAGACTGTTAAGTCAGAAGGATTCCTTATATCCCAAATAAAGAATGCCCAATACCTGTCATTTTACCTAGAAAGATTTAACATTCTAGACTTTGGAAGGATTTTCAGTCTAAAATGTAAATATCTCTTTCTTGGCTAACATCTTATGTTCAAGACTGATAAATAATTGGTGACTGTTGGAGATGAGGAATCAAAATTGGGATGGGGGCAGTAAGGTTTCCAGGAGAACATGGAACCCACAACTATCTCCATCCCCATGGCTGCTAATTTCTGCCTCTTTCTTTTTTCTTTTTATCTCTCTCTCTTTCCCACCCCCCCCCCCCATTGAACTCAGGGTGCTATACAACTGAGCTATATATCCATATCTTTTTATGTTTTATTATGTGACAGGGTCTTGCTTTAAGTCGCTCAAGTTTATCTTGAACTTTTGAATTCTGCCTCAGCCTCTATCTTGCTGGGATTAAAGGCACATACTACCATGTCTAGTTCCTTCTGCCTGTTTCTTTCTTTCTTTTTTAGAAAGAGAGAGAGATATTATTTATTTTTTAGTTTTCGGCGGACACAAACATCTTTGTATGTGGTGGTGAGGATCGAACCCGGGCCGCATGCATGCCAGGCAAGCGCGCTACCGCTTGAGCCACATCCCCAGTCCTCTGCCTGTTTCTTGATCCATCTCTTTCTCTGTTTCCATAGTGCTCCACTGCCTCACATCTACCTGGCTGAACTTCGGCAGAGTAGCTGGGGCCCATTCCAAGCCACTGCCTCTTGCCATGTTGTTTCTGTTGTCAGCCTCCAGCTCCGGTGGGTGTGTGCTCATTGTACCAGTGTCTGCCCCCAGGTATGGAGGGGAACAGGTTGAGCTGGGTGTGCAATGTCAGAGGGATGTGATGGGACAAAGAGGACTTTTCTAACCACTTTTTTTCATCCCAGGGAAAGTGCCTTCGTCAGGGTCCCACTTGCTTCACTCAGACGTCTATAAGCCAAGCCAGCATCAAGTGAGCACCTATCACACTGTTTTACTCCCTTGTTAAACAGCTTCATCTGAGTTAGCATAATTTCTAGCTCATGGGAATTGTTTAATAAATATTTTTAGAATGAATGAGGGTACACTGAGCTAAAGACTGGGAATGATGGGGAGGGAGATGTGTTGGATCCAGGAGATTGACCACTTGGGAGTTTTTTATTTCTCCCCCAGGCTTCTGGTAGAGGATGGGACTGCTGAAGCTATGGTGACCTGTACAGATTATCATGTGGCAGCAGCACTAGGGTTGTGTGCTAATGAGTGGTCCTCCCTCCTAGAGTTTGTCCGAAAGCCAGGGAGAGTAGTCTTGCAATTTATGGAACCTGGAGCCCAACTAGAGGTGAGATGTGACTGGAAGGTAGGGGCTCAGATACCCAGCTTCCTGGGACTTTGGTAAAAGGTTGGGAGCTTGAGTTCTGACTAACCTGGAGTTTCCTTTTCTAGTCTTCAGCTAAGACTGAGGATCCTTTGACACTCTACCTCCACACACTTTGTACCAGCCCCTCTGTCCTCCGCCCCATTGTGCTTTCTTTTGAGCTTGAGAGGAAACCCTCTAATATTACTCCATTAGGTAAGGGTGGTGCAGATAAATGGGTCCCAGGGAGGAGGCATAAAGGGGCAATAGGGAATTTTTAGAGTTGGGGAGAAGAGTGGTGAGTGGATACTAAAAACCACGTGTGGTATTTTTCTTCTCTTCCAATCTCAGAACCTCCTCGGCTACAGCGGTTCCAATGTGGAGAGCCTCTCCTGACTCGGGTGAATCCCAGGTTCCGACTGGCCTGTCTTTCTATCCAGGAGTCAGAGTACCCCATCTCTTTGGGGGCCTTTGCTTCCTCTTGTTAACCTGAACTACAAGGATCATCAGAAAATTCTTCCTTAGGGAAGGATTCAGGCCTTTTTCCCCCTGGAGTGGTTGTGGCCACTCCCCACATCCTTGGATTCACCAGCTGCTACCCCATTGTAATTTCTTTTATTCTGGTGCCAGCCTGTCTCAGGAACATTGTGGGAACAGCAAATCCTGCGCTGTTGATATTTCCTTTGCTTGGGAGTCAAGGCATCTGCACTCACAGGTGGACCCAAGCATTTTGATCTTCCTTTGTGGCAGGAACTAGAGGAACAAAAAAGGCTTGCTCCTTGTGAGGATGTTGTGACAGGTCCTTTGACCTGCAATAAAGCACTCTGGGGACATTTCTCATTTAGGTTCATCTCTACAGTCTCAACCTCTCTGACTCCCTGGTGGCTAACGCCTTTGTTCATCATTTCAACTCTTTGTTTACACTATTGTGGAAAGCAATTTGTAGAAGAGCTTCTGGTTCAGCAGGCTGATACCAAAGTCAGGTCCCACAGGGAGTAAATTGAGGAGTGGAGGGCAGTTGGGAGAATATGGCTATGGTGCTCTCAGCAAAGCTGGGTCTGGGAAAAAGTTAAGTATGAGAGCCTAGAGACACGGGTGTAGACATAGGTGTAGGGGAGGGAAGCACCAAACACTAGGGGGAGCATGTGAAGACTCTGGATTCCTCCACTGTCAAGACTCCACACAAAGGTTCAGCATGGTGGGTTTCCTCACTGCCAAGCCTAAGTATATCATTTGACCCAAGATGAGATCAGGAACATCCAAACCAACAGATAGAATTATGATCTGCACGTGTTTTGTTGTTCTCTCATTTCAGCTGAGAGCTGCTTGCTTCTAAGTGGAGAGGTAGAACAAAGCCCCTTTACAGCACTTAAAGAGCATTTCTTCTTGGCTGTTAGAGAGAGGCTTCAGTCGGCATTGGGGTATCTTAATATTGACTCTCCAAGGTTGTAGTTTCCATGTTTTGATTAGGTTCACTCACTCCCTATCAGAATATCAGAAGTGGAGAAGCAGGGAGCAAGTGGGACATGTCTGGCCGGTTAGCTCAGTTGGTTAGAGCGTGGTGCTAATAACGCCAAGGTCGCGGGTTCGATCCCCGTACGGGCCAGAGTTTTTCTCAGTCTTCAGCCCTGAAATACTCCTGCCCCACCTCGAAACTTTTTTGATCACCGAACGTTACACCTACTGTTTCTGAAAACAACATCCTACAGCTCTCCAGGAAGTGGAAAGAAACCACACAGGCATCTTCGCGTCCTCTTCCGGGAGGTACAGTTATTGGAGGCTGTTGGGAGAATGGAGAAGATCTCCAAAAAGGCGGGGCCCGAAGGCAAAGGCTGACTCCAATTCTATTTGATTCTGTCGTTTTCGCTGTGCTGTCTCAGTCCTAATAGGCTTGGAACAAAAACAGTAACAAAAAGCATAGTGCTTGTGACGTGGGGGAACTAAGAAAGGCACAGAAAGATCTTTGCATAGGCGTGTAGTCGTGGCCGAGTGGTTAAGGCGATGGACTAGAAATCCATTGGGGTCTCCCCGCGCAGGTTCGAATCCTGCCGACTACGTGTAGTTTTTGTTCTCGATCGAGAGACCCTCTAATCTAGTCGGCACTCTCCAAATACCATTATCTCAGAATTCTAGAATATGAGAAGCGCCCCAACTACGCACTTCTTGCTATGTTTGGAAGTATTTCCCTGCCCTTTCCGGAATCAGGTGGAAATAATATGTTCCCGAAGTCCAGTTGATTTCCATTGAATTTGCCTAAGATGTATAGACTCGAGTGCTATATTCCTGTAGTGCTTGTTAGGGAAAAACAGCACTATCCCTGGCGCCGTGGCTTAGTTGGTTAAAGCGCCTGTCTAGTAAACAGGAGATCCTGGGTTCGAATCCCAGCGGTGCCTTTATTCAGTTGGGTGGGAGGGTTTCAGGTTTTGTCTGTTTTGTGACTTAATGAGGAGACCCTAAAGAACTGTTTTTCTATCAGAACTCAAGTGTTTCAGAGCATCCCGGTGCCCTGCTGGGCCGCCACTCCCAAGCTGGCCCTCTCACCTGTTGACAATCCGGCGCAGCCCGCCAGTCTTTTGCCTCGCGGGTGCTGCAGCCCAGTGGCGGGGTGGGCTAGCCAGGCAGCTCCCCTAACCACCCAAATTGCTTCTACTATAGGAGGTTTCCTAGAATTTTAACCACTTGGTTTTGTTTGATATTATATTAAATTATATTTCTTTTGTCTTGAGGCCTCATAATTTTATATGTATTTTATGTACTGTAAAATATACATATTTTAAAAATATATATTTAAAATGTGGTGCGACTTGTAGGTAACTGGGCCTTTCACATGTAGTTACCTCTATTGCTTGCTCTCCACAAGCAGAAAGTCTGGGTCCACGCTAGCAAGATTTCCTTGGCCCGGAGCTATCTGGTTTCCTAAAAGAAGTCCTCAAAGAACTGGAATTATGAGGAGTGACAGTGGCCCACTTTACCTTTTGACTTGTTTTTTTCTTTTCCTCTTTTCCTCTCCCACTCCCTAACTTGGAATCAGTCTCAAGGGAATCAGATTACCTTGAATTATCTGTTCTCCACAGGAAGGAGATGTCACCAGAAGAACTAGGAAGTGACTATCTCCCAAGTTAACTAGTGTATCCTAACACAAACACACCATCAGGGTGACCCAGGACCCCAACAGTTCTGGAATATAGCCTTTGAAGAGCCTTTTTAAAAGCTGTCTGTTTTCTTTCCCTGATGGGCAGAATCATTGCCTCAGGGTCTGGATGGAGTCCCCTATGTTTCTCTGTTGCTAGCAAAGTAATAAAATTTCTTTTTCTTTTTTCTCAAAACTGTGTGTTCATTATTAAATTGGCATGAATTGGCCTTGTAACAAGGAAAGGAAGTAGAAAAGAGTGCCTTGCCAGTGCAGTTTCCAGGGAAACTGGTGTGGACAGCAGGACACACTCCTGGAGCCCTGAGGCAGGGCTGGTGAAGGTAGGAGTGAATGGTGGCAGGACCCAGAGAAGGCAGACCTGTGGTGTGTCCGAAGGCCCAGCATTTCCTTGGCCCAGGATCTGTTGTGAGATACTGAGTAAAAATGTTGACCTGGAAGAATTGCTGTCTCCACCTCAAGCAAGATATCCAGACCACTTTTGTATGCAACACTGGCAAACACTGCATAAACACATGCATAAAGCAGACCCTTTTCTCAGAGCTCTTGAGAAGACAGCAATCACAACATAAAGTGCTAAGGGCAGGGACAGTGAAGCCAGATTTGAGGACAGGTAGTTAGTGTAGTTAGGTAAATCGGGTCTAATATTAAGTAAGATAAAGAAAATGGAGCACATTATTGAGAATGGAGTCCAGGAAACCAGAGCAGCACTTGCTGGAAATTGAAATGTTAATGTCCCCAAGGCCAGGAATCCATCCTAAAGAACTGTTAATAAAGCAGCTCACAGCAAACGAGGAAGTGCTAATCAAAAACCACCCCAGGGGGACTGCAAAATGGTGAGGCCAATATGGAAAGCAGTATGGAGATTCCTGGGAAAGCTGGGAATGGAACCACCATTTGACCCAGCTATTGCCCTTCTCGGACTATTCCCTGAAGACCTCAAAAGAGCGTACTACAGGGATACTGCCACGTCGATGTTCATAGCAGCACAATTCACAATAGCTAGACTGTGGAACCAACCCCGATGCCCCTCAATAGATGAATGGATAAAAAAAATGTGGCATTTATACACAATGGAGTACTACGCAGCACTAAGAAATGACAAAATCATGGAATTTGCAGGGAAATGGATGGCACTAGAGCAGATTATGCTAAGTGAAGCTAGCCAATCCCTAAAAAACAAATGCCAAATGTCTTCTTTGATATAATGAGAGCAACCAAGAACAGAGCAGGGAGGAAGAGCAGGAGGAAAAGATTAACATTAAGCAGAGTCATGAAGTGGGAGGGAAAGGGAGAGAAAAGGGAAATTGCTTGGAAATGGAAGGAGACCCTCATTGTTATACAAAATTACATATAAGAGTTTGTGAGGGGAATGGGAAAAAAATAAGGAGAGAAATGAATTACAGTAGATGGGGTAGAGAGAGAAGATGGGAGGGGAGGGGAGGGGGGATAGTAGAGGATAGGAAAGGTAGCAGAATACAACAGTTACTATTATGGTATTATGTAAAAATGTGGATGTGTAACCGATGTGATTCTGCAATCTTTGTAATGTTTTGAATAACCAATAAAAAAATAAAATAAAATAAAAAAAACCACCCCAGGCCCTTCCTGCCCAGATTACTCCTTCAGCCCACCTATTTCCCACCTTTTGACCTTCCCACCTGCATCCTACCACTGCAAGATAAAGGGAAACAAAAGACATGAATGTGAGAAAGCCAAAAGAAGACCTTAGCTATAAAAAAGGGAAGACCTCCCGCTTCCACGGATTCCACCTCTCGGGTCCCCTTCTTCCTCCGGGGAGAAGTCTTTTCTGCTGTCCTTTAATAAAGCTTCTACTTTCCATTCTTCACTTGCCTTGGCGTACTTCTCTGGTGTTATACTTCAGCCTTCGGGGAAACAAGAACTCCTCACAGCGGAAATAACAGGGTGTTCTCAGAATAGGGGAGAAAAGTGTCATCTCCTCCAGTCTGAGGGTAGAGGATAGTCAGGGGAGGCTTTCTGGAGGAGGTGAGCCAAGTCTTATGACCAAGTAGAAACTTTCTATTACATAGTTACAGCAAAACAGGCAGTGTTGTGAGATCTGGGAATACAGCAGGAAGCAAAGAGAGGAGACCTGCCCTGCTGGAGTTTATGAGACAGGGATGACACAAAAAAACAATATATTTCACTAAATTATATAATATGCTACATAAATGTTACAATCAGAGCATGTGGGGTGGGGGCAGGTGTTGCTTACAGAAATGTCCAAAGCTTGCAAGGGCAGTTGTAGAGATGACTTCAAGATATTTAGGATTTTGAATAATAGGCTTCAGTAACTGACAGGATGTGGAATCTGAAAAGGAAAAACTTCAGGAGGATACTTGCATCCTCCTGGGAAGCACTGGGGTCAGGAGCTTTGAACTCCTCAAATATCTTCTCTTTCAAAAAAACTGTGACTGCCTGAAGTTAAATCTTAGAATTGTATCTTTCAGTGTAAATTTCTGACTTCTGTTAAAATGTGAAATATAAAAAGAAAAAAGTAAACTGCTTCCAATTGAAACAATGACCAGTTGTTTATGCCTTACTCTTTGGATTCTGAAAGTGGAGTCCTTCCCACTATTGAAACTGAAGTTTTGAGATGAGATTAAATTCATGGCTTTGCCAATTTCCTCTGGGTTCTTGTCTCACAAATTTTGAAGAATAAAATTCACAGACAGGGCTGGGATTATAGCTCAGTGGTAGAGAGCATGCCTAGCACCTGTGAGGCACTAGGTTTGATCCTCGGCACCACATAAAAATAAATAAATAAAATAAAGGAATTGTGTCTATATACAACAAAAAACAAACAAACAAAAAATTCACGGACAATCACTGAGGGCCTAGTAAACACAGTTGGATATATTTGAAGAGAGAAGAGATAGAACCCCTGCCATATGGTAGGGGGCTTGAGAGCAGTAAAGCCCATTTTGGTGTGCCAACTTAGGAGTTTAAATATGGTTCAGGGTAGAGCATGGAGCAAAATGTATGTAAAATAGGCATTGAAAAAAATATCAAGGCTATATCATCTTTCTTTCTATCCAGATTCACCTCCATCTTCCTTCCTATAACTTCCACCTGAGTTCACTCCCACCTCCGATTTTTCCAACTCTGAGACCAAAGAGTTGGCTGGAGGTGTTCCCACAGTGGAGCCTCAAAGTCTTTTACATTTGAAATAGGCCTTGATGGTGCTCATTAAGGTGTTTACTCGTTTGCCTGGGAGTGTGGTTCCTGTGTTTGAATAAAACTGACCATGATATTCTTATTCACTATGGTATGCATTTTTCTAGGAGGAGGGAATCACAACTTTTACTATTGGTCTTGAAGGATTTTGGTCTCTTCCTTGCAGAGATTCAGTGCCTGAGGTCAGGAGAGGGAAGGAAGACTGACGAATTTAGCTGGGGGGATTGGAGAATTTAGCAAGGAAGCCCGGGAGCCCAGAGAAGAAAGACCAGAATCAGAAAGTGATTGGGGAGAGGAGGCACCAAGATCACTCGGGAGAACCTTGAGAACCATCTGAAAGACTTGCAACTCTACTGGGAAAGATTAAAATGTTTGGGGACATCTGAGAAAGGAAAAACCAAGACCTGAACCCTTCTTTGAAGTCCTCCCCACCAAAGTGTCTGTGGGTTGAGCATTAAGAAGGGCGTGGCCCCACAAATCACAGGACTGGCTATGGAACAAGCAATGGATGCTATCTGGTTGGTGCAGGGCCGCTGAAGGTCAAAGTCGGGCTTAGGGGATTCCCTGGGACAGGCACTGAGCTGAAGGAAGGCCCAAGAAGCTGGACTGTAACTGATCCCAGTTGATCTGGTTGAAGGAGCAGTGGTGAGTGCACCAAGAAATTAGAGGCTCACTGGGCAGCCCAAGGGACACTTCCAGGCCTCAAAGCTGGGCTTCCTGGCCTTGGGCTACACTTGTGTGGTACTTGCCTTAGAGCTCTTTACCTTCTAGAAGTCTTAGGTGACAGGCAGAGCCATTGCTAGATCAGAGATTAAGGGGTAACCTGATCCTACAGGCTGAAAGCCCTAAGATTAGTATTTGCAAGGGTGTCCAGGGAAGTTTTGGTTTGGTTACAAGACCTGGTATCTCACCCGACTCTGGAGGTTGGAAAGCCAGACCCGCCAACCACACCAGCTCTTATGAAACCTCTCCCGTCAGTCTTCTTGGCCCCAGGAATCATTGTCTTTGTCACCTGGGCCCTGTCACCCGTGTAGGGACACTGTGGGCTATTGACGAGTCTAGGCCGGGGCATGTCCTACCGACCACCCCAGTAATTTACACCAAATGCAGGAAAGGCGAGAGGGGCTGGCTGGTGTTCACTTAGGTACTTTAGTACTCAATAACTTCCCCAAACCCATCCCGAAACCAGGCTTGTCCCCTAAGTTCTACAATGGAGAGGTGGCCCGAGGAATGCGGCTGCGGGAGAAGGCGGGAAGGATGGGGGATGGTCCTCAAATATCTCCTCTTTCAAAAAAACTGTTGGTGACCACCAGGAGCTGGAACCGATGTTCCAGGCAGAACTTGAAAGCAACTTCGGGTCGATGCCGAGCCCACTCCCTCCCACTTCCTCGACGCTATTTCCTGGGAGGAGTCGGAGCTCTTGGGCCAGCAGCCCAGAGATTGTTCAAACCCTTGTCCTAGAGTACTGCTTCGGGGAGAATGATTTCTAGCAGCACGCCTGCGTGTCTCAGCCATGGATGATGTCCTCGGGACCGCAGCAAGTGTGATACGACCTCTAAGGGCGGTCGCGGGCAGTGTAGTACGTCGGCTCGTTGGTCTAGGGGTATGATTCTCGCTTCGGGTGCGAGAGGTCCCGGGTTCAAATCCCGGACGAGCCCGGTGTTTGCTTTTTTGCTGACCCTTAGTGGCTCGGTAAACTGAACTGGAAAATGATCCGTGTCGACAGCTCTGTGCAGTGAGTTCTTTTGTTCTGAGTGGACACCCGGTGGCAGGAAGAAACTTAGTGCGTAGTCCTAACTGAGCTGTCAGGGACAGCAGAGGTAGTCCAGACTTAGACAAAACGCAAACATTCTGCTGGCTTCGTGTTTCTCATCTTGTTGCCTTAACCTCGTCCACTAGAGCCATCTTTCAATTTGAATGATGCCCATTAACCTCCAGTTGTGAATGACAGATTGAAGGAAATGGGAGCAATTCGGGGTGTGTTTGGACAGTCAGGATCTCTTTTTCGGTAACTCCTGCTTGTTTCCGCCTTTATAAGGACTCGTGTTCAGTTGCGGTCTAAACTGAAAAGGCAAACCTCCAAAACCCTTCCGTGAGCATGCTAAGCGCCTTCGAGATCCCAGATCAAGGATACGGAAAGGGTTTTGCGTAGCTCACTCCTCGTTAGTATAGTGGTGAGTATCCCCGCCTGTCACGCGGGAGACCGGGGTTCGATTCCCCGACGGGGAGAGGCTGTCTACTTTTATGTTTGCCCCGTGTTCTACTTTTCTATCCATGAAATCCCACTCATTTGGTAAAAATCCGTCTGTGCCCTGAGAATAAGTCCCAAAGAAAAAGAGGAAGATCGTTCTGACTCCGGAGCGAACGTTTTAAGTGCCAGCTTGCATTTTACTTAAGTAACTTGCAATTTAAACGTATAGCTACATTAGCCATTATTCTCCCTACTCAATATGTGCATTAGGTGAGTTCATTGATGAGAACTTAGCAAACACAGATGGGCAAACAACATAAAACAGCTCACGCAATACTCGGTCAGACAGGAACCCCTGAACTTGCTTCTTACTTATTCAAATGGGCATCTCCAGTCATAGCTTGTAGCTGAGCTGAGCCCGTTAGTTTCCCAGCCTCGGCGAGCCGCGCCGCAGGGTCCCAGATGCCGAGGCTAGGTTTGGTTCCCTTTGGCCTCCCTGCGTCTGTATCTGTGGGTTCATATCGCGATCCGCAGTCTCCAGTCTCTAGCAGCACGGTAAGTAGGGTCTTCTCTTTGGGAGGGAACGAGCAGGCAGGGCATTGCGGCCAGAGTCCCAGGCCGAGGAGAGTGTGCCTCAAGGCCAACCCTAAACACCACGGTGATACACTAGGGAGCAAGGGGATGAAATACTAATAAATAAATTTAAAAAAAAAAAAAAGAAAAGTTGCGTTGGCCGGGAATCGAACCCGGGTCAACTGCTTGGAAGGCAGCTATGCTCACCACTATACCACCAACGCAGACGTTAGCGTCTTGTTTTAGGGGTTCTTTAAGGTCTAATCGAGCCACCTAAAAGACGCATTCAGAGCTAGAAACGGTAGAGCTGACGCAGCATTAGTGTGCTGGGCGCGCACCTAAGGGACACTCGGTTCTGGTCACTGCTGTTGCGCGCCTTCATTCGCGTGACAATGTGGAATTATGCCCAATCTATAGAATTACAGATAAGGAAACTAAAGCCCAGAGAAGCTAATTAAAGCGGCTTTGTGAGTCAGCGGCAGAGCCAGGATTAAGTGTAAGATTTCTTCAGGAGGCGAGGACTGCCCTGACACTGTGATGACATGATTTCCAGAAAAAAAAAATTCCCAAACACACTGATATCGCTTCTCTGTTGAGTGAATTCAATGTGTCCCAAGGTTAAAGAATTGGACCTTAAGCCAAACTCATTTGAACACGTTTTGTCTTTTTTCATCAGAATGAGTTTGATTGCCTTGCGCGTGCGCGCTCACCTTGACCCTTCCCTCTCCCTCAGAGGCTGAAAGAACAGCACAGATGAAAATCACAGAGGTGGAGTTTAAGGATAGAGCTCCGCCTTTCGTTGCTGACGATAAATCTGTTCACGATACCGGTCCGGCGCCGGGTTCTGGGAGGCCTCGTGGCGCAACGGTAGCGCGTCTGACTCCAGATCAGAAGGTTGCGTGTTCAAATCACGTCGGGGTCAACCAGTACTTTTCCAAGTTAAGGAACATGATCTCTAATCATTATATTAAATGAAAAAATAAAAATATAGCCTTTTCTGTTACTATTTCCTGAAGTGCATGAATGTCTCCTAAAAACAAATTTGGGCACTATAGTTTCATTTTTACTGTCCTCATCAAATCGACCAACTAAAATAGTCATAATTTCATAGACATTTTAGGTATCCTAACAGAAATTGTTCACTAACAGTTTCCACTTCTTGTTCAGAAAATGTATTTGTGACAATAAATGCTCTTTGTTGGAAAGAGTGTAGAAATACCCAATCGTTTTTAAAGTAATGATAGTGATTAGTGATCACTATGCTAGTCCACTATTTTCATTTGTGGCAATTTAACTTTAATTTGCCAGTGATGTCCCTAATCCTGTACTCCATTATTGTCGCTCATCATCATAGTAGTGTAGACCTTATCATTTTAAGGAGTACCTAAAATTTGATGACAATTCTGTAAATTATTAAGCAATTCATCTAAATTTGGATATTTGGGTTATTTGATTATTTATTTGCAGTTTGTGTTTCTTCGTTTGTTTTAAAATGTAGCCAGGAACATCATTGTGCTTTGTTTTTATTGTCTCTACTGAATTAGTTCTGTGACACCAGTTCCTGGAAACTCCAGCTGAAGGTTCTCCTTCGCTACACTTCTAACTGTCCTGCCGGCTGACTTTCATGTACGACCGACCTTTCTTTTTCTTTCTTTCTTTTCTTTTTTTTTTTTTTTTTTTTTTTTTTTTCACTAACTTAAAAAGTTTTCCATCATCTCTGGTTAACTTGAGGGTAGAACACAAAAATGTTAAAACAAATATTACTTTTCTCCAGACTTGGCAGTCACTAGAAACCGGGAAACACGTGCATTTTTGCTGCTTTTGGTGTATTGAAAATAATACAGAGAAATCCAAGCCTGCCATCTCCGCTCCTCACCTTCCCGCGGAGGCTTTTTATTTCCTACTGGGAAATAACTTGACATATTTTTCCTCGGATAAATATTCCTTTCTTAATGTGACAGATTTGAGTTGCTGGTGATGTATCTGGGCCATCTCACCACTATCCACAAGGCTGTGGCCACCTAGGCTAGAATCTGTGCTGTGCTGTGCTCTTCTCTCTCTGGCCCCTGCCTTCTGTCACTGTGTCACCCCGGAGAACAGGGAAACTGTTGACACACACACACACACACACACACACACACACACACACACCCTTGTTGCAGAACTGAAGACCTGCTTGATGACTTAGCAGGGCCACGCGTTGCAGAGGAACTCTGGTGACCTAAGGTGAAGAGAGTATGAAGCTAGCCGCAGCACGGTTGTGCTCCGCCCTCTGATCGCCCAAACATAAGCATCGGCATTATTTTAATAAGAAGATGCAAAAATGGTAATTTTTAAACTCTACCTTTCTGTCCGTGTGTGTGTGTGTGTGTGTGTGTGTGTGAGAGAGAGAGAGAGAGAGAGAGAGAGAGAGAGAGAGAAATTCATAATTAAATAGAAAGGGGTAGTGCTCAACTGTAATCCCAGAAACTCAAGAGGCTGAAGCCGGAGGATCACGAGTTCAAAGCCAGCCTCAGCAAAGGTGAGGCATTAAGCAACTCAGTGAGACCCTGACTCTAAATAAAATACAAAAAAAGGGATGGGGATGTACCTCAATGGTTAAGTGCTCCTGCATTCAATCCCTGGCATCAATAAATGAATAAATAGGAAATACACAAGATTTGTTACTCCTTGTTGCTGTAACTGGTCACCCGGAGGTAATTAATATTTGTAACCACTGTTCTTTTTCCACTATCTTTTCCCTTTGTCTCCAGCAAACACTAAAGGTAGTTGTAGGGTTTTGTTTGTTTGTAGGCACAAGGTCTCCCAGTATTGCCCAGGCTGGCCTCAAACATAAGATGGTCCTGCCTTAGTTGCTGGGATTACAAACTTGGGCCAATGTGTCAGGCTGGTGGGACACAATTCCACCCCATAGCAAGTGTAGTGGAAAATGCAGGAGAAATATACATAGGCCTAATTCTTGACATTTTAAACTGGGGCACCACCTGTAGTTCTTTTATCTCATTTAAAAACAAACAAACAAAAACAAATCAGCCCTTGTGTTGTGGTGGCACACTCCTGCATCCCATCTGCTTGGGAGACCAAGGCAGGAGTATTGTAAGTTCAAAGCCAGCCTCAGAAATTTAGCTTAGAGGATCTAAGCAACTCTTGTCTACACAGACAGACCCTGTCTATTATTAAAAAAAAAAAAAAAATAGGACTGGGGATGTGGCTCAGTGGTCGAGTTCCTCTGAGTTCAATCCCTGGTACCACCACCCCCTTGCAAAATCAAAGACTTCTTTCAGGGATTATATCTATAGTTTATAGCGAAGTTTATCTGAAATATAGAGGAACAAAAAACATGAAGAGAGATGCAGGTTACTGACAATGAAGTGGGCTCTTGAAAAGACCACATTTTGCCATGGATGAGGAATCTTCTTTCCTCTTCAGGAGAGTAAGAAGAGAATGCAATCCAGGGAGTGGGGCAGAATACAGCAAAACCCTTAATATTTGACTAATAGAGTAGTAGTTACATAGGGGATTTTTGAGTTTTATTTTGCCAGGTGGGGCAGGGCATACCTGTAACCCCAGTGGCTTTGGGGGCTGAGACAGGGGAATCGCAAGTTCAAAGCCAGTCTCAGCAATTTAGTGAGGCCCTAAGCAACTCGAGTGAGACCCTGTCCCTACATAACATAGAAACAAGAGCTGGGGATGTGGCTCAGTGTTTATGCACCCCTGAGTTCAATACCTGGTACCCCAAAAAAAAGAGGTTTTAGTTTTGTTTTGAACTCAAGGGAGTTTAACCACTCAGTGACAACCCCAGCCCTTTTTATGCCTTAGCTTGAGCCAGGGTCTCACTAACTTGCTTAGGGCCTCACTAAATTGGTGAGACTGGCTTTGAACTCACAGTCCTCCTGCCTCAGACTCCCAAATTGCTGGAATTACAGCCATGCACCACCATGCCTGATTTAAAGAGTATTCTTGATATTTTAAGTCTCCTGGAATTTAATACCTATATGCCCTAGGCATGTAATACATTTTGTGTGTTCTTTTTCCTTTTTTTTTTTTAAGATAGTTCATAATTTAATACCAAAATATATTTAACATAAGATTTAACATTTTAATCATGTCTAAAACAATAATGTTGAATGAAAGAAGACACCGAATATATGTCTGATTCATTTGCATAAAGTACAAAGCAAACAAAACTGGCATATGGATTTAGAAGTCAGGGTATGATTACTTTTTTCTTTTCTTTCTTTTTTTCTTTTCTTTTTCTTTCTTTCTTTCTTTTCTTTTTTTTTTTTTTTTTTTTTCAGTACTTGATATTGATTCAGGGGTTTTCTACCACAGAGCTACATCCCCAGCCCTTTTTATTTTATTTTGAGACAGGGACTCCCTAATTTGCTGAGGCTAGCCAATTAGGATAGTCCTGCCTCAGCCTCCAGAATTGCTAGGATTCCAGGTGTGCACCACCACACCCAGATAGGATATGGTTGCTTTTGGAAAAAGTGGGTAGTGGGAAGGAAAAGAGAATGAGTGGGCCTTCTGGGGCTTCCATTTGTTTATCTGGGTGTTGATTACATAGGCTTGTTCAGTTTGTGAAAATAAATCCAGCTCTCCATTTCCTATATGAAGGATACAATAAAAGGTTAAAAAGTGTCGGGTGTAGTATAGAGGCTTGCTGTTCAGTCACCTGGGAAGGGACACCTTCTGGCTGACTGATTCATCCTGGGATGATGCATAAATGTCCTATGGTCTGGACCTGGACATGGTCTCAGTTCTCTGTCATGGTGGCTGGAACTTGTTTGGTTCAGGCCTGTGGTTTTCACCAAAGACAAACGCCTGGGCTATGATAGCCAAGAGCAAACTAAGATAGTGATGTCCTTTGACGTAAGGATGCTCAAGTGAGTCTGGATAGGATAAGGATACCCCACTAATTCCACAGCATTGCCTCAGCTATCCTGAAAAGGAAAACTTAGTGGAAAGACCTAGGGGCATCGACAGACTTCCTCAGCAAGAACCTTCCAAAACCTTCTAAGCCTATCTTTAATTTCTGGCAGGGGTTTGTTGGTTGATGATGAAAATTCATATCTTCACATTTTTTATTGGAATATTATCAGAAATAAAAGAAACTTGCCAGACACAGTGGTGCATGCCTGTAATATCAGAGGTTTGGGAGGCTGAGGAAGGAGGATTGTAAGTTCAAAGCCATTCTCAGCAATTTAGGGAAGCCAGCAATTTAGTGAGATACTGTCTCAAAATAAAAAGGGCTATGATGTGGGGATGTGGTTCAGTGGTTAAACACCCCTGGGTTCAATCCCTGGAACAAAAATGGGAGGGAGGGATGGAGGGAGGGAAGGAAGGAAGGAAGGAAGGAAGGAAGGAAGGAAGGAAGGAAGGGAGGGAGGGAGGGAGGGGAACTGAACTGCCAGGCATGTTGGCACACAACTATAGTGCCAGCTACTCAGGAGGCAAAGGCAGAAGGATCACATGAGCCTGGCCAACATAGAGCGATCCTGTTTCTTAATAAATAAATGAAAGAAACTGACATCCTGGCTTTCCAAACATTGTAGTAATCTAGACATCCTGCCCTGTCCTTTGGAACATAAAATAGTGCTGACCCTTCCTAGTCATGTGAAAGATCAGCCCCCTGACAGAAGAACAATCCCCCCTCATCACAACCTTTCATTGCTTCTTGGACAGTAGAATCCACCCCACATCTAACATGATCCAAGAGATGAAAAATCAAGAGGAAAAACAAAAGTTACATCAAGAGGAAATTGCTACTTTATATCATCAGAAACTGGTAAAGTTTTTTTTGTTGTTTGTTTTGTTTTGTTTTGTTTTTGTTTTTTTAAGAACAAAATGGTAACATATTTGCAGGAGAATGGATTTCAAGTGTTCCTGACTAAGGAGAACAGAACACAATTTTAAACAGAATTGTATTTATTGCTGTGGTGATAGATAGGTATATATTCCAAGTGTGGTCCACAGACTGGTGTTACTTTTTTCTTTTTTTCCTCATCCAGGACAAGTATAGAATTTAAAGTAAGCATTTAGAAACTCTTATAGCATCTGTCAGAGCACTTTTTTATATATCCTTTTTTTATATGGGCTTGTGATTTTTTTTGGGGGGGGGTGGTGGTGCAAGGATTGAACCCAGGGCCTTATACCAACTGAGCCATATTCCCAGAGTGGGCTTGTAATTTTTATGTTGTTTCAGATTTAATTTTCCAAGGCATATATATGTATTATATTTTATAAAAGTATTGACTTGTGAGAAATTGAAAATAATCAAGACTGGTCCTTCTCCACAAATCATTTGAGAAGCACTAAGGTAGATAACAGGTTTTATTCATTAATTTGGGCAGACAGGTGGGAAATTGATCTATGAAAGATGCAAATCTCAATCCTATGCTGGCCCACAAACATTCCTGAAAGGCCCCAAACTGTTCTAATATAATGTGCAGGTAGAAATTTAAAGATTCCAGGGGATAGAGATACTGTATTAGATCTATCAGGCATAATCCACCTCTGTAATCTGTCCCCTGACAGGTTTAAGAAATGTCTTCCTAAAGTAGGTCATGAGGAATACAGTATACTCCAAGTAATAGAACTTTTATAAAAAATGCTTCCTTAGCTGGTCCCTTTATGCCTAATGTGTTGGTAAAAGTGTTGCAATAAAAAATAGAGTCCCTGATCTTGGGAAATGAGGTTGAGCTGACCCTAAGTAAAAAGAGTGTACCTTCAGTAGCAAAATGTTTTTTCACAGATGGCAGTATGATAGCCTTGATCATCAACTCTTTGGAAATGCTTCATCATACACAGATCTCTGACTTTTCAAATTAATCTTGGGCTCCCTAGAACAAACCTGTAGGGAATTGAGGCATACACTTATTTCTACCAGCTTCCCCTTGCTTTTGTAACTGAAAGCTTGATCCTTGTCCTCAGTGCCAATTCAGGCCAATTTAATAATGAGGACAGAGAAAAGGGAAAAGAAGTTTTATTGCTTTGCTAGCAAAAGAGGAACACAGGGGATTCTTGTTCCTGAGGCTGTGATTCTGCCCATCAGGGAAACAGAGGGCTTTTAAAGAAGCTCTTCAAAGGCTGCTTTCCAAGTGTGCCCTGACAGGGGGTCCCAGGTGTACTCTGAAGGTGTGTTGAAATTCACTTCTTAGATCCTCTGGCAGATATCTTCTTCCTGTGGTGGATGAATTCAAGGACAATTAATTAGGGAAAGAAAAGAAAACACTTTCTCCCTAATCTTGTTAGGGATAGGGAGAAGAACATGTCTTTTTAAAAAGAAACCTCAGAACAAGGAGGGCTATATTCAAATGGTAAAGTGGACCACTGTTACACTTTCACCCTAGCAGCTGGGAGAGATGTTGACTTTACCAGCCTCCTTCGCAGCAGTCTTGTGACACAATTCTCACCATCAAGGAAAATACTGAGTGCTTCTCAAAATCTGTTTTTCATAATAAAAGGAACAACCAAGCATGGTGGCACAGGCCAAGCAATTCGAGAAGCTAGGCAGGAGTTGGCAAGTTCAAGGCCAACCTCAGCAATTCAGCTACACCCTAAGCAATTTCGTGAAACATTGTCCCAAAATAAGAAATAGAAGGGCAGGGGTTGTGGCTCAGTGGTAGAGTGCTTGCCTAGCATGTGCAAGGCACGGGGTTCAAGTCTCAGCACTACATATATATAAAGGTCCATCAATAATAAAGAAAAAAATATTATTAAGAAATAGAGCTGGAGGTGTAGATCTGTGATAAAGTGCCCTGGGTTCAATTTCCAGTACCTAAATAAATAAATAAAAATAAGGAAAAGACCCTATCTTGCAAATAAGGGAAGTGTTAAGAGAATTCTTGAGTACAAAAAATGCCAATCCAGGTCTCTAACCTTGTTCAGATTACAGACACACAGTACAAATACAACTACACTACACAGAATGGGGAGGCATGTGGTTCCTCCCCTGGAAGGAAAAAAAGGGAAGGCTGCTAGATAGGGCATACAAATATACACTAGGTATTATTTCATAGAAGGTCCTGTAGCCGGGATTGAACCCAAGGGCACTATACCACTGAACCTCATCCTCAGCCCTTTTTATTTTGAGACTGGGTGTCAATAAATTGCTTAGGGCCTCACTAAATGCTGAGACCCGCCTTGAGATTGCAATCCTCCTACCTCACCCTCCAGAGTCACTGGGATTACAGTTATGCACCACCTAGCCAGAGCTAATATGTTTTAATTTAATCCATGAATAAAATTTGAGGGTAAGAAAAGGGTGGGGAGCTGAGGGGGAAAAAAAAAAAAAGCGAGGCAAGAAGCAATGAAAATGAGAATAGACCCAAGCAACATGCCAGGTATCTGAAGACGAACAGAGAAAGATCCACTGGTGGAAAATTCCTCCTAGGAACATAAAGGACTTATTAGATCAAAATAGTAAATCCATAAGAATAAACAAACACACAAAGGGACAGTATAACAGAGAGCCCAAAAATAGTCAAATTGATACTCAAATATCCATAGGTTCTGCATCCCAAACTCAACCAATTGTGGATCTAAAAGAAAAAAAAAATCTATACTGAATATGTACAGACTTTTTGCATCATTATTCCCTACCCAATATAGTATTACAATTATTGACACAGCATTTATATCGTATTAGGTATCTTAAGTAATCTAGAGATGATTTAACCTAGACTTCAGAATGTGTAGGTTCTATGCAAATATGACGCCATTTTATACAAGGATGTCTAGGCAGCGTGTGTGTGTGTGTGTGTGTGTGTGTGTGTGTGTGAAGGGTGTCCACAAATAACTAGAGACGACTGAATACACGATGATTTTTATTGTTAAGGGTAGCATTTCAAACTGTTGGGAACAGAGTAGTTTGCTTTAACCAATGGCGTTGGCATAATTGGCTCTCTCCATCTGATAGAAAACAAAGACTCTAGTTCCTACAGAAAGGTAAGTCCCGATCGTATTTAAAATTTTTAAAATGAAAGAAAACGTCTGGGGAGACGTCTCGGGAAACTTTGCTAAGCTCTAACCCAGCGCGCGGTAGCTCGCTCATTGGCTGCCCACGCCTACGTCACAGGACGGATGTAGCCAATGGGGCCGGGGCGGGAGATTTGAAAGTGCCTCGGCAAAGCTGCGACCAGGCAGATTCAGTAGTTTTTTGCGGACGACGGGGACAGTAGCTGTGCCACGGGCTCCGGGTGAGCTGCTTTCCTTTCGCGGGCCCTGAGCTGGGAGAGGGCAAGTGAAGAGGCAGATCAGGCGGTCCGTTGGTGGGCCCGCGTGCCCTCGGCCAGGCTGCTGAGCCAGTTCAAGGATAGAGAGAGGGTCGGGAAAGTGGGTGGGACAGAGAGCAGGGCGGGGGCGCTGAGAGCGGAGCCCAGATGCCTAAAGGCAGACCTCCCTTCCTCCAGCCCTGGCTAGCATTTCCGGTTAGGTCGGTCCGACCTCTCTCTTTTCCTCTCTCACTCTTTTCTCTGCTTTTCACAGCTCTGTTTTCCCTTCTCCACCCAGCTCTCCTCCTACTTTCTAAGGATGGCCCAGAAGGAGAATGCCTACCCCTGGCCTTACGGCCGGCAGACGGTAAGGCCCTTTCCACCTTTCCGGCCACTTCCCCACCCCCCCATTCACACTCCGGGCTAGGAGAGTTCCTACTTGGAGAGTTCAAGTCCTGCAGAGGGCGATCCTCTAAGCCCTTTTCTTCCCTGTTGCGCTCCTACCTGTGAGCCCCAAGAGTTTGCTGCATGCAGGAACTGATCTGGTCATTTGCAGCCAAATGTTGTGACTCTCTCACCCCTTGAGGATTTTTGTAGAGCTGAGTCTACTTGTCACAGGAAAATTATATCTGGTCCTGAACAGGCAAGGTTTGGTCTGCGGGCCATGATTCCCCGTCCTCATCCTGAAAAAATAAACTGGGCAGAGAATTGATTCTGGAAGAACATAGATAAAGTTATTGTTTAAAATGTCCAATCTAAAATTAATTCTTTGGAATTTATTTTCAATGGTTGGGATTGAACCCATGGCCTCAGTATGCTAGGAAAGCACTCTATCACTGAACTACTTCCCCAGCCCTTGCTTGAATTTGCTTTAATGACAGGTATGAAGTAAGGATCCAAATGGATTTATTTTCCAGTTATCCAAACATCTTTCATTGAAGAGTCTACCCTCTGATTTTATTTTATTTTTGTTTGTTTTGTTTTTTTGATACCAAGAATGAAACATTAGAGGCCTTTATACCACTGAGCTACTTCCCCAGCCCTTTTTATTTTTTGTTATATATGACAGCAGAATGCATTTCAATTTATAGTACACAATTTTTCATGTCTTTGGTTGTACACAAAGTAGAGTCACATCATTTGTGTCTTCATACTTGTACTTAGGGTAATTCCCCCTGACTTTTTAATTTTGAGATAAACAGAGTCTCACTAACTTGCTGAGGTTGGCCTTGAACTTGTGATCCTACAGGTATAGCCTTCTGAGTCATTGGGATCAGAGGTGTGCATACAACCAAATCCTGCTTACCCTTTGATTTGAAATGTCATATAATATTTCCACGTAGATGTGAAAATAGTCTATTTCTGGACTATATTGTGTATAGTATAGATTGACAAATAACCTACTATCAGCTTGGTTATTTGTCAATCTATACTAATATCACTGGGAACAGACTTTTAGGGGCACTGGGGGCTTTCTTCTCTTGGCTGAAGAAGGAAAGAGTCCTGCCCAGGCTTTGCTCCCTGGTGTTGGAACTTGGCATCCTAGAGAGTCCATGTGTTCCCTTGCCACCTGCTTATGCCCTCATGGAATACAAAGTCAGGCTCACAAGAGTGGAGTCTGAAAGAGAAACCATTGTCACTTTTGCCTCGGTCATTCCCAAAAGAAAGTGTGTCTCTGACAAGTTAAAAGTGAAGAAGTGGTCCAAGGCCATCCGTATAGACCATGGAGTCTCTAAAGCCTATTGTAGAGAATTACATACTGATGTTTGCTGCAACATTCAAGTCTTCAAGGACCTTATTCAAGCCTTAATGGTCTGAGCTTTTTAAAAACTTTGAGAAAGCCTCTGTGTTAAATTCATTGAATTGTGGATGTTCATTGACCCAGCCCTCTGCTGTCCCATGGGATTGGAGGCTGGGTGAATGAGTGTGTTGACACAGACAGGACTATACAGGTTGGACAGTTTTGTGCTTCAGAAAGTAATGTGGACCAAAACCAAAAAGGTGAAATGTTTGATGTTAATCTTAGATTGTTTATTAGTAACCCATTTTACTTATTTATTTTTATTTATTTAGTTAGTTAGTTTTCAATCAATATTTATATGTGGTGCTGAGAATCAAACCCAGTGCCTTACACATGCTAGGTAAGTGCTCTACCACTGTGCTATGAGTCTAGTGCCTTAGTAACCCATTTTAATGTGCAGCAATAAATAGAATCTTGAAACTACGGAGCCAGATTGTAGTTATCAGTGTTTTTCTTTGAACTAGGGGTGGAAGGGTGGGTGGCTCTTTAGCAAGTAGATGAAATGCTGCTTGCAGCACATTCCAGCCTGGTCTCCAGGACAAAGGCACCCTCAGAGCTACCCCTGCTCCTTCTCAGTCTCAATCGGGCCTGAACACCCTACCCCAGAGGGTCCTCCGGAAGGAGCCTGCCACCCCATCTGCACTTGTCCTCATGAGTCGCCCCAACGGCCTGCCCACAGGTAACTGGGAAAAGGGGAAGAAGATTGACCACAGGGGCTAGATCTGGGAGGGTTTAGGGATGAGAATATGAAAAGAGAGCCTCAACTTACCTGCTCTCTCCTTAGCTGCCCGTGGCCAGAAGGTGGGAGAAAATAGCATTGGCCTACGCAACTCCAGGTAAGTTCTCAAGCCTGGGGGTGGAGGGTGGGATGAGATGGTGAAGAGGCAGGAAATGGGGGAAGTAAAACCTAAAGGCTGGAGGAGTAGTGATGAAGAGAAATGGGGTTGAGGGAGGGAGGGAAAGCATGCACCTTAGAGGGTAGACAAGTGAGCACTGAGCTGCCTGCCCCCTTACTTTCTAATAGACAGCCCCTCACAATCAACGACTTTGAGATTGGGCGTCCTCTGGGCAAAGGCAAATTTGGAAATGTGTACTTGGCTCGAGAGAAGAAAAGTCATTTCATTGTGGCACTCAAGGTCCTCTTCAAGTCCCAGATCGAGAAGGAAGGTGTGGAACACCAGCTGCGCAGGGAGATCGAGATCCAGGCCCATCTGCAGTATGTTCCCACCTCGGAACCTAACCCCATTTGTGCCCTTACCCCAGATTGCTGTCTCTTAGCTATGACCAGTGAGCCCCCTTTAGTTCTCAGTGTGGGCCAGCTATCCCAGCTCCCCCTATCTACTCCTATCCCTGGTCCATGTGTGACCCTAGTTCAACCCATTGGGTCCTGTCTTCTTACCGGTTCTCTTCTTGCAGGCATCCCAACATCTTGCGGCTCTACAACTATTTTTATGATCGGAGGAGGATCTACTTGATTCTGGAGTATGCCCCCCGGGGAGAGCTCTACAAGGAGCTACAGAAGTGCCGCACTTTTGATGAGCAACGAACAGCCACGGTCGGGGCGGGTGGGCACCTGGGACTCCAGCCAGGGGTTTGGGGGCTGGGGATATGTGGCTTATAGCTGGAGGCCTAACTGCCTGTTGTTGACCCTCTCAGATCATGGAGGAGTTGGCGGATGCTCTGATATACTGCCATGGGAAAAAGGTGATTCACAGAGATATAAAGCCAGAAAATCTGCTTTTAGGGCTCCAAGGTGAGCTGAAGATTGCGGACTTTGGCTGGTCGGTGCACGCTCCCTCTCTGAGGTATGATGGCTGGGGCGAGGGTTGGGGGAGCCCTGACATAAGGCTGCAGCATTCTACATAAAACCCCTTCAAATCTTATTACCCAGGTGTTGGGATTTGTCCTCACATAACAGACTCAAACAGTTTGGTTGTCCCCATGACAAAGGTTTTCTACTTGATATATTGGGACCCTTTTGCCATATCACTGAGAAAACTCTCAAACATTTTTAGGGCCTTACAAATACTATGAGCTACATTTCCAGTTCTTTTTATTTTTTATTTTGAGGTAGAATCTCACTCAATTGCTCAGGACCTTGCTAAATTGTCAAGTCTGGCCTTGAATTTCCCATCCTCCTTCCTTAGCCTCCTGAATCAGTGGGATTGCAGTCCTGCGCCACCATGCCTGACTATCCATTGTCATTGTTCCTGGTTTCATGGTATTGCATAGTAGAGATGTAACCTCAGTTATTTAAGCAGAACATTCTTGGTGGACATTAGAGATGTCTCCAATTTTTCTTTAATTTCAAGATGAGTATTGCTTTTATGTCAGATTATTTTATTAGGATACATCCCTCAGTGTGGCAATGAGGGGCAGTGGGTAGGCCAACCTCTGGTGCTTTGGTTTATTTCATCACCCAGCTCTACCCAGTGTTGCTATCTGGTTTGGCTGGAACACTCTCCTGGTGCATCTGGGTGACAGTTGGTACCCGGCCATCAGGCAGCAGGGAGAGGAAAGTCTGTCTGACCTGAGACTCATACCCACTTTCTTCATCCCCCCAGGAGGAAGACAATGTGTGGTACCCTGGACTACCTGCCCCCAGAGATGATTGAGGGGCGCACACACAATGAGAAGGTAGATCTGTGGTGCATCGGGATTCTCTGCTATGAGCTGCTGGTGGGGAACCCACCCTTCGAGAGTTCCTCACACAATGAGACCTATCGGAGGATCGTCAAGGTAAGAGGGCTGCCTGGGGCTCTGTCAGCTTCAGAGACTGGAACTGACAGTAGACAGAATGGATGTGCTGGGCCCTGCGCAAGTCTCTGAATAGAGTGGGTAATCAAGGAAAGTAACCATGGTGACAAATGCCATCTTTCTCCTTTCTCCACACTTGCAGGTGGACCTGAAGTTCCCTCCTTCTGTGCCCGCAGGGGCCCAGGACCTCATCTGCAAGCTGCTCAAACATAACCCCTCTGAAAGGCTGCCCCTGGCCCAGGTCTCAGCTCACCCTTGGGTCCGTGCCCATTCGCGGAGGGTGCTGCCTCCCTCTGCCCCTCGTTCTGTCCCCTGATCATCCCTGTCATTTACTTGATTGTATCTGTTTGTATGTCTGTGTATGTTCAGGGGGAGGAAGGAGTCCTAGCCTGTACCCTTATCTGTCTTCTACCTCCTTTTTATTTAATAAAGGCTGGAGCTTTTTTGTACTGATGAATGTAGAGGTTCTGGGTGGAGGCTTTGCTGTGGAGGAAGCTGTCCCTTAGGGCAAGGAGGGAGCACCTATCCTGGGTGGTAGGGAGTGACACTGCATCATTATCTCTGGTAACTTCCCACCCTCCCAGCTCCCAGCCACCCCCACATACCCACTTCTTGGCCCTACTTTGATTCGAAGAACATGGGGGTAATTAGGAGACCTTAGCTCCCCACTTCTACACTTGATCTCTACCTGCCTTTTCCTGACTTGTAGTGTTTTCCTCTCCTGGCTCATTCATTGCCAACTTAGGAGTGAACTGAGTATGTCTGTAACCTATTATTTGTCATTTTTTGTTTGTTTTACTGTTCTGGCTATGGTCCCATATAAGAATGAATAGAAGCAATATACATTTTTTGTTTGTTGACAGTGCTGAGGATGAAAACCAGGGACTTGAGCCTGGTAGGCAAGTCCTCTACCACTGAGCTAGTCCTTGCATTAGGATTTTGTTTGTTTTGTTTTGTTTTGTTTTGTTTTTTGAGACAAGGTCTGGCTCTGCTGTCCAAGCTGGCCTTAAACTCCTGGGCTCAGGAAATCCTTCTGCTCCAGCCTCCTAAGTAGCTGGGACTTATAGGGCTTAACTCTGCCCAGTTATTTTTTTAGGTTTTTAATAGACAATCCTTCATCAGGAAGGAAGGTCTAGTCTACTCTAGTTCACTAGGGATCTTTTCTTTAAAGCAGATTTTCTGTATCATGAGTCAGAGTTGACTTTTTCCCTCTTTTTATTGATGCATTATAATTATACATAACAGAGGGATTTGTTATAATATATAAATACATACACACAATAAAACAGTATAATTGTAATCAATTTTATTCCCCAATATCTCCTCTTTCCCACCTCTCCCTCCCCCTGATCCCCTTATTCTATTCTCCTGATCTCCCTTCCATTTTTTTTTTTAAATTTGTTCTAATTAATTCTATATGACAGTAGAATGCATTTTGACACATTGTACACAAATGGAGCACGGCTTCTCATTCCTCGGGCTATACAGGTTGCAGAGTCACACCAGTAGTGTAATACATGTATATAGGGTATAATGTCTGCTGCCGCCTTTCCATCCCCACAGCCCTACCCCTCCCCACACTTACCTCTGCACAATCCAAAATTCATTCTTTCTTCCTTACCCTGCCCCCAGAGTTGAGTTTCATCAAATGCTTTCTCTGCATATATTGATTATTTGCTTTTTTTAATTCATGTGATGAATGCCTCAATAAATTTTCTTATTTTTATTTTATCCTAATTATGCATACTATCTTGGATGATTCCTAAGGCTGCTATTAAAAATGACTTAAACTTGATGGTTTAAAGCAATAGAAATTTATTCTCTCACAGTTCTGGAAGCCCTTGGCCTGAAATCAAGATGTCAGGAGTATCCTGCTCTCTTTGAGGGCTCTAGAGAGAATCCTTCTTTGCCACTTTCAGCATCAGATGATTCCAGCATTTCTTTATAACTCTGGTCTCTGTCTCCATCTTCACATGGCCTTCCCTCTCCTCTTCTCTCTCTCTCCTCTGTGCCTTTTTTAAAAATTATATTTAGTTGTAGATGGACACAATGCTTTTATTTATTCTTTATGTAATGCTGAGGATTGAACCCAGTGCCTCACATGTGCTAGGCAAGAGCTCTGCCACTGAGCCACAACGCCCACCCCTCTTCTGTGCCTTTTAAGAACACAAGTCATATGACTTAGGGCTTTCCCAGATAATCCAAGATGATTTCACCTTAAGACCTTTAATTACATCTCCTGAGACCCGTTTTCCCCTCAAAATGTCACATTTATAAATTCTTGGGATTAGGATGTAGATATGTGTTTATGGGAACACTATGTAATCCATTATACATGCTAATAGATTAGAACAAATGAATGATATGCCAAATATTCTCTTTTATTTTTAAGAAATTTTCCTGGGCAGGGGTTGTGGCTCAGTGGTAGAGTGCTCGCCTAGCACGTGTAAGGCCCTGGGTTCAATCTTCAGCACCACATATAAATTAAAAAAAAAAAAGATCCATTTACAACTAAAAATATTAATAAATAAATAAACAAAATAAAGGTATTGTCTCAACTACAATTAAAAAAAATATGAAAAGAAATCTTCCTATTTCCATCTCAGAGACTAGTAATTCCAAGTCTTTTCACTATTTTATTTTGTTTTGCTTTTGGCATTTACTATAAGAAGATGCTTTTCAATTTACTGGGGTTAGTTACATCCTGATAGACTCATCAGAAGTCAAAAAAAATTGTAAGCTGAAAAATGCCTTTAATTGCTAACCTATAAGAAACTTCAATAGTGTGCCCAGCCACTTTAAACTGAGAAAACTTACTTTAGCCTACAGTTCAGCAAAATCCTCTGACACAGATCTATTTTATAACAAAGTGTTAAATAATCCATAATTTGCTGAATAGTGAATGTGAAAAATAGTTATTTTGGAACACTTTGGCACCATCAAAAAATTGAAAGTCAGGACATTGTGAGACATCTGTATTTCTAAATCACATGCTTCTGTTGTTTCTTAAGTTTTCACTTTTAGACATTACCTATTATTTTCTCATTATAAAATTTTGGGGGTTGGAGGAAGAGCTCAGTGATAAGCTAAGCACAGGCCTTGGGCTGGATCCCCAGCGTTAGGGAATAAAAAAAGATTTTATTCTTTCATCCCTACTACCATACATGTGTACATTTTCTGTCACAACAGCCTTCTGATGTAGTTAACATTATAATTTTGGTTAGATTTATTCATTTGACAATAGTTACTGAGTACATTCTATGTTCTAGGCACTATTCTAGAAGCTGAGAGTGAAGCAATGGATAAAAGAAGAAATTGGGGACAGAGCTCAGTGGTAGAGTGCTGGTCTAGCATGCTCCAGACCCTGGGTTCAATCCTCAGCAATGCAAAAACCAATAATAATCCTTTGATCACAAAGCGTACATATTTAAAGGGCAAATGCCCAGTGTTTATATCATCACCAAGAAGTTAACAGGCTGACACAAGCAGCATTATATTGTTGGCCATCCCTGAAAGTCAGTTATCTGGTTATCATTTGGTCAGTAAATATATTACTAATGTATCTACAAAATCTCCTCCAGTCTAAGCACCTAAAGCTATACATATTCATCAAAATATTCCCTAGTAGTGGGCACCTGTAATCCCAGTAGCTTGGGAGCCTGAGGCAGGAGGGTCGCCAGTTCAAAGCCAGCCTCAGCAATTTAACAAGGCCCTCAGCAACTCAGTGAGAACCTCCCTGTCTCTAAATTAAATACAAAATAGGGCTGGGGGTCTGGCTCAGTGGTCAAGTGCTCCTGGGTTCAACTCCTGGTACCCCAAAAAAGCAAAATATTTCACTGTACTACACAGGCCTAAAATATAGTGTATTTTGTTATTATTCAGTTCTCAATATTCTTTGTTGACTATTACCAGTTCCACTGATTCCGGAATGTTTGAAAGGTGTTTTAAATATTCCAGACACAGGAGACTAACCCAACCCCCACCCTGCTTTGTGCTCTATTCCCATTTTCCTTTACCCTCTCTACCAAGTCCCTTTAGCAGATGCTCTGTTCTTGCCACTCCTCATCTCCATGTACCCTGGGACATCCTTCTCCAAAGCTTGGATTTGAGCCCTGAATTGTCTCATTATTTTTTTTAAATTTACATAAATTAAACAAGTGGATTCTCTTATGGGTGCTGTGAATAAGATAAAATTCCACTTTTCCAAATATCCTAATATCAGAAACATAATATCAATCGGTTTGGTAACATCTTTCTAGCCCTCTTTCTTTGTATTTATATTCATATCTATATACTTCCAGAAGACAGCATATTTTTAAAGGTTTTATTCATTTTATCATATCACCCAAAAACCTTCATACATAGATGCCTGCAAATTAAGACAGCATATTTTTAGCACATGGGGACTTCTTTTATGTAAATTGCATTGCACTGTATGTAATTTTTGTTACTTGCTTTTTGCCAATTTTATCTTAGAAGGTTTTGACAGTTTGGGTACATGTACTTTTTTTTTTTTTTAACATTTACTTTTTAGTTTTCGGGGGACACAACATCTTTGTATGTGGTGCTGAGGATCAAACCTGGGCTGCACGCATGCCAGGCAAGCATGCTACCACTTGAACCACCTCCCCAGCCCTGTACTTTGTTTTTAAAAATTGCTACACTACAGTACTTAATGTGGATATTCCTAGGTTTTTAAGTTGTAAACTTGGACTCCCTCCCCAAACTCCCAAGGTCTGGGGAACCTAGGGTCACTCTATCAATGAACTAACTACATCCCTAATCCTTTTTTAAATTTTGAGACAGACTATCTCTAAATTGCCCTGGATGGCTTTGGTGATCCTCCCACCTCAGGCTCCCAAATAGCTAGGATTACAAATAAGCACCACCTCACTCAAGCTATTCTAGGTTTTCTTTTTTTTTAAAGATGCTACTCTATTGATGACATGTAGATTTCTTTCTTGCTTTTTTTTTTTTTTTTTTTTTTTTTTTGGTGGTGGGGGTACTGAACTCAGGGGCACTTGACCACTGAGCCACATTCCCAGCCCTATTTTGTATTTTATTTAGAGACAGAGTCTCACTGAGTTGCTTAGTGCACTTTTGCTGAGGCTGGCTTTGAACTCATGATCTTCCTGCCTCAGGCTCCTGAGCTGCTGGAATTACAGGTCTGTGCTATCATGCCTAGCTATATAGATAATTTTCAAAGCTTTGCCCTCTGGCCAATGTCTGTGGCTTATACCTATGTAAGGACTTCTTTAGGGCACAAAAGGCATGGCAATTCTAGGTTGTAGGCTACCCGCAGAGCTAAGTGCTCAGTAGATATTGCCAAATTGCCATCTAAAGTGGGACAGCTTGCACTCCCATCAGCAGTAATGGAGGGTACCCATTTTCCTACACCCTAGCACTAATACTCCTACAAACTTCCCCATTTCGGGAGGGTGGCTTTTCACTCCTCAAGATCCCAGAGCTCCCCGCAGGCCCCGTTCTTCCTTTACACTTCAGAAACAGCAGGAACAGACAGGGTTTTTTCCTATTCTAATCACCAGCTCTCAAGAGTGTTATTGCCTCCTAATTCTCACCTTTGTCAGGAAACCCCTACAGATGTGCTCTAAACCCAGACCTCACTATTATTCCAAGCAATTGTCCCCTTTCTCTTTTCAACCATTAATCAAACTCTTTCTTTCTTTCTTTCTTTTTTTCTTTTCTTTTCTTTTCTTTCTCTCTTTTCTTTCTTTCTCTCTTTCTTTCTTGCCACAGTCTGGCTGGGCACAAAATCACGAGCCACTCACAGCCTTGTAGATTCAAACAGCAATTCTTTATTCCCGAACTCACACCTGCCGTCTACAATCACTTTCTGGGGAAATCCACGTTCTCTGCCCAAATCCACCTCCTCTGCCTCCCCAAAACTCTCTGAATCCCAGGAGAACTCAAGGGGAACTCAGGCAGCAGGATACGCCCTATTCCCAGCAGGAATAATCTTAAACCTGGAACCGCCCTAAACCCAGATCTGCCCTGGTCCTTGAGCAAGGTCACCTTACATGCAATGTTACTGCAAAATGTCCTATTTCCACGAGTCCTTCCACTAAGCAACATGGGGTACGCTGGCAAGGAAATTGTCATACCTACTTGGCTAATGGCTCCCAGCACTTACTTTCTTTCTTTCTTTCTTTCCCTTTCTTTCTTTCTTTCTTTCTTTCTTTCTTTCTTTCTTTCTTTCTTTCTCTCTCTCTCTCTCTCTCTCTCTTTCTTTCTTTCTCTTTCTCTGGATGATTCTTATCACCATGTAAACATCTGGTATCAAAAGAATAGGGGCAGGGGATGTAGCTCAGTGGTAGGAGCACTTGCCTAGTTAGCATGTGTGAAACCCAGGGTTCAACCCCCAACAAAGCAGGAAAAAGTTTGTTTGACCTTCACATCCTCCAATATCTTTGAATTTCTGGGCTCTGCTCACAGCATAATGGTCTACACTGACTTCTTTTTTTTTTTTTTTTTTTTTTTTAAGAGAGAGAGAAAGAGAGAGAGAGAGAGAGAATCTTAATATTTATTTTTTAGTTTTCGGCAGACACAACATCTTCTTTTGTATGTGGTGCTGAGGATCGAACCTAGGCCGCACACATGCCAGGCGAGCGCGCTACCGCTTGAGCCACATCCCCAGCCCCTACACTGACTTCTTTACCACTCATTCACCATGGCCTATGTCCATCCCCTCATTCCCAAACCTTTACCCATTGGTAACCAAAATTGCTCCAGCCAAATCTGATGGGCCCTTTCAGACTCCACCGCCCAGCCATATTCAACATGGAATGATGTTCTCTTCTAGAAATACCCTGTTCCTCACCTTCTGCTTCCAGGGTATTGCTCTAAATCCCTTGAGCTGGGTCCTCTTCTGAGCCCCGATGGTCCACTGGGTTATCTTTTGTTCCCCAGCTATACTTATTGATCTCATTTCATGGCATGGCTTTCAGTACAACTTCCACATTTTTATATCTCACCTTGACCTCCCTACCATGCTGGATATTGACATTTTGGCATCTCCACTTAATGTGTCTAATGGGCTTCACAAAGTTGGCAGGTATGTGGGGCTGTGGTTGTAGCTCAGTGGTAGAGTGCTTGCCTAGCTCGTGTGAGGCACTGGGTTCAATCCTCAGCACCACATACAAATAAATAGATAAAATAAAAGCATTGTGTCCATCTACAACTAAAAAAAAAAAAAAAAAGTTGGCGTGTATAAAATAGTACTCTTGGGGCTGGGGATGTGGCTCAAGTGGTAGCGCGCTCGCCTGGCATGCGTGCGGCCCGGGTTCGATTCTCAGCACCACATACAAACAAAGATGTTGTGTCCGCCGATAACTAAAAAAAAAATAAATATCAAAAAATTCTCTCTCTCTCTCTCTCTCTCTCTCTCTCTCTCCTCTCTCACTCTCTATTTAAAAAAAAAAAAGAAATAAAATAGTACTCTTGACAGTTGCTGTGGTACACAAAAATCCCAGCAACTCAGGAGGCTGAGACAGGAGGATCACAAGTTGGAGACCAGCCTCAGCAACTTAGTGGGACACTGTCTCAAAAAAAAGTGGGGCTGGGCATGGTGGCTCATGCTTGTCATCCCAGTGGCTCGGGAGGCTGGGGAGGCTAAAGCAAGAGGGAAGGCATTAAACAACTCGGTGAGACCTTGTCTCTAAATGAAATACAAAATAGGACTGGGGGTGTGGCTTATTGGTCAAGTGCCCCTGAGTTCAATTTCCGGTACCCTCCCCAAAAGTGGGGAGGGACTTAGGATGTGGCTAGGTGATAAAAATACCTCTGGGTTAAATCCCTAGTACCAAAATAAATAAAATAGTAGTTTTGATTCATCATTCCCTTCCTCCAAAATATCACATCTTTCCCCTTGTAGTCAATAGCACCATTACTCATCCAGTTGCTCAGATCAAAAACTTCGGATTCATCCCTAATTTCTCTTTTTCTTTTCGCGGTGCTGGGGATCAAATCCACAGCCTCATATAAGAAAGTCAAATGCTGTTCTACTGAGCCATGCTCCCCAGCGCCATCTTGTTTCTCTTTTGTGTTTCCCTACTCCACCTTCCAGATCTTTCCACTGCTAATCAAATCCACCAAGTCTTGGCTCCACTTTCTTTGGATCAAACCCAGATATACTCTACCACTGAACTATATCCCCAGCTCTTTTTATTCTGTTTTTTTTTTTTTTGGTACTGGGGTTTGGGAATTGAACCCAGAGGCACTTAACCACTGAGCCACATCCCCAGTCCTTTTTATTTTTATTTTGAGACAGGGTCTCACTAAGTTGCTGGGGGCCTTGCCAAAGTGCTGAGGCTAATCTCAAGCTTTCCCTCCTCCTGCCTCAGCCTTCCAAGTTGCTGGGATTACAGGCATGGACCACCATGCCCACCTTTTTATTCTTTGAGGGTCTCACATTATCACCCAGGCTGGCCTTGAACTAGCAATTCCCTGGCTTCAGCTTTCCAAGTACCTGGGAAAACAGGTATGTGCCACATCACCTGCTCCAGCCCCACTTTAATTATGCACAAAACCCATTGTTCTCATGCTAGTTCAAGGCACTGTCCTTTCTCTCTTGGGAATGGCAACAATCTCCTAACTGTTCTCCCTCCTTCTGTTCCTGTCACTTCAAGTTTGTTAATTGCAAAGTCCAACTCAGAGCATGCCATTCCCCTGATTAGAATCCTCCTTGGGGACTGGGGATGTAGCTGAGTGGCAGTGCACCTGCTTAGCATGCACAAGGCCCAGCATCCCTCCAGTGTCCTTCCCTCTCATCTCCAAAAAAATAAGCTCTCCTTTGGTTTTTCAGTGTACTTAGAATAAAATTCACACTCCACTTAGTTGACAAGTCTCCTATGAGGGGTTTTCAACCCTGGCTGCACATTAGAACTCCCAGACCTCACCCAAAGAAATTTATTGTCTGGGTTGAGGCTGGGCACCCATATTTTTTAAACCTTCTCACATGATTTCAAGTAAACCCTTTTTCTATAAGACACCTACTTGGCCCTTCTCTATCATTCCAAGCTGGCTTTGAACTACCCTTCTGTTTCTAACCACTGAAACCCTGACCTTTTTCCTGCTTATTGAACATACCCAACTCATTTTCACTCAGGGTTTTTCTATACATTCTTCCCACTATCTAGAATACTGCTCTTCTGTCTTAGAATAATGGGAAGAATGAATGATCTGAGCCAAGATCTTTATCAGATACCTGTGCTTGTTCCCTTGGAGACTTTCCTAAGAGCCTTCACTCCTCACCCACAAGAATTCCAAGTATCTAGAGCAGGAGCCACCCACTAGTGTGATGCAGAAACATGAAATAATTCCACAGCCCCCACACTCCCTTGCATTCCATCCCACATCCCACTCAACTACATTCCAACTCAACCAACACAACAGAGTTTAATTGGGGTGTGGGGAAAAAACTGTCCTCATTGACATTTTTTCTGAGAAAGGATATCAAAATGCTGAGTCCAGCTGACTGGGGCATTCATTTATTCACCTTGGTTTGTTTTGCCCTGGTGGGGATGGAACCCAGGGCCTCACACATGCTGGGCAAGCACTCTACCACTGAATGTTACCATCAGCTCCTTTTTAAATTTCTCATTTTGAGGCAGGGTCTGGCTAAATTGCCCAGGCTAGTCTGCAACTTTCGAACCTCCTGCCTTAGCCTCCAGATCCTCGGAGATTACAGGTGTGCACAACCACACTTGGCTTTGTTATATCTTTTAAGAAAGAGATCTGACAATGTAAAACATAATACTCTCTGACCTAGCAATCCTACTTGTAGAATTTATCCTGAAAAAATAAAAGCACAGATTGATAAATATAAATGACTTTGTTGTAATTTTGTTGGCAGTAATGAAGTCTGGAAATCACCTGATTGTTTATGAAGTGAGGATAGTTGAACAAACTGGGAAATAACACCCTATGAAATATAAATTTGAGGGCAGCCTGAGCAATTTAGCAAGACAGTCTCTCAAAATTTAAAAATTAAATTTTTAATTAAATTTAATTGTTTTTAATCCAGATCTCTATCTACTGATTTGAAGGTATATCCATGATGTATTTGGCAAGAAATGCTGGTTGTAGAGTAGAGAGCACTATTTTTATTTATTTATTTATTTATTTATTGGTACTGGGATTTAACCCAGAGCTGCTTTACCACTGAGCTATATCCCCAGTCCTTTTATTTTATTTTTTTACTTTGAGACAGGTTCTCACTAAGTTGCTAAGGATCTCACTAATTTGCTGAGGCTGGCCTTGAACTTGGTCCACAATGTGGACCTGAGCTATGTAAACTTGCAATCCTCGTGTCTCAGCCTCAGGTACTGGGATTACAGGTGTGAGCCACCGTGCCCAGCTACAATACCATTTTTAGAACAAACAAGGGAATTTTATATTTGTGTATATATGGGAGGGGGTGTCCATGGAAGAATATACACCAGACTGTTAACTCACTCAGGCACGGACAGGCAGTAGTTCACCCATCTACAGTTATTCTGTTTCTTTTGGTCTGATGTCCACCTCTCCTCCCATCCTGGCAGCTGAGCTCAGTGACTTATTTTTGTATTTTATTTAGAGACAGGGTCTTAGTGAGTTTGTTTAGTGCCTTCCTTTTTGCGGAGGCTGGCTTTGAACTCTCCTGTGTCAGCCTCCTGAGCCGCTGGGATTACAGGCTGTCAAAGTGTGGCAGTTCTTGGCCTTCACCTTTTGCCTGGTGATGATGAACAGTGCCAGGAGTAGACCATCTTTCCCAGCCCCTGTTGTCACCTCTATTAACAAACCTAACACCTTTAAGGAAGCTTGGGTTTTTGGACCCAGAGTTGTAGAAATGAACACCAGACTCTGAAAGAATTTAAGCATAGGCAAGGATTTATTAGGGACTTTTGGTTGAGTCAGAAGGGAGGCAGCACAGAAGGGACAGGAATCCCAGGCTGACTCAAGCAAAGTGCATCTGTGGGGTAGACAGGGACTCTGGCTTTTGATGTATTCCATATAGATGGGTCCTTGGTTGAGCCTACACTCTTCATTCTTCTTTATGGGTCCCATGTCACATTACCATTTTAAGTCTCCACTTTAGGAGTATGCTAATAAAGATAATTGTGGGTTACTTTAGTAGCTATTCTATGCATGAATTTGTTTTTCACCTCATTGTCTTTATCATCTGAGAAATTCTGATATTATTTTCTACTTTGTCTGGATTTAGCTGACATTTCTGATGTTCAAATAAGCTCAGAAGGCTGAGCTGACTCTCTCAAACTCTCATGCCCTGTCATGTTATCCTTCAAGATGAGTTTACTGGGTCGAACCTAAGGTTGCTTAATCATTGAGCCACATCTCCAGCCTTTCTTTCTTTTATTTCTTTTTTTTTTTAAATCAAACAACAACTCTTTTTTAAAATATTTTATTTCTATGTGGTGCTGAGGATCGAACCCAGTATCTCATGCATGCTAGGTGAGCACTCTATCACTGAACCACAACCCCAGCCCAATTTTTATTTTTTTTATTTTTTTTTGTGCTGGAGATTGAACCCAGGGCCTTGTGCATGCAAGGCAAGCACTCTACCAACTGAGCTATGTCCCCAGCCCCCTTCCTTTTTTTTTTTTTAAGACAGGGTCTCATTGAGTCTGTATCAGCCTCCCAAAATGCTGGGATTACAGGCGAGTGCCACCACACCTGACTTATTTTTTACTTTGAGACAGTGTCTAAGTTGCTTAGGGCTTCACTAGTTGGCTGGCCTCAAACTAGTGATCTTCCTGATTCAACCTCCTGAGCCACTGGGATTACAGGAACGTGCCACTACATCCAGCTTGATTCTTTTTTTAGTAGTTTTTTTATAATTTTTTTTTTTTTTGTATATCTCAACTGATTATGTAAAAGAACAAATCTAATAGAAGAGCTGTGCTGGTTTTACAGATTGTTTTTTAATGGTATGACATGAAACAGAATTGGGTGGTCATAAATTGACTGATGCACCTACTGACCTCTAATACCCCTGCTAAATTGTTCAGGCTGGCCTCAAATTTATGATCCCCCTGCCTCAGCTTCCCAAGTAATTGGGATTACAAGGATGAGCCACCTCACTTGGTGTGACTACAGTTTTAAATAGGTGGCCAGAGGAGGCCTCATTGAAAAGGTACGTCTGAAAAAGGGCCTGAAGGAGCCGAGCACAGGGCACAGGCCTGTTATCCCAGCAGCTAGGTAGGCTGAAGCAGGAGGATCATGAGTTCAAAGCCACACTCAGCAATGGCCAGGCACTAAGCAACTCAGTGAGACCCTGTCTCTAAATAAAATACAAAATAGGGCTGGGGATGTGGCTCAGTGGCCGAGTGCCCCTGAGTTCAATCCCCAGTATGGGAAAAAAGAGGGCCTGAAGGAAGTAAGGGAAGAAAGACTACCCAGGTTGAAAATTTTTCTTGGCATTAAAATAAATAAATAAGGCAAAGCCCCATAACAAATAAGATAATTACATACAAAAGGACAAGTGTACAAAAGAGAAAGGGGCAGCCATGTCACTTGATGTACAAGTCTAAGAACTCCGAAAAACAAAACAAAACAAAAGGTTAAAGCTGGTGAAATCCTTGCAGTGGAAAGACAGAGGCAGAACACCAAATGTTTGTATGTCTCCAGAGCAGAACAGAAAGGAATAGATGAGACCACAGACCTCACAGGCCACGGTGAGGACTTGGGTTTTAATTAAGGAAACAGAGGCATTTTAAGGTTGTGAGCAGAGGACTGATATTATTATTATTATTATTATTAATTTTATTGTGATGTTGGGAATCAAGCCCAGGGCCTCATGAATGCCAGGCAAGTACTTTACCCCTGAACCACATTCCCAGTCTACATTATTTATAGTTTAAAAGATCTATAATTTATAGTTTAAAAGATCTCTCTGGCACTCTATTGAGAATAGACTGTAGAGAGGTGAGGGTAAAGGAGGCCATTGGCGAAGCTACTTCAATAATCTAGGCAAGAGATGAGGTGGAGCAGGAAGAGTAGGAGCAGCAAATGAGAAGGAAACAGTGTCTATGTATTTTAGAGCAGAACCAAGCATTGGAGATGAATTGTGATGAAAAGAGAAGAACCAAGAGCAACCCCAAGGCTTTTGAAAGATGGAGTTGCCATTTACTGCAAAAAGAAATCATTGTATTGCCAGGTGTGGTGGCACAGGCCTGTAATTCCACAGACTCAGGCTGAGATAGGAGGATCATGAGTTCAAAGCCAGCCTCAGCTGTCTCTAATATAAAATACAAAATAGGGCTGGGGATGTGGCTCAGTAGTTAAGTGCCCTGATTTCAATCCTCAGGATCTAAATAAAAAAAAAAGAAAGAAAGAAAAAAGAAAAGGGGGGAAAAAAGAAAGAAAAATAAAAAAGAAAGAAAGAAAGAAATCCTTAGGAAGGAATGAGGATTTGGTGGGATGAAGGTGGTGAAGGAACCAGATCATAGGAAGGATAAAGGTGGGGCTGGTCTCAGGCACAGGAATTCAAGTGCTTCCAAGATACATGCCTCTCCATCTTTTGTCTCTGGTTCTGGTTGTCACTTATCAGCCTTATTCTTTCCTGCAGTCTTTTCTTTCAGAGCTTCTACCTGGCGTGGAAGAGGTCCTGGGTTCCATCCCTTAGTGTAGAGGTGCAGGGGAGCACTGGGGAGGACTTTTACTGGTCATGCCTATGTTCTGTTCTCTTCTCTGAGACAATTTGCAGGTAGAAGTATTAAGTGCTCTGATAAGCTTTGGGTCGTGTGCCTATCCCTGGGCACAATAAAGGAGGCTGTCACCTTATTAATCCTCATGGAGTGAAGAATAAAAAACTACACTTACACATTGGTTAACTGAGCACTTACCCACTAAAACCTTCAAGATGTATCTAAAACATGTTCACTTGCACAATTGTACTGTATCACACTAGGCTGAGCCATCATTACCTTATATTTGTAACCTTCTTTTCACTACCCTACTTGTCCCCGTTAGTCCCCCTGTAAACATTTCCTGCAACAGCCAATAATTCCCCAAAATGAATCCATCACATCATTCCCTTTCTGTGCTCAGCATCTCATTGTCAAGGGAGGTACTACTATCTTCTAAGGAATATACACCTAGCCCCAATTTTAAATATATATATATATATATATATATATATATATATATATATATATACACACACACACACACACACACACCCTTTTTAAGACTAGAGGGAGGGTTTTTAATCAAGCAGCAGGTAAATAGAAGACAAAGACATCTGTTGATTGTGAGTTCTTCAGGCCTAGTGAAACAATGAGCTACTGTCATCAGAGTTGGCTGCCTAAGTTGCTGGCGAGACCTAAGGGTGGGTACTGGGAAGTTCTGGCACTTGTACTTCTGAATGCAGGTGTGACACTGCCTCAGTCTATCTCTGGGTCCATGATCAGATGACATCTTTGTACTTGGATCCAGAACTCATTTTTGTGATGGCAAGCTTTGGCATGGTTTACAATTCCTTGGATTGTGTAAAGAGAAATGAACCACAACATAGGCTTGTAAGATACAGCCTCTTAAAGGAAGACCTCAAGAAAACAATGAAAGGTCGGCTATAGGGGTAGGAAGAATAGTAGAATGAAGTGGACATTATGACCCTATGTGCATTTATGAATAAATGACCAGTGTGATTCTACATCATGTACAACCAGAAGAATGAGAAGTTATACTCCATTTATGTATGACTTGTCAAAGTGCATTCTACTGTCATGTTATCTAATTAGAACAAATAAAGAAAAAATGAAAGGAATACAAGAACAGAATAAAGAAATTCAGGGGACTGCAAACTGCAAAGGACAATGTTGGTGCTGGCAAAAAGCAGGAGTAAAGATTCTATAGTGACATTATCTGAGGAGATTGTGTGAAATTTTCACAAAAGGATTAGTAAACCATAAAAAATATATTTTTGAAAAAAGGAACATTCATATCCATTATCAACTAAGGAGTGTTAGTGAGATGTTTTTAATAAACACCAGTGTCTCAGGGTCTTAGTTATATTTTCCAATGTCTGCTGTACTATTGCACTTGAAAGAAATCTCTGTTTCCTAACAGGAACTACAGGGCCCCTCCCTGCATGAGGTAGCCTGTGCCTGTTTCTTCGGTTTGTGGTTCTAAATCCTTCCCCTTGATCTTTTTTTTTTTTTCCCCCAAATGTCTCCTGCCCACTCCATCCCCATTTCCTTGAATATGTCAATCTTCCTCCGACCCCCTGAGATTTAGCACAACTCTTCCTTTTGCCGGGAAGGTGGCTTGCTCTTTGCGTTTCTTTTCAGTCAAATGTCTTCTCATCAAAGAGGTCTTGCTTTACTCCTTATCTAAACTAGTGCCTGTCCAGTCATCACAACCCTTTATATCCTAAAAAAAAGTACCTAGGGAGGGGTTTGGACGTGTATGTGTAGCTCAGTGACAGAACATGCTTATCATGCACAAGGCTCTGGATTTGATCTCCACACCAAAGCAAAATAAGTGCTTATCAGAATTTGTGATATTCTCGTTTGAATTTTACCTTGGGACAAAATCACACATCATCGTCCAGTGGGAGAGACAGAAAACACAGGAATGCCAAAAGTACGGGAAAGCCCATGGGCCCCTGAATCGCTGTCCACAATGAGTTGCTCTGGGCAGTTCATCAGCTAGGTCTGTCAACCCAGGACAATAGAACCAATTATTCATACTCTGCTGAGAATTCTGGTTGTATTTTTCTTGGTCAGGTGGGTACGATTCAATCCCTAGGATCCAAGCAAGATATACTGTTTCCATTCCAAGGGTCTCGGGGAACCCCGAGTCTGGTCCTTACTTGGTGAGTTTGCTAAGTAATAATTATAAACGGGACAATTATGGGCGGAAAGAGAGCTGCACTCCTTCAGGGCTCCGGTATTTCGGAACCTTAATCTTGAAGACCTGCCCCTTCAACTTTCTGAAAGGGCGGGGCAACGAGAGCAGCTGTCACCTCCTTCCCTACACCCGTCTGGCTCTCGTGTGTGTTCAGATGTTCAATAACAGCTCTTCTTCCGGGACTTCCTGGTCACCACAACCAATCAAAGTGTTCTTCCTGTCCAACCATTGTCAGTTTGGGGCCAATCAGCGCGGCTCTACTAACGCCCCTTAAAGGCGCCGCGGCTGCCTCCTGAGCCCCGGCGGACCAATTCCTCCGTTCCGGCCCCCACCCGCAGTATGGAGTCGTCTCGGGGGCGGCCCGGGTCGGAGGCGGACCTTCTAGCTCTAGCGGAACAGCAGGCCGCGATTTTCTGCGGTGGGCCGGGTGGAACGCCCTCTAAGCCACCCTCAGGCCTGAGGGTGTCTGGGGAGGAAGAGGCCAAGAACGTTGGGGGCGCGAGCCGCCAACCCAGGTCGTCCCCGAAGACTTCGAGCAGCAGCATAGTCCGCCGGCTGGAACCGGAGGCTTGGAAAAACGAGCCCGGCCCCCGAGCGACGCGGTCTGGGAGCCGGAGCCGCCGCGGGGAGCCAGGTCCCGAGTACGACCCGAACCTGTCCTCCCGACCCAAGGATCCTAAGCCGTCCGAGGACAAGCCTGCATCCGAGAGGATCGACCGTCGAGGGAGCCCGGGAGGCGTCGAAATGAATATGGAACAGCCGCAGCAGGAAGAGGAAGACATTGACGAGGAGGCGGCAGCGGCCGGCAGGGCTAGCCGCTCGTTCTCCAGCCGCCTTCAGGACAGCCGCAGTCTGGACGGGCTCAGTGGGGCGTGCGGAGGCGCGGGGTCCGCAGGGGGTGCGGAGTCCGGCGCGGGCGGCGGACGCCGTGCCACTATTTCCAGTCCCCTGGAGCTCGAGGGCACTGTGAGCCGCCACGGAGACCTCACTCACTTTGTCGCTAACAACCTGCAACTCAAGATCCGTCTGAGCGGCGTCGCTCCGCCCCTTCCCCCTGCTCCAGTGCGTCCCTGCCTAGCACCGGCACCCACTCCTACCATCCCGCCCATCGACCCTGACGTGCTGCGGGATCTGGAACGGCTGAGTCGCGATCTGGGCAGCCGGGTGGACCGCCTGCTTCGCGGGCTGGGTGGTGCGGTGCAGGAGCTGACAGCGCTGAGCGTGGGCTGCATTCAGACCTACCGCGATGCGGTGGACTCCTTAGGCGAAGCCGTGGACATGAGTATTAAGGGCATGTACACCCTGCTGGCGCGTTGCGAGGAGCTGGAGAGGGCTCTGCAGCCGGTTCAGGGGCTGGCGCGCCAAGTCCGAGACATCCGACGCACTCTGGAGGTGTTGGAGGCCCTGTGCAAGTGACCTGGAGAGATGAAGAGGCGGGGCCTAGCCCTGGCAGGGCCCAGCTGGATCCTAAGGACTCTTCCAGGAGCCTTGGTGGGAACTGCCCGCTGTGGGAAGACCTGGGTGTTGGAGGTTCTTCCAAATGCGTTTAGCTGGCCCGTGCCCTCTCGAAGGGTCTTAGGGAGGTGTATAAGGGGGAAGTTCTCCTGGTGGGATGGGATGTTGCCTTGCTTCTATTCAGTTGGCCATCTGTAGCTACCCTGTTCTTTCCAACTCTCCTCCCTAGCTAGAACACCAAGCCTGGGAACCCAGAGTCTTAGTCTCGGTTTGAGAGTGGGAACATGATTCCCATACAAGATCACAAAAAGGGAACAGAGGAGACCCAGCCCCATTGTGGCCATCCTGACTCCGGTGGCCACATCTCAGGTTTCAGGGGTTTTGGGAGCTTGAGTGGCCCCTGGCCACACACCATGCAGGCAAGAATGGATACCTGCAGATGTTTAACCAGCTGCTTCTGCCCTTTGGTTCCCTACAAAACCACTTCCCCAGCCAGAACTGGGGTGGTGTGAAGAGGAATACATTGCATGGTGGAGGGTAAAGTGGGAGGTGTCTCACTGCTCTCAGGGTTCAGGTTCAATTGTTGCTGGTATTGAAGTCCACCTGTTGTGGAATGTTCTGATCCGTTTTGGCTTTCTGAGTTTTTGTGGAATTAAAGTGCTGCTGCTGCTAAGGCTGAGGCTGCATCTCTGTGGGGTGGAAGGATTCCATTATCCAAAGGAATGGGAATATGAGGGTCATGGAGCTACCCTTGGAGTGGGGGCTGAGAATGGGGTGTGGGTCCCAGATTGGATGGGAAAGGATATGGGGGTTCCTGCTATAGGCAGCAGATCTGCGGGGAAATGTGAAACAGATAATCACACACAGGGGGCCAGAGAATGCAAGCAAGATTCTCTTGAAGAGGGGAAGCAATTATCTTCTTAGGTCTTAATGGACAGGCAGGGGCTGGCTGCTGGACATCTTGCCTGTGGAGTAACATGGGGAATACTTGACAGCGCTATTCCTGACCATTTGCCATACTCTGCTGATCGTGTCCAAATGTAATTATTTGAGACAATTTTGTCCCAATTCTTGGCAGTCTTCTGTTTACAGAACACAAACTAAGGTCGCCGTACACATTATAGGGATGAAATTTAGGTATAACAGAAAGAACTCATTTTCTCTGTATGTTCAAATTATCCAAAATGAACTAAACTAGAGTAGGTTTTGGGTATGAAATAGTCCCAGGTCCACGACATCGCTTTCCTTGTTTACCATTTCCCTCTTAGAAAATATTAAGCACAGTGATTGCCTTCCTGGCAAAACTATACCAACCTGGCCCGTACGGGGATCGAACCCGCGACCTTGGCGTTATTAGCACCACGCTCTAACCAACTGAGCTAACCGGCCACTTGACAAGCAGCTGAGAAAGTAAAGTTACATGAAGAGTTATTACTGGTCATTTGTTCTAGGAAACTTTCAGGATACAACTGCTTTATAAAACAAAAAAGTTGACCAGCTGAGCACTTATGCAAGTTAACAGCCAAACTGCTATACTGACAAACACAGGTGATACGACTACTGAAGCAACGGCTTCAGGATCAGGCATAAATGTGATGGGCACCAGGAGGAGCCTCAAAATAGAATTTGCCTGGTAGCGCCTAGAAGAAGGGGCTCAATGAACGTAGAGGAAATGAATATGGAGAGCTAGTCCATAAGGGACCATAACTCTTGCAAGGTCTGATATTTGTTTCAAAATACAAGAGACTAGGGAGGCACCGCTGGGATTCGAACCCAGGATCTCCTGTTTACTAGACAGGCGCTTTAACCAACTAAGCCACGGCGCCGGCCGAAGGTATGCATAGCCTTACTTTCCTGGCCAGGTCAATTCTGTACCAGGTAAATATAATGGTTTAATAATTTTTACAGTGCAGGAAATTGTAGTACAGAAGTTTATAATTTTTACAGTGCAGGAAATTGTAGTACAGAAGTTTCTCCGGGGAGAGAAAGAATGCAGGGGTGGTGCTGAAACATTGAATCTAGGCCGATGAAAGGAGGTAAGGGAAATTCTTACCTACACATTACAAAATTAAACGCAGATCTTGATAATCGCGAACCGACGAGGATGGGATTCGAACCCACGCGTGCAGAGCACAATGGATTAGCAGTCCATCGCCTTAACCACTCGGCCACCTCGTCTGTGTAGAAAGTCACTGCCTTCTTCTCTCTGGGAACTGAACTCTCTCCTGTTTTTACTCCTGCTGCTGGATTATGGTTGTTACAAAGAGAACACATTTACAGGAATCCTGCCCATCCCCACCAACAGATTTCACAAAGACCCAGCCATACCCTCAGGTACGCGAGTGCTCACCTTTCTTCCTTCTAGGCTGAGTAGTCGAGAGCTGAATCTGTCTCTGGGAGCCCCCTTGTCACAGAATTTTCTGGATCGACTGCAAAAAAAAAAATCCCAGCGAAATCACAAGGGTCCTTGGACGGGTTGGCCACGGAATTTCTTACCAGAAGCCTTCTCCTTCCCTCTCCTTTAAGAGAAGTTTCTTCTCCGAGTACTGTAATTGGATCAAAATTGAAAGCAGGGTTAAACCAAAGCAACTTTAGAAAAGCAACTGACCCCGACGTGATTTGAACACGCAACCTTCTGATCTGGAGTCAGACGCGCTACCGTTGCGCCACGAGGCCGGTCGGCCACAACGCTGGACAGGTCCTTTCATGACCATTGTACAGCTGGGCAGCCGACAAATGGAGATTGATAGACTGGAGTCGAAAAGCTTTACTGCGTTTCTAAAAACCCTAGGACTGGAACAAAGCTTCTTGAGCAGAACCGCGCCGGCAGCACCCAACAGAACAATAGACTCGGCCTCATGACCGAGTCCGAGGTGAAGATCTCCGAGCTCATCAAATGGGATATCAGAGCTCATAGTCCAACGGGGACGGAACTAAGTAGAACAAATTAAAGGAACGAGATGGAGCCGTGCCAGAAAAGGTGGGCGATCAATTCCTTCAGCAAGACTCAGATTCCCCATTAACAGTGTTTGGAGGCTTCCAAAATACCGAGCCCAGTCCATGGGTTCAGAGATTTTAACTTAACTCATGCAGAAAAGAACCATGGTATTTAATACTTTTGCAAAAATTGGTGCTCAAAATGTTTGAGGCATAGTTTATAATGAGAAGATCTTAAGTGTGTATTTTGATAAGTGTAGAGACATAAATTCACCCAATGCAACCCGAAATCCTTTTAAAATTGAGGGCATTTCCATCAGTCCAGAAGGTTATCCCATAAACGTTTCTTCTCAGTGGATCCACAACCCTCCTTCCCGGGGAACCACTGTTCCGGTTTCCATCACCATAAACATCTGTATTTTTTAAAGCTCCCCAAGTGAGACAGGGCTGAGAACTTCTAAAGAGGGATACCCCAAACTGGAAGAGACCCCGTTTGCTTCCTGAAGGAAGAGTTCAACAGGCCAAATGGGGAAGGAGGTCATACTGTATCTCACCTCTGCCCTTCTGACCCTCATTCCTGCACAGCAGCTCTCTAAAAAATTATCAAGGACACAGAGGTGTCAAAGCCCACAGATGCTTCCCCAGCCTGGCCTTACCTGATTTCCAACAACTTCTCTAAGAGCACACTTCTTTGATTGTCTTGGCACTGGGCTATTGGTCTTGACCTCCCCAACCAGTCTCTCTTTTTCTGTTCTTAAGTCCTTGTTTTTGTCAGGGTTTAGTCTTCTGTCCTCATGCTACAAATGTTCCCTAGCTTTTGCTGTCACTTCTATGTTCAGGGCTCTTGAATCCCACCTCCACCTCTGGATCCAAATGTCTAGTGCTTACTGGATACCTCCAGTTGATTGTGTCATCTCTCCTTCTCAGTCCTTCTGCACTTTCTCTGAGTGGCCAATATGAGGCAGAAAAACTCATCTTTGACTCTTCCTTCTCCCACATATCCCATTTCTAGTCACCAAGTCCTGCCATTTCCTTAGTAATTCTCATGTCAGTCCCCTTTTCCCATTCCCATTGACCCCTTGGCCAGTCTTGCTGGCTTATAGTTACACACTCCTCTCTGACCACTTTGCCTCCAGAATAGTCAAAGATTATCATCTTTTAAAAATGCAAACATGGCGGTTGGGGTTGTAGCTTAGTGGTAAAGTGCTTACCTAGCGTGGGTGTGGCACTGGATTCCAGTTTAGCACCACATAAAAATAAATAAAATAAAGGCATTTTGTCCCATCTACAACTTTAATTTTTTTTTTTTTTTAATGCAAACATGCTTCTGTCTCTCATTGGCTTAAAATCAGTCTCAGCTGGGGAGGTGGCACATGCTTGCAATCTCAACAATTTGGGAGGCTACAGCAGGGATGATTGCAAATTCAAAAACAGCCTGAGCAATTTAGGAACGCCCTAAGCAATTTAGTGAGACCCTATCTAAAAATAAAAAAAGGGCTGTAATTGTGGCTCAGTGGTTAAGTCTTCCTGGGTTCAATCCCAGGTACAAAAAAAAAAAAAAAAAAAAAAAAAAAAAATCAAGAGTCTCATCACCTTTGGGATTAAGTCTTACTTTCTTGTGTGGACCCACAGAGTCAAACAACAGAGTCCTACTGTTTGGGCTCTGGAACCTGGATGCCAGGGCTTATACATAGGTTTTACTACTTGTAGCTGTGTAGTTTGTGCTGCTTTTTTAGCCTCCCTGAGTCTATCTAGAAAGTGGTAAGATTCAAATATAATGCTACTAGTCTATTTGCTACTCAGTATTCAGATCCTGGCTGGTAATAATCCTTCAATTATTATTGTTAGTAGTAGTAGTAATATCTAATCTTTGCTTGATTTTTCAGCCACACATCCCTCACCTCCAATATTACAACTATACTGAATCTTTTTTTTTTTTTTTTTAACATGTGGAACCCCAGTGCATCACACATGCAAGGCTGACGCTGTACCGCTGAGGTACAGCCCCAGCCCAAGCAATTAATTTTTGTAGGTTGGTCTTACATCCGCTGACTTTTGTATTCATTTATTTATTCCAGGAGCTTTTTGATAGGTTCTTTTGAAATTTTCACATGGACAATAAAAGTAATCCATAAAAGTTAAAAGTGGGGCTGGAGTTGTAGCTCAGTGGTAGAGCACGTGCCCAGCACATGTGAGACACTAGGCTCCATCCTAGCAACACATAAAAACAAATAAATGGGGCTGGGGTTATGGCTCAGTGGTATTGCAGTCCTCTGGCATATGTAAGCCCTGGGTTTGATCCTGATCCTCAGCGCCACATAAAAATAAATAAATAAAATAAAGGTATTGTGGCCAACTATAACTAAAAAATAAAATTAAAAAAAAAATAACACAGAACCACTGAATTCAATGATATAAAAAGGTTTGTGGGATAACTATCAGAAGAATTATTTAAAGCAGTTGTTTTGATTGTTCATTCCTGTTAAAATAGACTTTAAGGATAAGACAAATCAAAAAATAATAACAGCTCTGTGGCACACTCCTGTAATCCCAGTAACCTGGGAGGCTGAGGCGGAGGATCAAGGTTCAAAGACAGCCTCAGCAACAGTGAGGATCTAAGCAATTTGGTGAGACCCTGTCTCTAAATAAAACACAAAATAGGGCTGTGATATGAAAGTGTCCCTAAATTCAATCCCTAGGGAAAAAAAAAATTGTAAGTATGAACTCAAGATGTATTTTCTCTTTAAAAAAGATAAAAAAGCATTTCTTAATGTTGTTTTAAAAAATGACCTAGAGACAATCATCAATCCAGCAGCAAAGAGCACCCCTACTGCTCAAATACTATTTCCTGTCCCTGAAATGAATCATTCCAGATGTGGGAAAGGTAAAGGGCTATAGATAGAATGTCTTGTCATATCAGATAGCAAGGAAACTATTGAACATGGTAATGTCATGACAATAATTCAGGGACCTGCAACAGAGGACATTTTCAAGAAACTAAAAAAGCAAAACAAAAAAGGCAAACAACTCAGTTTAAAAATGGTCAGAGAGGTGGGGGGGAATTGGGGTTGGGGTTGTGGCTAAGTAGTGGAGCGCTTTAGCACTCACCCAGGCACATAAAAATAAAGGTATTGTGTACAACTACAATTAAAAAATAAATAATTTTTTAAAAATGGTCAGAGGACTTGAATACACATTCCTCCAAAACCAACAACAAAAACCCCACAAATGGCCAATAACCACATGCAAAGATGCTCAACATCATCCATCACTAATGAAATAAAATTAAAACCACACTGTACAATATAACCAGGACCTGGTGGTTTAGGCCTTTAATCCCAGCTACCTGGGAGGCTGAGGCAGGAGATAGAAAGTTCAAGGTCAGCCTCAGCAACTTATCCAGACCCTGTCTCAAAATAAAAAGCTAAGAACCTCTGGAGGTAGACTCAGTGATACAGCATCCCTGGGCTCAATTCCCAGTACAGTAAAAAAAAAAAAAAAAAAAAAAGCCACAATGTGCTGGATTACAGATGGTGCACATCTGTAATCCCAGCTCCTGGGGAAACTGAGGCAGGAGGATTGTGAGTTTGAAGGTTCAACTTAATGAGACCCTGTCTTTAAAGAAAATAAAAAGAACTGGGAATGAAGCTCAGCACTAGAGCACTAGCATGCAAGAGAATTTTCAATTCCCAGTACTACAAAAAAAAAAAAAAAATAGGGGCTGGGGTTGGGGCTCAGTGGTAGAGCACTTGCCTGGCACCTGTAAGGCACTGGGTTCTATCTTTAGCAACACATAAAAAATAAATAAATAGATAGATAAATAAATAAATAAACTCACAATGTTAGCACTTCACACCCACTAGGATGGCTAGAATTTAAGAAGGAAAGGAAGAAGAAAAAAGAAAGAAGGTAAGTCTTAATAAATATGTGGAGAAACTTAAACCTTCACATATTGCTGGTGGAAATGTAAAATGGTACAATCACTGTGGAAAACAATTTGCCAGTTACTCAAAAAGTTAAACAGAGTTGCCATGTGACCTAGAAATTCTACTCTGATGTTTATTCCTCAAAGAACTAAAAACAGGTACTCAAATACCTGTACATGATCACAGTAGCACTATTCACAGTAGCCTAAAGGCAGAAACAAATCCAACATCCAACTGATGAATGGCTTAAATAAATAAAGTGTGATCACATGCATGCATAGAATGTTATTCAGCCATCAAGAGGAATGAAATACTGACACACTATGTGTATGAATCTTAAAAACAACACGCTGGGTGGTGTGCAGGGGCTCATGCCTGCAAGCCCAGCTACTCCTATAGTCCCGGAGACTCCAGAGGCTAAGGCAGGAGGATCACAAGTTTGAGGACAATTTGGGCAATTTAGTGAGACCCTATCTCAAGATAAAAAAATAAAAAGGGGGGGGGATTAAGGGATTTTGGATTGTGCAGAGGGGAGTGAGGGGAGGGAAGCAGGCTATGGAGATGGGCTATGGAGATGGGAAGGAGAGAGCAATGATGGACATGATTACCCTATATACACGTATGACTACACTGATTCCCCCTACTTCACTGTAAGTTCTTAGCTCCAATCTGGTCTAAGCCTCAACCTGTCCTTTCTAGATAATTCTGGGTGTTTCTCATTCATCTTCTGCTTCAAATCTTAAAATCTATTCTCCACTGGGTATGGTGGTGCATGTCTGTAATCCCAGCAAATCAGGAGGCTGAGACAGGAGGATCCTGAGTCCAAAGCCAGTCTCAGCAAAAGCAAGGCACTAAGCAACTCAGTGAGACCCACTCTCTAAATAAAATTCAAAAATAGAATAGAGCTGGGGATGTGGCTCAGTGGTCTAGTGTCTCTGAGTTCAGATACCCAAATAAAATAAAATATAAAAAAGAAATAAAAAATTAAATAAAAATAAAAATTAAAAGGAGCTGGGATATAGCTCAGTATTTCAGTACCCCTGGGTTTTCTTCCTCTTTCATCACTAGGCTTCAGAAACACTAGTTTCCTTTCTGTTTAACAAACACACTTGGCTCATTCCCACCACCTTTGCACTTGTTGTTCTCTCTGACTAAAATGCTCTTTCCCCAGATATTCACATAGCTGGCTGTCTTCATTTTATTCAGGGACCTTGGAAAATTTTGCAAAAGCAAGTCTAAAATTTTCTTCACTCTTGCCCTATGACACAGCCTCCTTCTTTTGATAAACTGTGACCAGGGGAACTCAGCCTGGGTTTTTTATTCCTAGGAGAAAATGCGTATATGTTTCTGACAAAGGGAAAAAAAACACAAACTCTTCAGTTTTTATATCTTTTCTATATCCTAAGAAAGTTTGCATATTTTCTATACTGTTAATTTCTGTGATGGAAGATAAGAGACATGCATGGCTCATTGTAAATTAGGTGTATCAGTGTCACTCATTTTTGGAGTCAAATGGCAACAAGGTCAATGCAAAAGAGAAAAGCAATTTTGTCCACTGTAGGAGATGAGGGCAATTTGAAATTATTTTCAGAACTTTGAATGGGATCCACAGTCAAGAAGAGAAATTTCTTAACACACTAAAGTTGAAGAACCTGTGTGGGTAATATTCGATTTTCACAGTTTTTATTTTATAGGATAAAGATAATTTTGGTGATCACACTGCCTCCATTATAAGGGAAAGGTTGTGCTGCCTTCTAAAGAGGTGGTTTTATATGAAAATGTCTTTAAATAATTTCAATATACAGGAATTTGGGGTAAGTTCAATGGAAGAGCACTTGCTTAGCGTGTTTGAGGCCCTGGATTTTACCCTCAGTATTGCAAGGAAAAAGAGTTTCAATATACAAGAGTTGAAAATATAGGGTCCCTCAATGCTAGAAATCATTCCTTTGTTTTATAATGTTATTTCGTGTCTCAATAATGATACTACATAAGACTCAGAAGGGAGGCTGAGATGTACCTCAATGTTAGGTTGCATCATGTGCAAGGCCCTAGATTTAATTCTCAGCACCAAGGGGGGCAAAAAGAATAAAACATTTTTAAATTTTATTTTTAAATTTATGTATTTATGTATTTATTTATATTACTGGGGATTGAACCAAGGATTGCTCTGCCACTGAGCTACATTTATTATTTTTTGAGACAAAGTCTCACTAAGTTGTCCAGGCTAGCCCCACACTTGGGATGTCCTGCCTCAGCCTTCTGAGTTGCTGAGATTACATTTGTGAGCCACTGCACCCAACCTCAATTTTTTAGAAAAGTAATTCAATTTACAGAAAAACTGCAAAAATAATACAAAGATTTTCTTCACTCTTGCCCTATGACACAGCCTCCTTCTTTTGATAAACTGTGACCAGGGGAGCTCACTCAGACCATGTTTTTTTCATCATTGTCTTTCCATCTCATTATATTTTTTTCTGAGCCATTTGAGAGTAATTTTTTCTGAGCCCATTTGCTCCTTAAGTACTTTAGTGTTTATGTTCTAAAGCCAGTGCAATAATCAAAAATCAGGAAACTGCAACTGAGGGAGCTCAGTGATACCGTACTTGCCTAGCAAGGATACAAGGATACAAGAGGGGTTTGATCCTCAGCACCACAAAACAAATAAGTGAGGAAAGTAACACTAATGCAATACTATATTGTAAGCTACAAACCTTATTGAAAAATTGTCAATTGTTCCAATAGTGTCCTTTATAATAAAAGAAAAAAAATTTTTTTTCCCTAATTCAGGATCTCATGTTAAAGTTGTGATGTCAAATTTGACATTTCTTTTTAGATTCCCTTGACTTGGAAGAGCTCCTCAGTCTTTTCATTCATGACCTTCACCAAAAGGCTTTGATCTTTTTTCTGGGGGTTGAACTCAGGGGCACTCAATCACTGAGCCACATCCCAGCCCGCTTTTGTATTTTATTTAAAGACAGGGTCTCTATGAGTTGCTTAGCACCTCACTGTTGCTGAGACTTGGCTTTGAACTTGTGACCCTCCTGCCTCAGTCTCCTGAGCTGCTGGGATTACAGGCCTATGTGTCCAGCAAAAGCTTTGAATTTTTTAGAAATTCTAATTTTTTTCACCCTTATTATTTTTGGGGGGTCTTGAGAGTCAGAAACACATTTCTTCTCATTTTTGGCCTGATTCCCTAAAACACAGTTTAAGGACAAATCTCCATTTTCAAAGAACCTTGCTTGGATCATATTATTCTAATATTTTCCTTTAACATTTTATTTATAGCACCTTTTACCTTGTGGGTTTGCTATTTGCATACATGTTTGTGGTTTACCTCTCTGCCTAGAATATAAACTAAAGGAAAGTAGGAACTTTTGTCTTGTTTGCCAATGAACTTCAAGAGCCCAGCACAGTGCCTGGCACTTATTAGATAGTCAATAAATATTTGTTGAATAAATGAATCAGAATGTCTCTTGGGTTTGTCATTTAGTCTGGTTTAAAGGCACTGAAAGGGAGTGGGGAGGTGAGCGATTGTTCTCCCGAAATAGGCTCAGAGGTCCCTTAAGGATGGGGCTCTAATGTGAACAAAGAACGTGGTGTGTCCCAATCCAGGACTAAAACACCCAGGTCACCCCGGGTGAACTAGGCTACACGAAATAATCACACAGAGACCTTTTTCTTTGGGTCCTGTGATGGCTCCTCTGATCTTAGGGGTCCATGGAAAGAGCGAGAGGAGCGGGTGCTGAACACTTACGGGGAAGAAGCCATTCAAATGAGGCAAGGGGTAGGATTACAAGGGAACTGGTGAGTGTAGCTCAACCCCTCAGGGTGCCGCCTACTCCTAGGGCCACGCTTTGTTATCCCTGCGAAGGAAAAGACCCCAGTCATGGCACTACCGCGCCGGAATACAGTGATCTTTCAGATGCCCCTGGTGCATCAGAATTTAAAGGTGCCTGCGTTTGGAGTGGCTCCCTACAGTGGTGAGAACTTTCCAATCCGCAGGGATTCCCCTTGAAGCCCAAAGGTTACTCTGGTCGTCCTTAGTAAGAGGTTCTTGGACAGTAGCTGGGCAACGCCGGGCATCCAACACCTCCAAGCGACAATGAAATCCGAGTTGGGTCTGAAGTAGACTTCTATTCCCTTCCTCCACTCCCCCACTCCCTTTTTGGTCCTGGTGATCCTCTCCGCTCCCGAAATTCGAACCTCATTCACACTCTAAATCCAAGATATTGGCTGTCTCCTGCATCCCGGCAAAAATCCCTCCTCAAACTAAGCCAAGTTATCTGGGGTGAAAGCAGAGCCTTCTTTAAGGAAGGCTCAGGTCTGGGGTCATCGACAACGAAGAGCTCCGTGACAACAGATGAGTACGGACAATCTAGGGACACCAGACTCCCCACGTTGAGTTTCCTTGCTTTCTCGGGCCCAGGGCAGTGGAAAGCCAAAGGGATGCAGAGGAGGGAAGGGGAGAGTATCCATATTTTGGCATGGTGGTAACCCAAGCCTGCGTGGAGGTGCAGCGGTCTCGGGCTACTCTTAGGTGAAGGGTCATCCTGGGCTAGGTAAGGAGACCGCACGGGTATCAGGGTAGGCCGGCCGGGTGTTCCCGGGCGGGGTAAGGGCGGGTCTCCATTTGCCGGCCCTAAGAGGGCAAATTCGGTGATGCGGGGCTTGCCACAGCGTCCACTCTCTGCCTCAGACCGCAGAACCGACGCCGGAGGGCAGCTGTAGCTGCGAACCACTGACATCCAGGTTCCCCTCCGCAGCGCGTGAGTTTGCTCCTCTCGCGAGGTTTTCGGAGAAAGAGGCGTGGCGCCGGCCTACGTAGTTACCAAGACAACTGGGTGGCGCTAGAGCGCGCGGGAAGTAGGCGTAAGCGGAGATTTTGCCCGCTAGCAGAGACTCTAGGAGTGATCTTCTTTATACTCCCATCCTCTGAGGCTGTGCCCCTGTCCCCAAAGGCCATGGGTCGGATCTCGGGGCTCGTGCCCTCTCGCTTCCTGACACTTCTGGCGCATCTAGTGGTCGTCATCACCTTATTCTGGTCCCGGGTAAGACACACAGCTGCCCTCCCTCCTTTCGCTCCCTTTCCCATCTCTGAGTCGCCCCACCCCAATCCTGCCTCACCCCTTTGGGGCCTTGCCCCTTTGTATCCTTCCATTCCCCGCAGTCCACCCATCATTCATTTCTCTTCCTTTCTTCCCTGCTTCCCAGGACAGCAACATCCAAGCTTGCCTGCCTCTCAGGTTCACTCCCGAGGAATATGAGAAGCAAGACATTCAGTGAGCTCTTGGGGCCGGGTGGTTTGACCCGAGTTGGTGGGAATGAAAGGGTCTTGAAGAAGTCCAGAAGTTCTGAGCCAATCCCTTTTCTCTTTGCAGGCTGGTGATAGCACTGTCTGTCACCCTGGCCCTCTTTGCAGTGGAGCTGGCCGGTTTCTTCTCAGGAGTTTCCATGTTCAACAGCACTCAGGGTCTCATCTGTATCCTTTCTGCTTTCGCGATTTCTTTCATCCATGTAACAAGTCCTTTTTAGCAAGCACAATGGTCTCTGCCCAAGCCAGCACAAAGAATCCAGTTGAAATCTTCTAAGGCAGTGTAGAGGATTTAATACAATTTTCAAACATTTGTTGGGGCTGGGGTTGTGGCTCAGAGGTAGAGCGCTCACCTAGCGTGCGTGAGGCACTGGGTTCGATCTTCACAATAAAGATATTGTGTCCACCTAAAACTAAAAAAATAAATTATTAAAAAACTTTGTTAAGCCCTGTTATGCACTGGGCACTGAAGATTCCCACATGGAAGGAGGCAGACACACAGACATGCATCTGTAAGAGTGATAAACAATTCCAAAGGAGGGTGTAAAGATATAAAGCCCTATGAGAATTCAGAAGAGACCAAGGAATTGAGGCACATGGATTAGGAAAGGCTCTTACTTTTGAAATGTAGACTAGGAGGACCAAGGCTCTGGAGGGTGATGCCAGCAGAGTGTGGCCTGGGGTAGGTAAAGAACCTACCTACCTTACCTCACCTGAAGGGTCTAGGCTGATCCCGAGGTATGCAATGGTGGCCATATCTGGCCAAGCTCAGCTCTGGCCTCTACTCACATGACTGTCTTAAAATTCAGAGACAGGGCTGCTGACTGTGGTCCTTGCAATATGATGAGGAAAGTGAGAGTTAACACCGGTTCAGGTGCCAGCCTCACTGATAGCCATTTCCGGTCCATTACTGCCTGTGGATCCAAAGACTTTCCTTGACCCTGGTGCATTTCCAAGCTATTGGGGCCCATTGTAGTGCATCTGTGGCTCTATCCTTCTTCATATTCGAGCGCTGGGAGTGTACCACATACTGGTACATTTTTGTCTTCTGCAGGTGTGATAGCATTCAATATTTGGGAATGGGGGAAGAAAGATTACCCCCAATCTGAAGGTTTCCCCTATATGGGGCTTTCCTCATGTATGATATACCATTTCCACTCAACATATTGTAGTCTTTTGAAATTGCATTCCTCACTCTCATCCCACTTCCTTAGACCTAAGGGGTGGAGTTTCTGGTTTGAAGATTTGAGTGTTATATCGGAAGGGACCCTGACCTCATTTCTTACCTTCCACAGTGTCCTCCCAGCTGTCACTGAAGTGGCTTTATTCGTCGCTGTCCTTGGTCTAAAAAAGAAACCTTTCTGATCACCTTCATGACTGGAAAGAAAGTAGGGACGAAGGATGCAGGAGAAAGAAGCTGCTAACCATTCCTGGAAGAAGGAAAGCATAGGCTTCAGTTTCTTCTCCCTCTCTCCTCAAACTATTTCTGGTAAAGGATGGCAGTGGGATAATTATCTCCCGAATACGAGATTAGCGTTTTCCTTAGTGCCTTGTAATAAAATATATTTTATAGTAAGAGCAAGACTTATGCAATTTGCAGGAGACAATTGGGGTAGTTAAACTGCTGGAGAAAAGAAAGGCTGTTTTTCAGCCTTAGGGTAAGATAACCAGTATCGCTTCTACTTTGATTTTTACGGTAGATGTCAGGCGGAAGGAAGTGGGCGGGGATATGTAAATAACTATGCGCTCAGAGCTCCGCACACGTATGTGAGCAGAGCATTATGGGAGAAATTAATTTCTCCCTTTTTGGCGCGGAAGGAAAAAAATTACTTTAAAATATTTTCGAATAAATTCAGTGTTAGCATTAAAAGACCCTTAAGTAGCTGAGTTGATCAGGTTGTCTTGTTATATATACTCACCGTAGTTTACAGCGGAATCTATTCTACTGAGTATGGACTAGGCAACGGGACTATGTATCGTCAGGTGGGATAATCCTTACCTGTTCCTCCTTTTGGAGGGCAGATAGAACATGATGATTGGAGTTTGCATGATACGTGATTAACGTCTCTGCGTAATCAGGACTTGCAACACCCTGATTGCTCCTATCTGATTCTTCCTGGCGATCTGATACCTTTTAATTTACAGTGATTGAGAGAGTAAACTTGTGTGTCAGTTTCAGTCTTCCAACGGGACAGTATGTCGATTGGGCTTGTTGTTCAGGGTTTTTTTTTTTTTCTCCTGATTTAAGATAATGCTTTCTTATTTTTTTATTGTCATGTACTGGGAAGTTTGCTGTATTGTTTTTTAAGTGCTGTATTGTCACTTTTTCTATAAAGTTTCAGTCATACTTACTGTTGCAAGTGGTATGTTGTCAAACGTTCAACATTAGAGGACTACTTGCTCAGTATAAGAGCCCGTTAGACATTGGAGTTACCACTCAGAAACCTAGTAAAATCCTTGTTAAGTCTGTAGTCTGATGAGAACACCCACACACCTTCGTACCTTTGCTGATAACAACATAGAAACACACAAATTACAGAAGTCAAGTGTTCTGTCATGTCACAAAATGAATATTCTTAAATTCAGTGTAGGTTGGGAAGGTTCTCTGTACACTTTTCAGTCCTTAATGGCAGAGACCACACCATTACAAAAATAAGCAAAACTCATACAAGGAGATACTCTCTAATGATGCCTTACACACTCATAACTTTTCTGTCTATCCTTATAGCAGGCCTTCATCCTTAGCATTCATTCAATACTTACTTATTGAGCTCTTACTGTATGCAAAGTGATGCAACTAGGACTAAGGGAATAGATGTGAAAAAGACCCATACTCAGCATTGACCATTACAAATCTTACGGCTAATACAGAAAAGAAACAATTTCTAGTTCACCCAGAGTGATTTAATTCTGCAAATTGTGAAAAATCCTATAAAATATATTTAAAGGTGCTATGGAGTGGAGATTAATTTGCCCAAGGTGTGGCAAAAAAGATTGCTTCTTAAACTCCTGGAGCTTAGCTGGAGCAAAGAGGGAAAGCCAGGAAGATGTGCCTTGCTGGCCATGGTTAATGCCTTGGTAGGAAAAGTCTATTTCATCCCCTTACAGTCTTCTCTGTTGTCCCCTAGTGGAGTGTTCCTACTGACTTAGGAAAGCTGATTATCAGCTTACTATTATTAAAAGTCATGTAAATTTACAATTAAATAACCTATAGTTAGGCTGAGGCATAACTCAGTGGAAGAGTGCATACTCAGAGACCTTGAGGCCCTGGGTTCAACCTCTGGCACCAAAAAAATTAAATAATTTAAAAAAAGTAATATAAAAAGAGATAATAAGTACCAAGTGCTTTCCACCCCGGTGATTTTATTATTATACATTCCTGTGATTATTTGTGTTTATCATATCTGTACGGTAGAAATAATATATAGTGATGTTCTAGCATGCATCTGTTCCCAACTAATTTATTGACTTTTAGCTGGTTTGAAATAGACATTAGCAGGAATTTTTACACTATGGAAACTGGCAAATGCTACAAATCAGGCTTTTTTATTTGTCTACATTTAAGAAAGTGATACAGAAAATGTTAATGGGGATTAAATTTAAAAGTGTTATGTCTGTAATTGTTACATTGTGAATAGCACAATCCAGATATTCTCAGGATGTAAACTGGGTGCTATGCACACCTGTAACCCTAGCAATTTGGGAGATTGAGGCAGGAGGATTGCAAATTCAAGCCAGCCTTGGGCAACTTAGTGAGATCCTGTCTCAAAAAAAAAAAAAAAATGGTGTGGGTGAGTGGCTGGGGATGTAGCTTAGTGGTATAGCACCCCTGTCTAATCCCTAGTACTGCAAATATTCATAGGATTTGAAAACTATTATCTGATTCAACAAAGAAGTCACTCAAGTCATTGACAAACCAGTGGGGTTTCAACATGTATCTTTATTTTATGTTGGAACTATACTTGTAGTTAGGCTACAATTCCATTTATAAAATCACAAATACAGGAATAGAATTTATAGTAAATAATATTGTATATTTTATTATTATCTATAAATTTTGTGCTATAATACAGTAAAGTTTATTTAAAAACTTGTCTATATACATGAATGCATATTTTAAAAAACAAACAAAAAATGCATACTCTTTGGCGGGAGAGTTGGTTGTTGAGCATTTACCAGACCACACCTGTTCTGCCATCCCAACAGATTGCTTAACACCAATGACTTCCTTGTTTGGGAAATGATCCAGGATCACTTCTTGGGCTTCAGTTTGACTTCTTTTCAATATGTAGTATACTGACTGCTCCCTTCTTCTTTTTTTGGTACCAGGGATTGAACCCAGGGGTGCTTAACCACTGAACCACATCTCTAGCCCCCCCCTTTTTAATAATATCTTCATTTGTTTATTTATTTATTTTTAGGTGGTGCTGAGAATCAAACCCAGTGCCTTATACATGCAAGGCTACCATTGAGCTACAACCCCAGCCCCCAGCCCTTTTTATTGATTATTTTGAGATAAGATCTCACTAAATTGCTTAGGAACTACTCAGGTTGCTAAGACTGGCTTTGAACTTGCAATCCTTCTGCCTCATCCTCCCAAGATGTTGGGATTATAGGCATGCACCACCATGCCAGGCCTCCTAGCACCTAACTTTTTACCAGGCAGTAGGGTTGTAGTGTAGTGTACTACTGATCTACCAAAGGAACCAAATTGTCTCAGCTCAGTTCACAGAAGTATTTCATGGGATTGTTAAGAAATTAATTGAGATAATCCAGAGGTTAGGCTGGAGTGTTAGTAGGGTGTTGGACCTCTGATAACTGGTAGGTGCCTGTTCCCTAAGTTGACTTAGATTTTGAGACTTTCCCATCATGGTGGACATCTGTTATTTTTGCCTGTTCAGTATCCATCCTTTTTACTGGTAATAGCACCCTTATTTTCCTTTGGGAGGCCTTCCCCCATTCTTAGTCCTCAGGGTTAGTAAGAGGCTGACAGCCATGCCCTCCCATCCCTCTCTCTGCTTCAGGGGTGGCTTTGAGGTCCAAGCCTGGCCAATAAAAGCATTCCATTTTTCTAGGCCACAGTGTTTGATTCAGACATACCTGATAAACCAGGACTTTTAATTTAATTTATTTTTTTCTATCTGTCAGTACTAGGTATTAAACCTAGGGGCACTCTACCACTGAGCCACATCCTCAACCATTTTTACTTTTTATTTTTGAGACAGGGTCTCACTGAATTGCCCAGGCTGGCCTCAAACTTGCAATCTTCCTTGCCTAAGCTCCTGAGTTTCTGAGATTACAGATGTGTGCCACTATACATAGGCAACCAGGAAAAGAGAAGCCTGGTCTCTGAGAAATAAAAGCCTGCTATAAAATACAATGACTAATCCAGTGTAGTACTGTTGCATAATTAGATAGGCCAATGGAACATACCAGAGAGTTCAGAAATAGGCCTAAATACATAGAATTCAGTGGATGATAAGGATATCATTTTACAACAAATAGGGAACTTTTATATATACTCAGAAGAATTGAAAGCAGGGACTTGAACAGATTATTTGCACAAATATGTTTATAGCAGCATTATTATAAGACTTCAAAACAGAAGCAATCCAAGTGTTCATCAATGGAGGAATAGATCAACAAAATGTGGTATGTACCTACAGTGGGATATTATTCAGCTTCAAAAGGAAGGAAATTCTATGGGGTACAGGGGGTGGAGAGAATGAATACAGAGATAGATAGACAACAGCAATAACTTATTTATTTATTTATTTATTTATTTATTTTTGATACCAGGGATTGAACTCGGAGGCACTCAACCACTGAGCCACATCCCCAGGCCCCTTTTGTATTTTATTTGAAGAGAGGGTCTCACTGAGTTGCTTAGGCCTCACTAAATTGCTTAGGCTGGGTTTGAACTTGTGATCTTCCTGCTTTAGCTGCTGGGATTATATGCATGTGCTACCATGCCCAGCCATGAGCAATAATTTCTAATGTTCCATAGCACAGTAGGATAATTGTGGTGAACAACAATGCATTGACTTTCTTTCTTTCTTCTTTTATAATATTTTTTGTTGCAGGTGGACATAATAACTGTATTTTATTTATGTGTTGCCAAGAATCAAACCCAGTGCCTGACACGTGCTAGGCAAGTGCTCTACCACTGAACCACAACCCAGCCCTACACTGACTTTCAAAACAGCTATTAGAGAGGATTTGGAATGTTCCCAACACAAAGAAAGTAGAGCTGGGCACAGTGACACACGCCTGTAATCCCAGAGGCTCGGGAGGCTGAGGCAGGAGGATTACAAGTTCAAAGCCAACCTCAGCAATTTATCGAGGCTGCTAAACAACTCAGTGAGACCCTGTCTCTAAATAAAATACAGAAGAGGACTAGGGGTGTGGCTCAGTGGTTAAATGTCCCTAGGTTCAATGTCCAGTACCAAAAAACAAAATACCTAAAGCAACAGATATGCCAGTTACACTGATCTGCTTATTACACATTGTAAGCATGTATTGTAATGTCATACTGGATCCCATAAGTATGTATAATTACTATGTGTCAATTAAAAGAAAAAAAAATTTTAAAAAGGGCCAGATGTAGTGGTGCATGCCTGTAATCCCAAGGATTTAGAAGGCGGAGGCAGGAGAATTGCAAGAAAGAGACCATCCTCAGCAACCTAGCAAGGTCCTAAGCAACTTACAGAGACCCTGTCTCAAAATTAAAAAAAAAAAACCTCAATGCCTCTGAGTTCAATCTCCAGTAACTGCCCCACCCCTGCAAAAAAAAAAAAAAAAAGAAGGGAATTCTGATATATGCTACAGCATAGATGAACCTTGAGGACATTATGCTAAGTGAAATAAGCCAGTCACAAAAAGACAAATACTGTATGATCCCACTAGCATGAGGTATCTAGAGTAGTTAAATTCATAGAAACAGAATGGTGAGTAGGGGAGATAAATAGTGTATAGAGTTTCAATTTTGCAAGATGAAAACAGTTTTGGAGATTACACAAGAATATTAACATACTTATTACTGAGCTGTGCACTTAAAAATGGTTAAGATGGTGAATTTTTTGTATTTTTACCACAATTTAAAAAAGAGATCATTTAAAAATAAGTCAATGGGAAAAAAGGATCAGTCAACAAAAGTTATTAGAACAACTGAGTAGCCATCAGTTAGGGAATAATAGGGATCAATACCTTGCACCAGTATTATTTATAGATCAGAGCTGGCGGTATGGGGTTAGGTTTGCAGCTCAGCAGTGAAGGATTTGCCTTGCATGTATGAGGCACTGGATTCAATTCTCAGCACTATGTAAAAGGTAAATAAAAAAAATAAAAGGTATTGTGTGTGTGCATGTGTGTGTATAAAGATTGCAATGTGAAAAATAAAAAGCAATCCAGATGCTTAAAATCCCAGTGACTCAGTAACTGGAGGCTGAGGCAGGAGGGTTACAATTCAGGGAGGCCCTAAGCAGTTTAGCAAGACCCTGTCTCCAAAAAAAAAAAAAAAAAAAAAAAAAAAAGCTGGGGGGTGATGGTGGGGTTCTGGCTCAGAAGTAGAGCATTCTCCTAGCAAGTGTGGGACCCTAGGTTCAATCCTCAGCATCACATAAAAATAAATAAATAAAATAAATAAAGGTATTTTGTTCAACTAAAAAATAAATATTAAAAAAAAAAAGCTGGGGCTATAGCTCAGTGGACAAGCACTTCTGTGTTCAATCCCCTGCCCTCCCCCCCCAAAAAAGTAAATGGTACTCAGAGAAACCTTAGAATTTTTAATCTTATTTTGGATAATTTTAGACCTATAAAAAAGTTGCAAAAATAGTGCAACATGTAACTTCTTCACTCAGTTCCCCAAATGTTAACATCTTTCATAACCGTGATTTATTGGTGGAAACCAAGAAATTTGCCTTGATACCACACTATTAAATAATCTACAATTTTTATTTGGATTTTTCTGTTTTTTCCCATTAATGCTCTTTTGCTGGTTTCAGATCTAATCCTGAATCTCATTGCATTAGTTGTCATTTCACATATTTTCCCAGTCTGAGACTGTTCCTCAGTCTGTGTGTGTATGTATGATTTCTTGAACATATTTGAAGAAAAATGGTAAGTTATTTCTCCTTCTCCTTCAGAAACCGTCCCTCCATTTGGATTTGTTCAATGCTTTCTCATCAGTATACGGAGATTATGCATTTGGATTTGTTGTGTGCTTTCTCATGAGTAGAAATGGGGTTATGCATTTTTGGCAAAAATACATAGAAGTAATGTGCCCTCAAAGAGAATTTTTAAAAATAAATTTGGGATGGGGAAGATATTTTTATATATGATAACAAAACACAAAGTCTGGGCTGGGGATTTAGCTTAGTTGGTAAGAGTGCCTGCCTCACATGTACAAGGCCCTGGGTTCAATCCCCAGCACTGCAGATAAATAAACCACAGAATCCATAAAAGGAAAATACTGGTATATTTAAAAGTATATTAAAAGTGTGGAAAGTTGGGGTTGTGGCTCAGTAGTAGAGTGCTTGCCTAGCATGTATGAGGTACTTGGTTTAACTTTCAGCATCACATATAAATAAATGAATAAAATAAAGGTCCATCAACATTTAAAAATATATTTTTTAAAGAAATGTGGGATCTGGGTACAGTGGGGCATGCCTTTAATCTCAGTGACTGGGGAGCCTCTGAGGCAGGGGGATCCTAAGTTTGAGGCTTGTCTTAACAAATTAGTGAGTCCTTAAGCAACTTGGTAAACCCTGTCTCAAAAAAAGTTAAAATAAATATAGAGGACTGGAGATATGGCTCAGTGGTTCAGCCCCCATGGGTTCAATCCCCAGTACCAAAATTAATTAATTAATTAATTAATTGGGGACTGTGGGTGTAGCTCAGTGATAGAAGTATGAACTTAGCATACATAAAGCCCTGTGATCAATTCTCAGGAAGGAAAAAAAAATATATATATATATATATATATATATGAATAGCCTGAACAGTCCAATAAAAATGTACAAAAATTTTCACAGACATTTCACAGATAAGAAAATACAAAGAGGGGCTGAAGTTGTGACTCAATGGTAGAGCACTTGCCTAGCTCCCATGAGGTGCTGGGTTTGATCCTCAGCACCACATAAAAATAAATAAATAAATAAATAAAAATCATGTCCATCCACATTAATATTTAAAAAGAAAAGAAAAGAAAAGAAAAAAATACAAAGAGCAAGGTGTGGTGGCGCACACCCATAATCCCAGCAGCTTGGGAGACTCAGGCAGGAGCATCACAAGTTCAAAGCCAGCCTCAACAATTTAAGCAATTCAGTGAGACTGACTCTAAATAATACACAAAATGGGGTAGGGGATGTGGCTTAGTGAGTGCCCTTGAGTTCAGTCCCCGGTACCCTCTCCCCTCGGAAAAAAAGAAAATACAAAGAACTGTCACACATGAAAAGTTGCCTTACATTCACAATATGAGAAATACAAGTCATGTCTAATTTTGTGTGTGTGTATGACCTAAAAGTTTCATAGGTAAACAGGCCTCACCTGTTTGTTGGTGGGACTAAAAATTGGTATCACATTCGTAGAGAGCAATTTGGCAAAGTCCATCAAAATCAAATCAGTCAAAATTACTAACACTCATATCTTTTGACTTAGGATTTTCATGTCTAGGAATTAACCCAACATTTTCACAGGGGTGAAATGGAAATGTGTAGATTAATCTTTGCCTTCACTTGTGTTGGCAAAAGGTTAGAAGCATCCTAAATGAGTGTCTACAGGAGATTTGTTGAATTATGATACATCCGTGCCATGGAATAGTATGCATCCAGAAACTAATTTGTGCACTGTGATGTAAAACTCTCCAAGATATATTAAGTGATAAAAGCAAGGTGCAGGGCTGGGGTTGTGGTTCAGTGGCAGTGCACTTGCTTGGCATGCGTGAAGCACTGGGTTCGATCCTCAGCACCACATAAAAATAAACAATAAAAATAAAGGCATTTTGTCCTTCTACAACTACACAGACACACACACACAAAACAAAACAAAACAAAACAAAACAAAACAAAAAAACCCAAGGTGCAGCTGAGAATGAGGGCTACCTGGGCAGATTAGCCAAATCCTGTCTCAAAATCAAATGATCAAATGTTAGCTGGGAATGGTGCCTCACACCTGTAATCCCAGTGGCTCAGGAAGCTGAAGCAGAAGGGTCACAATTTCCAGGCCAGCCTCAGCAATTTAGTGAGGCACTGAGTTAGTGAGAGCCTGTCTCAAATGAAGCAGGAAGGATCGAAAGTTCAAAGCTAGCCTCAGCAATTTAAAAAGGCCCTAAGCAAATTAGTGAGACCCTGCCTCAAAAAATAAATAAATAAATAAAATAAAGAAATAAAATAAAATAAAATGGGCTGGTAAAGTGCCCCTGGGTTCCATCCCCAATACAAAAACAAAAACAAAAATCAAATGTTAAAAGGAATTGGGGATGTAGCATATAGCTCAGTGGTAGAGCATTTGCCTAGCATGTCTGAAGTCCTGGTTTCAATCTTCAGAAAAACAAAATATTGTAGGGACAGATGAGGCAAGACACTGAAGATAGCAGGAAATAGTTTTATTTGGCTGCAGCCAGGCTCAGAGGGCCACAGCTTTTGCTGTAATCAATCAATCCCTTGAACTCCAAGTTCAGGTAGCTTCAGAATTTTATAGCTAGAATGTAAGGGGAGGGGCTCAGAAGTTCACAATCTGCAGAAGTGCACATAAAAGAAGCTTTTTCTTTCACTGTTCTGGGCATGTTAACCCTTCAAGGACAGCACCCGAGAAGGGGAGAGCTTCTCCCCTTTCTTTCCTTCCCTTGCCAGCTGTTACCATGGAGCCCAACTGGTAACTTCTCTTATCTTAGAAATGTAGACATCTCTGTGAACATCTCATGCTCAAGGCCAGAGGCCTTGTTTATATATCTCTACAATCTACTATACTGGATAAATGTTTGTGAAAAACTTCTAAGGGGGTGTCCAGCACCTGGAGTGGTGGTTTCTTCAGGCTAATGGCCAAATAAAACAGGGCAACGTGAAAATAGGAAGTTTATCTACATTGAACTCTTTTGTAGAGACTCTTTCGCTGACAGTCCTAAAATCAGCCATGGTGAACATTTCTGAAGAAGCCCAGTTAAGATTTTTGTGGAGGAGGGGGTACCACTACAGAAAAGCAAGATACAAGGAGTCAGCTGGCATTAGAATTAAAAGGTGGAAGCTAGGGCTGGGGCTATGGCTCAGTGGTAGAGCACTTACCTAGCACACGTGAAGCACTGGATTAGGTCTTTAGTGCCACATAAAAATAAATAAATAAATAAAATAAAGGTATTGTGTTCATCTATAACTAATAATACTTTTCACTTTTTGAAAAAGTGGAAATTATAAATATGATTGTATATACCAAGAACATTTTTGGTCGGGCACAGTGGTGCACACCTGTAATCCCAGTAACTTGGGAAACATCACAAACTCAAGGCCAGTTTCAGCAACTAGAGACCCTGTCTTAAACAAAACCAGGGGCTGGGGTGTAGCTCAGTTGGTAGAGTGCTTGTCTTAGAAACAAGATTCTGGGTTCAATTCCCAGCACCAAAAAACACATAAAAAACAAGTGAAATTCCTGGAAGGAGGCACAAGCAATGAGAGAACTGGTTGTTGTGAGGAAAAAGATGTTGCTGGATACAGGAGAAGACTTCTTCCTTCTTCTGTTTTGAACTATATGCCATTTTTTTTTTTTTTTTTTTTTTTTTTTTTTTTGGTGGTGGTGGGTTGGAACCCAGGGCCTCCAGCATGTTAGGCAAGTGCTCTACCAGTGAGCTGCATCCCCCAATCCCCTATATGCTCTATTGAACTTTTGAACATAACTTGTTTTTCTTTAAAAAAAATATACAAACAAGCTACAACATTTTTATCAAATGTGAGCCTGCAGCTGCTTATGTTGCCTATCTAGAAATGAAGCTAAGTCAGAGGAAAGCAGAGCTGAGGAACAGAGAAACATCTTTGATGACATCATTCCAGTACCCAGATCCTACTGTTTCTAGTTATGTGAGCAGCCACCACCAGATTCTACTCTTTCCTTCCTTCCTTCCTCCCTCCCTCCCACCCACCCATCCACCCTCTCTTCCTTCCTTCCTTTTTCTTTTCCCATTTTGGTGCTGAGGATGGAACTCAGGGTCTTGTACATGCTAGGCAAGCACTCTACTATTGAACTACATCCCTAGCCCCAGATTCCACTTTTTATTATTTTTAAGTGTAAAAAGAAAAAAAAAAAAAAACAGAGATTGAACGGAGGGTTGCTTAATCACTGAGCCACATCCCCAGGCCTTTTTATTTTTTTAGCGGGTACTGGGGATTGAACTCAGGGGCACTCAACCACAGAGCCACATCCCCAGCCCTACTTTTTTTTTTTTTTTTGTACTAGGGATTGAACCCAGGGGCGCTTAACCACTGAGCCACATTCCCAGCCCTTTTTTGTATTTTATTTTAGAGTCAGGCTGAGGCTAGCTTTGAACTCAGGATCCTCCTGCCTTAGCCTTCCAAGCTGCTGGGATTATAGGTGTGCACCACCATGCCCAGCTCAGATTCTACTTTTTAATTTTAACAATGTTTGAGTCATGATCATTAAGTCCATCACAACAAGGGCCACACAGTTGTTCCTGGCACTTATCTGATACTTGTGCAGGGAGAACCACACAGATTAATATAATTCCATTTTATGTGTGTATGTTATGGTTTAATACAAAGATTAAACCTATAATTGGAAAATTAAACAAAACAAACCAAAACCCTAAGGTACAAATCAATGTGCATAGTCTGTTAGCATTTTTATTTATTATTGTTATTATTTTGGTATTGGGGATTAAATTCAGGGGCATTCAACCACTGGGTCACATCCAGTTCCAGAGGCAGGGTCTCACTGAGTTGCTTAGCACCTAGATAAGTTGCTGAGGCTGGCTTTGAACTCATGATCCTCCTACCTCAGCCTCTCAAACTGCTGGAATTACAGGCACCACTGTGCCCAGTTTACCATTTGTATTTATAAAAAGAGAACCCCCTGCCTGTAATCCCAGCAACTCAGGAGGCTGAGACAGGAAGATGGAAAGTTCAAAGTTAGCCTCCAACCTCAGCAATTTAGAGAGGCCCTTAAAATATCAAATAGAAAACCTGGGGATGTAGCTTAGTGGTAAAGGGTCCCTGGGTTTAATCCTCAGTCCAAAATAAATAAATAAATGAAGATTAATAGATAAATAAAATAAATAAAGAGGGGGAAAAGAAGTATCTAGGTATATACTGTGTCTGCAACAACTATCCCCTGAGGATTTACACACCTTTAGACAGCAGCTGTTTAGGATGGGCCTGGGATGGCTCAGATCTTCTGATGGTTCACTACCTTCTTTGTATCTTTTGGATTGTTTACTATGGTTGAGTTACCTATTTAAAAAAACTGATATTGAAATTTTTAAATATAATTATCAGAGAGAAGATATTGCATTCTGGATTGAGAAAAATAGGTAAATGAACAAAAAGCTTTTATTTAGTTTTTCAAAGACAAGGACATCCAAAATCTTCTAGAAAGTAAAACAAAAGGATGTGGTGGCCAAGGGAACTTCAATGTTATGCTTAATGTCACATTATCTGTGTGATGAAAAACGAATCCACTCTGGGTTCCATCCCCAGTACCCAGGGCTTAAGGTACTCCGGTAGAATTGAGCGCTCCTGGAAATTCACCTAAAGCATCTGACACAGGAGCCTTTGGAGCTTCCCTCTCCTCCTGGAGCTGGGAGCTTGACAAGGTGTCCCCTGGAAACCATTAGGGCCAGAGGGCACCTTAGAGGTTACAGGATTTCTGCTGATCTCAGGCGGCTCCCCTCCCAGCCTGGGTCCCAACCACAATTCATCTGTTCTTAATTAAAAGACCTTTGCTGTACAAGCTGCGTGGAGGGTCACAAGAGGTCCCTGAAATTAATTACTAGTTTGGTCAGGTTTGACTCATGAGGATAGAGAAGTTTATGAGTAAGTGTGGCAAATGGCACAGCCCCCTTCCACCTCAACTTCGAAACCAGCAGTTATTTCAAGAGGGAAAAACGGTACGATCTCTATATCGCCCACGTCGGAATCCCAGGAAAGTTCTCCTTAGAAATGAACAAGAACGTCAGGCCCCCAGCCCACATCCTTAGAAGGATCCTTAGGGGCGGGGCCTAGAAATCCAGCCTTCAATCCCCCAGTAGGGAAAAGTGGAAACCACCATCTCAGTTTTGCAAATACTTTATTTATTTATTTTTATAATCGACTCCCTCTTTCGTGGATCTCCATTCTAACTGCTTGCAGAAAACATTCTCTTATTCATTTCCAGGTGAATTCAGTCATCCTACCTCATTCCTCCCGCCCCCCACCACCGATCTAATTTTGGAGTTTCTTGGCACCACAGCCTAGGTCGGGTGTGTTGGGGAGGGGTTGTGCAGTGAGTCCTCACTCTGAGGTCAGTCCTCCTGGGTTCCCCATCTCCATGGCTCATATGTGCTCTCATTTCTACTCTGCTGCTGCTGCCCCCCGCACCCCCATCCACATTGCAAAAGCAATGTATTAGCTTTCTAAGCCACAAACAATGGGCTCTCCCCAAATTTATGTGGGCTTCTGTCTTCCACATCCCCTGTACTTGGCCAGGGAAAATGGGGATCACCCCATTTCCTTGAACTAGTATTCAACATTATGCCAGGCTGTCCCCAGCTAGTGCAGGGTGTTGGGGAGGGTAGAGGGCTCTGCCTGTTTGTACCTACCTCCTCCTAACTCTCCCTGTCTTATACCCACACTTTGAAGCTTTTGAACTTGAAAATCTAGAATTTGGCATCTTTATTCTCTGACTAGAAAGGAAAGTGGTCTCAGGGCCAAAAAAAAAAAAAGTCATTTTTTTTTACAGCAAGATCTGAGACCCTATGGAAGATGCACCTTTCTTTCTTTCACATAAGCTGAGACAGCCCAAAATTATGTCAGTGCAAAAGGACCACGGACATGGCTGCTCCTGGGAGGCGGAAGGAGCAGACAGCATTTTAGATTTGGCTGAGTCCCGGCACCCAGCACATACACTAGCTGCTCACTCACCTCCCCCAGACAGCTGGGAAATGACACCTCTGGTGACAGAGCCAGTCCCTGGGCTTCTGCTAGGAGGGGGTGGGGCACTGCAGTGGAAGAAGATCACAGATTCTGAAGCCCTGGAAAGCCTGGGTGGGGGTGGGAAGAAGCCAGCTCCTGTTTGGCTCAGAGATCAAGGCCACCAATCTTCCTCCCCAAGCCTCCAGGGATGTAGTGAGTACCCCCCAAGGCAGGGACACTAGGCCTCCTCTAAAATGCCTCCTTCTCCCTGGCTTTGACCCACCAGTAACTCACTGGTTCAATCTTCTTTGAGAAGCTGGATGGGAGTGTGTACAGCTGCTGGGTCAGTTTAGAGGACCCAGATGGATGTCAGGGATGGACCAGGCCTGAAATAATCTCTTCCCATTACCCAGGTCAAATCATTGAACAAAGTTGATGTCTACACACGTAGTTGCTCCAGAGAGAGGATGTCCAAGGTCACATCTGTGATTGGAATCCCCATGTAAAGTAGGATGTATAATCTGAGTACTGCAGGTGTTGCCCTTGCCCTCTCCTGCCTGGACAGTCTGGGAAAGAACTAGGTGTTGGCTAGCCTGCAACCACTATGTGAAGCAGCCCTACGGGGCAGTCTCTGCCCTCCTCTCCGGATTCTTTAGCTTGCTGTACCTCAGTCACGCTTGCTCCAGCTTTGCTTACAGAATACCCTGGGCCTGAACTTCAACTGTGAGGATCCGCAGCTTTCAAGGGCCTGCAGGCTCTCCTAGGACTTGGTTGGGGATAGGGTTTTAGTTCATACCCTTTAGTGGCAGAGTATCCCATACCTCCCTTGAGACATCTACTTGTCCTATGATGGGGTAGGATCAACTCCCACCACTCCACTCTACCCCAGCAACAGGGTCCCAGCTACACACATTTCCGGGCCACCTGTACTGGCCCTTTCTTATTTCCCATCCTCAGCCCATTCCAGGTGCTTGAAGTTGGTTGTCAGGTGTTGGGAGACTTTGTGCTGTGAAGGGTGCGTGCAGACTCGTATACTGGATTCGCAGATGAGGGACGAAGTAGTTTAGGTGGAGTGGGACCCGTGGTATGCGAGGAGTGTGGTATGCCATACAGAAGACACAGGTGGCAGAGGGCTTGGGAGCGGTTGAACCAGTGGTTAGACAAGGTGTGGCGGTGGGTTTAGGGGAGCCGCAACAGTCACCTGGGGGCTCTCGGCGGTGCTGAGGCAGGTGCGGGAGCCCCAGCAACACAAGACCCCCGCCCGCCGCGCCCTGCCCCGCCCCGCCCCGCCCCCGCTCCCGCCCCGCCCCCGCTCCCGCTCCCGAGGTGTCTCCTGCCTAGCCCCGCCCCCTCCCGCAGTGCCCGGATGCGGGTGACGCGCGGCCGCCATCTTCCCGTCCCGGGCAGCCAGCGCCAGTCCGAGCCAGCGCGAGCCGCTGCCGCTGCTGCTGCCATCACTGCCGCTGCCAAGTCCTCCGCCCGCTGCCCCCGCCATGTGAGTCGGCCGCTCGCCGCCCGCACCGCGCTGCCCGTGCCGGCCGCTGCCTTTGGAAACCGGCCGCGGGTAGTGCCGGGGTCCCACCCGCACTCTCCGCGCCCGGGGGCCCGGCTGGCTCCATGACTGCGCGCGGGCGGCCGGGGAGACAAGCGTCCCCGGTAGGCCCGCGCGGGCGATGGCCGCGGGAGGCAGCGGATCCCGCGTCCTCCCGCCCTGCCCCACCCCTGTCACCGCGGCCTTCAGTCATTTCTGGTGGACCCCGGACTGTGACCGTGAGGTCGCCCTCATGTGACGGGCGGGGAAACTGAGGCCCGGAAGGGGGAGGGGGGGCTCGTTCAAGGTCACGCAGCTCTTCCGCGGCAGGGCGGGATAGAGACCGGTGATCCCATCGGGTGGCCTTCCTTCCGAAAAGGAGGACTGGAGGGACGATCCGTGGACAGGTGGATGGGCGGAGCCCTGACCATGGTGCTAGCGGCCTCAGGCCCTGGGTCTTAATCCGTTCCTGCTCCTCAGGTCGGCTACTGCTGCCACCGCCCCCCCTGCCGCTCCAGCTGGGGAGGGTGGACCCCCTGCGCCCCCTCCAAACCTCACCAGTAACAGGAGACTGCAGCAGACCCAGGCCCAGGTGGATGAGGTGAGTGTGGGGGACGGGTGTCAAAGACAGTGGGTAAGACTGGGATTGGCAAACAGTTGTGGAGGGCCAATCTTGGTTTGAGAGCGATGACAGTCTATGGCCTGTGGTTTTTGAGTCAAAAGACATGCCATGCCCAATCCCTATCTCCCTTTCAGCACACACTTGGAAGGGTGCTAGCCTGGGGTGTGCCTGCCTGGGCAGGTGTGTTCTGATGATGGATAGCCTGCTTGAGGCTTCATAGATATAGGGTGTTGCTTTGACATCTGAGATGTCTGGCTACCAGCAAACCCCTGATGTATGCTCCTTGCATGTCCCCAGGTGTGCTAGGCATGTTCTGTGTGTGTCCTTGGCATGTTAGCCTGGCAGCATCGGGGTGCATGTACCATGTGTGGCACAGTGGGCACATGTTCGAGGAATGCCCTTGTTCAGGCGGGACTTGGCACACTCCCTGCCTCCTGGACCCCTCCCCCAGGTGGTGGACATTATGAGGGTGAATGTGGACAAGGTCCTGGAGCGGGACCAGAAGCTATCGGAACTGGATGACCGTGCAGATGCACTCCAGGCAGGGGCCTCCCAGTTTGAAACAAGTGCAGCCAAGCTCAAGCGCAAATACTGGTGGAAAAACCTCAAGGTAAACGAGGGGCAGGTAGGAGGACTGGGTATATGGGGGTATCATGGTTTATCTTACTGACATCCCTTCTTACCCCCAGATGATGATAATCTTGGGAGTGATTTGCGCCATCATCCTCATCATCATCATCGGTGAGTGGGGCAGGAGTGGCCAGGGCCCTTTCTCTGGAGCGATTTCCCCTGTGGATTCTGGGTTTTGAAGGTCATTAACCTAGTTTTGACTTTTCAACAAAAGACATATGTAGCTGCTAATTGCAGTTCTGGTTCATCTAGAGCTGAAAACCTTTGTGTTGTTTAGCCTTCACTTTGCCTGTATATGGGCAATTTCTATTATGATTTTGAAAATAGGAAATCCGGTGGGTCCCCAGTATTCTATTGAGGACCCTTTGGGCCTAAGAGCCCAGTCTGGGAACTCTAGAACTGGGGAGAAGGAGATGGGAAAGGCCCAGAGACTTAAGATATGACCAGGAAGCCAGCTACCCCACTGTTTGAGAGCTTGTAGTTTCAGAGGCCCACAGAATTAGGGGTCTTTGATTATAAGACCATGCTATAGAGTTAAAGGGACTTTGGAACCCACCATCCAGAGCTTTTGCTTTATAGATGGAGATACTGAGGCCAAGAGAGGGGAAGGGACACCAAGCAGCTGGGGAGTGGAGTGGGGACGATTGGAACAGGGCCAGGCCTGACACACTGCTTTCTTTCTCTTTCTCCCCTCTCCCTCTTCCTCCTTCTCTTACCCTCTCTCCACAGTTTACTTCAGCACTTAAATCCCTGAGGAGTCTGCCCTGCCTAGAGAAGGGCCTCTCCCCCACCCCCAGCCGTTCCTTCACCTCTCAGCCATATCTTTCAGCACCCTTCCCCTGGATCCGTGTGTGTGTGTGTCCGTGTGTGTGCCCCCTTGTAAATAGCCAGCTGTTATTTATACATATATAATATTATATATATTTGGTCTGTTTGTAGTTTTATTACTAGAAGATTTTTCCGGTTGTCCTTAACACCCCTTCCTGAGGTTCCCATCTCCTCTCTCTTCCTCTTCCCTTTCCCTCTCTTCCTGAACAGTCCCAAGTCCCTACATTTGCATCTGCTATGCAATATTCCCTCTCTCCTTCTCCTTCCCTTGGATTTAACTGACCCTCTCCCCTCACCAGTCCCCCATGCAACACCCCAAAAGATAAAAAAGTACCTGTCCAGTCCTCCCTAGGTGCATCTTTGCACCCTTTGGGAGGTTCTGAGACTGGCCCTACTCGGTCCTAAGAATCCCAAGGTCTTCTGGGAGCTTCCAGCATGTTATTTAGCATATCATTTGCATACTGACATCTCTTTAGGTTTCCTTCTTCCATTTTTCTCTTCTCTCAACCTGTGTTTCTTTTTTACTGAGGAGTTAGTCCCCATTGGTCCTTGTATCACACTTTCATTTGCACGACATTACATGCAGGTGGTGGGGAGTCTGGGCTTTTGGGGAACCAGGCGGCCCTGGTCCCCAGTATTGCCCCCTCCTAGCCCCTCTAGTCCAGTTTGCCTTCCCTATCCTAATTTTCCAATCCTCTTGTACCCTCCTCTCCCTCCCCCCAGCTGGTGTGTAAGTGTCTTGGAGTTCAGTGTGTTATGATGGACCAATAACTCTGCCACTTGGGGTCTCTCCCTACATTCCTGCTCCCCAATTTTCATGTGGGGCACGCAACTGACATTCCCAGGGGTCTCCCTCCTTCCCATCTGCCTGATCTGCCTCCTCCTCCCACCAGGAGAGTTGGGGGTTGGCAACAATCTGATCTCTTTTGGGAGGAGTGGCTACCAGTGTGTGTGGGGGGTCATCACTGCCTTGGGGAGGAGTGGGACAGGGCAGAGAATCCCCCCAATTCCTGCCTGAAATCTCTGGCCTCACCCCTGCTGGAGGTTGGACTGAAACCTTCCTCCCCTGTTTGGGGGGTGTTGCCCCCATCACTGCCCAGCTCCTCTGACTGCCCCCCTGTATTCAGGGTGGGGGTATTAGTCACTGCCAATGTGTGTATGGGACTTGCTGGATGATGGGGAATCCTTGCCCTTTTCTGGTGCTGTTGAGCCCCAGAGAGAGCTATCCCCTCATTGGGTGAAGTGATAGAGGATGGGTCTAATGTCTTTTTAAATGGCACAATTTTAGGGGTCTGAGGGTGCAGTCCCTTAGCCTGCCACTGGAGGGGGCCCCCAAACTCCCCATGCCCCCACCACCACTCCAGGTTTTCTGTGTGGAGGGGGAGCAGGGAGATCTAAATTGTGGTGTGAAAGGGTAGGAGAGATGCTGGGGGTGGGGGTGCTGTGTTCTAGACCCCCCATATTATCCCAGTGTCCCCTGCCTTCCCTCTTCCCCCATCCCGTGCCCCCAATTCTGTGGCGCATCCAGATTGTGAAAATGTACAATAAATGTGTAATGAGTAACCAGGTAGTGTCTGTATTTTTGTGTGTGTGTGTGTGTGTGTGTGTGTTTTCTCTGCTAAGGATTGAACCTAGGGCCTAGCACATGCTAGGCAAGTGCTCCAGTATTGAGCTGCATCTCCAGTCCTTTTTATTTTATTTCCAGACAGTCTGGGTAAATCGCCCAGGCTGGCTTTGAACTCAAGGTCCCCTGTTGCAGATTCCGCAGATTACCACAGACTCCGGAGTTACTGGGATTAATCCTTTGTTAACAAGTGAGAAGGATGTTGGATCTACAGGTATAACTGGAGGTTGGGAAGCAGCTGGGCTTTGCAGGAGGCCCTGATCTTTAGCAAAGCAAATTGTGATTCCTCAGGTGGCCAACAGAGGGGCACCAGGAATTGGTAATGGCTGCTGAACTTCGAAGTTCTGGGGTTCCCAGCTTACCCCCTCCCTTGCCTGGGGCGAGCTTTTGATGTTGGACTCCTTTGCCCCCTCCTAGATTTAGGTGCTCTGTAGTTGCTCCCAGTGGTTATTCACTCCTAGGTCTGAGTAGATGGTCATGTCGTAAATGATCTCTTTCCCCTTTGTGCTCAGCAGTATGCCAGTGTCAAAGGGATTAATAAATACTTGATTTTGTTTGGTACTAGATATTGAACCCAGGGGTGCTTTACCACAGAGCTGCATTTCAGCCTTTTTTATATTTTGCAGGGACCAGGGATTAAACCCAGGGGTACTTAACCACCGAGTAACTCCAGCCCTTTTTCTTATTTTGACACAGGTTCTTGCTAAGTTGCTTAGGGCCTAAATTGCAAGGCTGGCCTTGAACTTTCAGTCCTCCTGCTGTAGCCTTCTGAGTTGCTGGGATTACAGACATGCCAGTGCTCCCTGCTGTAGTTTTTTGAAACAGGGTCTAAATTGCTTAGGACCTCGCTAAGTTGGTGAGGGTAGTCTCAAACTTTGGATCTACTGCCTGAGCCTCCCAATGCTAAATACTTGTTGAATCAGCTCAGGAAGACCCAGATTTATTACACACAGCAAACTGTAGTATTGACACAGTACATAGTATTGACATACTACATAGAATAGATGATGTATAGCTCTTGAGCGATATCCCCAGCTCTTTTTTATTTTGAGATATGTTGTCGATAAATTTCTTTTTTCAAATATATATATATTTTAGCTATACATGGACACAATATCTGTATTTTGTTTATTTTTATGTGGTGCTGACGCTTGAACCCAGTACCTCACATGCGAGGGGCAAGCACTCTGCCACTGAGCCACACTCCAGCCCCTGTTGTCGATAAATTTCTGAGGCTGGCTTTAAACTTGATTCTCCTACCTCCTTAGCTGCTGGGATTATAGGCATGGGCTACCATATCTGGCTCATGGATGCTTTTAAAGCCTCATGATCTACTGGCTGAGCTGGCTGGCCATCTTTAGAGCTGCTTTCAAAAACAAATTTTTAGAAGACACAAATTGGTGTGAACATACTTTATATACAACCAGAGATATGAAAAATTGTGCTATATATGTATAATAAGAATTGTAATGTATTCTGCTGTCATTTATTTTAAAAAAACAATAAAAATAGATTTTTAGGCCCCTTCTCTAGAGATTCTCATTGTCACATGTTTTCTTAATTTTTTATTTGTTGATGGACCTTTATTTTTATTTATTTGTATGCGGTGCTGAGAATCGAACCCAGCGCCTCACGCATGCTAGGCAAGTGCACTACCGCTGAGCCACAACCCCAGCCCCTAGGTGGTTTAAAAAAAAAAAAAATATTTTTTCCTGTACTGGGGAATGAACCCAGGGATGCTTAACCAGTGAGCCATGTCCCCAGCCCTATTATATATTTTTATTTTAGAGAGAAGAGTCTCACTGAGTTGCTAAGTGCCTCGCTAATCTGCTGAGGCTGGCTTTGAACTCAAGATCTCCTGCTTCAACTTCCCAAATTGTTGGGATTACAAGTGTGTACCACTGTGCTTGTTTGATAAGGTGGTTCTAAAAGGCTCAGGTAATTCTTGTAACCAGGTATACAGTCTATCTAAACTTCCACATTACAATATGCTAAGATTTTGTGTATGTTAAAAGCATCTCCTTTGACCCAGTCATCCCATTCCTTGGTATATGCCCAAAAAAGTTTAAATCCGCATACTACGTGAAGCAGCCACATCCCTGTTTATAGCAGCTCAACGCACAATAGCTACGCTATGGAACCAACCTAGGTGCCCTTCAAAAGATGAACGGATAAGAAAATGTACATATATACAATAGAATATTACTCAGCCATAAAGAAGAATGAAATTATGTATTTGCCAATAAATGGTTGGAACCAGAGACTATCATGTTAAGTGAAATAAGCCAATCCCTCCCCCCAAAAAGCTGAATGTTCTCTCTTGATATGTGGTTGCTAACATACAATGGTGCGGTAGGGTGGAGAATAGAAGTTCATTGGATTAGACAAAAGAGAATGAAGGGAAGAGAGGGAAAATGGGAATAGGAAAAACAATAGAATCAGACATAACTTTCTTAGGTTCATATATGAATACACATCCAGTGAGACTTCATATAACGTGCAACCACAGAATGGGATTCTAATTACAATAAGTTATACTCCACGTATGTATAATATGTCAAAACACTCTACTGTCATATATATAAAGAACAACAAAAGTCCTCCTGAATCCCTTGTAGATTTGTTTCCCTGGGCCCTAGAATATTCTTTCTTTGTGGTTTCAGGGGCCTGACTTCAAATTTTAGCTCCACTGTTGGCTATCGAATTACTTCGTACAGATTATGTAACCTCTGAATCAGTCTTATATGTGAGGAAGTGGGTAGCAAGCGTGTCGGCCTCCTTGGCGTTTTTGAGAAGCGCTTGGCCTGGCTCACAGAAAATAATCAAGAGGCATCTGTAATGTTATTCGTTATCGCCATGATGCGGCGGTGAGATCTAAAGACCGCTTCATCCTAGGGCTCGCGTCTTCCAATTTTGGGTAGTACCAGGGACATACAACCGCAGCTAAGCCCCAGTCACGCCAGGGTCTCTGTACAGACTGTCCCCACCTACGCCATCACCGCTTACATCTGCGCCTGCGTGCAGGTCACGCTCGATGCGCCTGCGCACACACTCTTGGGTAAATGTCGTCAAGGAAAATCCCCAGCTTCTGGGTAAACAAGTTGCCGCGTGAGATCTCCAGCACGTGTCACCTACATCTCCACGACCTCAGCCTATGAGAAAGTTTGGAGGGCCGGACTGGCGTTTGCGTCAACCGATATGGGTAGGTCGCGGGTTGTTGTTACAGCCAATAGAAATTCCGGAAATGGATGGAGGTGTGGCTTCCGGTAAGTCTCCCAATCAACGCACAGAGGCTGTCCCTCCCGCACGTGGATCTATCACTACCGGTTGTCACGCTGACCAATGGGAAGACGACGGCAACTGAAAATTCCAATGGAGGCTTTGCGAGGGCGGGGCGGCTGCACGCGGCGCGGGGCATGGGTCGGTGTCTCTAAGCCAATAAGATGGGGAGGGCGTGGCATCCTGGGCGGTGGGCGGGCCTGGTGAAGCCAGTGTAATCGCTACCTTACGTCCCACTGGTGAAGAAATTTGGATTCTGCGTGCGCTTCGAGCGGTGAGTACCCCGGGGGTGGAGAGAAATGAGGAACGGGCTATATGTGTTTTTCCGGAATGGTGTGTTCGGTCAGAAGGGGTATAGTGGAGTGGAGGGATCTTGCAAATGCATGACTGTCGCTCTGGGAGGTCTGATGGTTGTGGACAATAGAGACCGCGAACTCGGCTTAGGACATGGGTGGGAGTTACTAACATCAGTTCCCTCCACTACCCTAGGGTACCTAGACTCGAATGTCAGGGAAGGGTGTCCAGAAGCTCTCAGCGACTCGATGGAAAGGAAGCCCCTGTTCCGGGGGAGGTTCGGGGATGGTACCCCTGAGAATTGATGGGGAATGTTCCAGTGCATGACTGCGGTTTGGATAGGTGCCTTCAGCACTTGAAAGAGGCAGAGAAGAGGTTTTGAGGCTGGAGGGAGGTCCTGATAGGGCGGATGGGAGGGTACCCAAGGGCTGGCCTGGGATTTGAGAAAGGGTGCTGTACTGATTAGTGTGACCTAGAGCCAGTCTCATCATGCTGTGGTTCTTTCTCATGTGTCGAGGGGAGAATTTGGGTCTAGGAGCCATCCCTGGGAACAGAGGTGGGGCAGCAATTGTTGGGTTATGAGAGGAGGACAAATTAGGGGTTTGTGCAGATTGGCTGTGCACAGATCCTCCTGAGCCGCCTGAAGTGGGGAGGCACCAAGAGCTTGCTCTAGTTAGTGTCTGTACAAATAGCAAGGCCTATGGTAATGTGGCCTGGAGTAAGGTGAAAAAATGAGGAAGTGAGGTTCCTAGGAAACCTTTGAGGGGGGACTACTGGCGTGATCTCAGCATGGGAAAATGGGATACAAAAAGTGTGTGGGGAGTGTAAACAACGTTTGGCGATTGAACCTAAGGGGAAGAAGGGGTTAGATGGAATCTGTGTTCCAGGCACCAAACTTAGCTGGATATTTGAGAGGCCCAGGTTTGTCATTTTTTTTTGCTGTAATGCAGCTTAGAGGTTGAATAACACCTCACAGGTTCAGAGGGTTAAGAAGTCAGAATGACCAGCCATCATTTAGAGCTCACACTTGAACCCTGAGCTCCATTTGTTAAGAGGCTGAGACCATGTTATAAGGCAGAAAATTAGACAAGTTTAATAAATTATTAGTAGTCCCCCCATAAAGTGGAGGTAATAATGCCTAATTTTTTACAAGACTTTAATTAAAAAAAAACTCAACAAAAATATATAACCAAGCATTTTATATAATGCATAATAATACCTATTTCACAGGTTTTTTTTGGGGGGGGGATTAAATGAGATTAATGCATGTATAGTGCTCAGTACAAGGCCTGGGTTATTATTTTTTTTTTTTTAATGTAGCTTAAAAAATGGCTGTAGGGTGACAAAACAACTGTGACAGGGTGAGAGATTTATGTGAATGTTGTGACTGGGAATTATTCTCACATTCTCATGTTTTTCTGCAAGTTTTGATGACTCCCCATTTCCCTTCTTCCTGGTTCTTCTGGTCTTCAGGCACCAGCCCAAATTTCTTCATTCCTCCCTGTCCTTCTTCCAGGATCCAGGCCCCAGACTGGGCTACTTGCTCTGTCCCAGTTTGATTTCCTCATCCTAGACCCATTCACCTCCTTGCCCCTCCTCCCTCTCCTTCTCCCCGCCCCTACCCTGCTGTCATAGTAACAAGAGATTTGGGCTCCGAAGGGGGCCTCTGGGAGGGAGCAAAGGTGCGTCTTCTCTCGCAGAACTTGGGCCTCCACTTCTCCGCCCTGGCTCTTTAGTACTGGGTCAGCAGCAGTGTGCAGTTTGGGAGAGGGGGAAAGCCAGTGCCAGGAGCTGCTAGGAGCGAGCTGAGGGGCCAGCAGATGCGAGTTCCAAAAGGAGAGCCAGGCCTGGGGGCGGGGAAGGGGGACCCCCTCCTCCTAAAGCTCTCTCCAGGAATCCCTGGCTTTGGGACAGGACCGCTGTCGTTGGGTTGGGGGAGGCGTCCAGGCTGAGTGTATGTCCTGGGCCAACAGCCAAGAGAACACGATGTTCCCAAGTGCGCTAGCCGCCGCCCTCTTGGGCTGGCCGCCTCCCAAACCGCTGCCTTTCCAGCCTCCCTGCCCCACATTCCCCGGCTGCTTCGCCCCGCCCCCTTCCTCCGCTTTGACGTCACCACTGTCTCCCGCCCCCTCTTCTCCATTGACGGCAGCAGAGCCTGGTTGCTGTGGGGACCGCGAGGCAGGACAACCGGGGCCTTGGGAGCAGGTGGGGGCTGCTGGAGCGCTGGATCCTTTCGTCTATGCAAAATACAGATGTGGAGGTGGAGGTGGGCGAGCAAGAACTGCCTGGGTCTGGGGAGATCATACCTAAATCCCTGAAGAGAGCTGGAGAGGGAGAAAATCGTTTTCATAGAAGAGGATCTGAAAATGAGACAAGGGCAGGGACACAGTAGGGGTGGGTGTGTTGGGGGGGGGGGGACCATTTTCAAGAAGAGGAGGCTGAGAATCCAGGTTCCTGTATCCTTTGTTTTCTGTGTTTTCCTGTCTTGGTTTTTCTGGGTTATTTTATAACAGCCCTGTGTCCCAGCTTTCCCTCAGAGGCCTTGCCCTCACCCCTCAATGGGAAACACCATTGTTAAGAAAAGCTTAGGCCACGTGACAGTGAGGGGTGTGCATCTACAGCTGATTATGTCAGCAGTTGCGTGGGGGCCTCTTCACTTGCTACCCACGTTTCCAGGGAGTTCTAAGAGGGACTACTCATCACAGTGCTGGATGGAGGGGCTGTGTAAGAACAGCTTTCCTGGACCCAGACTGGCGCTTTATTTCCCCAATCAAGTCCCTGTTCTCTTTTTTAGCACTCAGTACTCTGCTCTTTCCTTCTTTAAAAAAAAAAAAGTAGTTCCACTTCTCAGGTTCCTTCACCACCTCCCACATTTATATCCTTAGAAACAAAAATTATCATATTTATTGATCACCTACCATGTGTCAAATCCTTTCCTGGGTGATGGAGGATACAGCAATTGAGATGGATGAGATCCCTGTTAGGCCCCTGTATCTTGGCTTTCTCTTTTTCAAGTAGTGGGGATATGAATTGATTGCCACCCCACCTTTCTCTATCGAGGGCTCTAGCTATCCTCTTTTAACCTCTACTCCCCCTTCATCTCTCTGTTGCCCTGGCTTCCTGGCCCTCCACTTTGGGGGCAGCCCTAAATGTGGGTGGCTGTATCCTCTGAAGAAGCACTAGTCACCATGTAGGCTGCCTGGAGACCTTTTCTCTGATTGGTTATGAAAACACCTGGCATTGTTTCCATTCACAACTCCTATTGGCTCTGGCTGTCCCTTGCATTGTCGGCATCTTCCCTCCACCTACTCATCCCCCAGTCACACGTGGACCCTCAATTGACCTCCTCCCAGGATTTGAGTGTCAGAGGAAGGCGTTGGTTCATTATGTATGGTGACAAGATTGAGGAGGAGAACCCAGGAAAGGCCAAGCGAGGTTTCTGTCTCCCCTTCCTCCCAGGGTCCATCCAGCTCATCTAGCTTCATCCAGGTCCCAGGGTCTACATTCTCACCTCGGGGCAGGCCAAGATGTTTTGCTGGTTAATCCCGGAAGTAGACATCTCTTGGAGTACCTACTGTGGCTTGGAGGCATTTTCCCTAAAGAGGGACAGCTTACTTCCTCTTATTTCCTTCCTTTATTCACTGTGCAAAGCGTCCTGCATCCATTGGCTGGGCGGTGTCTGGGGCCCTTCAGCCCAGCTCCAGCACCCAGGTCCACGTGCGCCGGTGTGTGTGACACAGCCCTGACCTCAGTGGGGGCCAGTAGCCAATCAGGGGCCGGGAAGAGATCCCCAGCCAATCGGGGGCGGGGCCGACAGCTCTGCGGGCAGGGGGCCAATGAGGGGCAGTGCCTGGCATTATGCAACCCGCCTCCTAGCCTAGCGGAGGTTCTACTCCGCAGAGGGCTGAAACAGCAGCGGGCAGGCAGCTGGAAGGCGCTCGCACCGCCAGGTAGGAATCTCCGTCGCCACCCTGGTCAGTCTCTGTTCTCGAGTCAGGCCGCCGCCACTTCCAATCTGATAGGACACTCAACCCGGGCACTCAGCACAACAGCAGTCCGCCTTCCTTGTGGCTGTTCGCCGGGACCTAGGTGCTCCTCTCAACCTGCACCGGGTGTCCACACTCCTGACCCTTTCATATTATCTCCACCTTTGCTCCCCGGTTCCAGCCACCCCGACCCCACAACAGAACCTCAATGGGCATGTCCCATGTCTCTTTTCTTATCATACAGGGCTCCCCAGGTTTGCCTTGGCCCCAGGACCTCTTCAGGCTTTTGGAGCTCCTTGCCCTCCCCCTTCCAATCCCTGGCCTCGAGCCGGCCGTGATGTCAGCCCGCTTCAGGCTGGAACATCCCGTTCCCGGTGCTAGTTCCTGCTGTTAGCCAAAGCCTTCCCTTTTCTTCTGGCGCTCAGAAAATGCTCGGGATGGGGGTGTGGTTGGACGGGGAGCAGAGGAAGAACTATCTGTTGGCTGTTTAGCGTCCCCTGCTCCAGGCTTGGAATGCGGGGAGGGGGAGGGGCGGCTGGAAAAGTAGGAAACTGAGGGGAGAGGATTCCTTGGTCCTTGATAATGGCAGGTGCCAGCTTCAGTCCGTTGGTCCGGAGGGGGGTCAGGAGCCAGAGAAAGAAAGGATGTACCGTAGTGACCATAGTGACTGGGATCCAGGCGCTAGCCAGGTTGGGGGGCTTTTTCGCGAAGGGGCGGAGGCGGTTGTGTTTGATTCTAGGGAGGCCTGGACCAGCCCCTGGAATCTCTCTAGGCCATTCCTCTTCATAGGGCTGTCCGGGGACTTGGGTTATTTTAGGGTGGGCGACCCCGGGCTGTGACCGCCAGTGGGGGAGTGGGTCGTTCCCTCACTTCTGCGGGGGGGTGGGGGAGATATGGGGGAGGGTCGCCCCTCCCTTGCTCCCTTGGTCCCTCCAGCAACCGCTGAGCTCAGCGGCTGACGTCGGTTTCCCTGGCGACCGAGGTGGCGGAAGCGCGTGGTGGGGCCGCGCGCACTTCGTTGCGCATGTGCAGCGGGAGTAGTGCCGCCCCCGGATAAAATTAGCCCGGAAGCCTAAATTTAGGAGGCGTTCAGCTAGTTTTCTGGCTCTGCGGTCTTGGAGTCCCAGACCGACTTGGAACTTGATGGGAACTTGGGAATGGGAAAGGTCCAGGTATTGGTCCATAGCCATAGGTCTAGTCGACTGCTCAGGCTCTATTTACCCACGCCATAATGGCTAGGGAAGTGGAGAATAGTCTTGACTCTTTCCACCTGTAGCACCCGTATGGGGATAGGAAACAGAAATATCTTGGCCCCCCATTGGGAGCCCCAGGCAGGGGAGAGTCGCATAATGTCGGAATTCTATGATGTTAATAGTCCAGCTTTCTCCAAACCTTCCTTCCTGTTCTCCCCCTTAGGTACTGGCTGTGAACGAACTTCTCAAACTTCAGAAACACTTCTTCCACCTCACTCACAAGCCAGGCCTCAAGGCCACCTTGTTCAACCGTTGTGGCCTCTGCACCTTCCCTGTTCTCCTGTCCTTCCCATGGCCCAGACATGAGTGATCCCCTAGAAGAGGCTGATGGGGGAAGGGACCCCAGGCCCGGTGAATCCTTTTGTCCTGGGGGAGTCCCATCCCCTGGACCCCCACAGCACCGGCCTTGCCCAGGCCCCAATCTGGCTGATGATACTGATGCCAATAGCAATGGCTCAAGTGGCAATGAGTCCAATGGGCATGAATCCAGGGGTGCATCTCAACGGAGTTCACATAGCTCCTCCTCTGGCAATGGCAAGGACTCGGCCCTTCTGGAGACCACTGAGAGCAGCAAGAGGTATGTATGTATTTTTGTGTGCTGCAAAATCTGGGAGTATTTTGTGAATGAACTGAGGTAGGTAATAGGCTTCATGCTGCTAGTCACCTGCCCCTCATTTTGGGCTGTTGCTTCTCCTCCAGCACAAACTCTCAGAGCCCATCCCCACCCAGCAGTTCCATTGCCTACAGCCTCCTCAGTGCCAGCTCAGAGCAGGACAACCCATCTACCAGTGGCTGCAGGTTTGTGGGGGTGAAGGCTGGGGGAGAGATCTGGAGGCCTGGGCCACACTCTTGGACTAATGTCTTTCCCACTCCTTTCCCATGGGCCCTGTAGCAGTGAACAGTCAGCTCGGGCAAGGACTCAGAAGGAACTCATGACTGCACTTCGGGAGCTCAAGCTTCGACTGCCACCAGAGCGTAGGGGCAAAGGCCGTTCTGGGACCCTGGCCACACTACAGTATGCACTGGCTTGTGTCAAGCAGGTGCAGGGTGAGTGATGTTTCTTAGGAGGAAATGCCAGGGCTTAGGTCATTGTGGGGGATCAGTCTTCTTACTGAACCACACATGTGCTCTCACCTTGCAGCCAACCAGGAATACTACCAGCAGTGGAGCCTGGAGGAGGGTGAGCCATGTGCCATGGACATGTCCACTTACACCCTGGAGGAGCTGGAGCACATCACATCTGAGTATACACTTCGCAACCAGGTCTGTAGTAGCCTGGCTCGTCTATCCAGTGCACTCCCATCCCGCTCCCACAGCTCCTAATCCGTTCTTATTCTTACCCTCCTGCTAGGATACCTTCTCGGTGGCTGTCTCCTTCCTGACAGGCCGAATTGTATACATTTCGGAGCAGGCAGGAGTTCTGCTGCGTTGCAAGCGGGATGTATTTCGGGGTGCCCGCTTCTCAGAGCTCCTGGCTCCCCAGGATGTGGGTGTCTTCTATGGCTCCACGGCCCCATCTCGTCTACCCACTTGGGGCACTGGGGCCTCTGCAGGTGAGATGCCCATGTGCTTGTGGGGAGGGATGAGCAGCCCCAGGATGCTTTTGCTGGGAGGGTCAGGGGAACAGCCCCAGGATACTTTTGCTGGGAGGGTCAGGGGACCCAAGCTTTCCCATGATGGGTTCTTCTTAGCCCAGGTAAGAGATAGGAAATGTGCTCACTGCTTTTCTCATCTGTCCCAGGTTCAGGCGTTAAGGATTTTACCCAGGAGAAGTCTGTTTTCTGCCGTATCAGGTACGTGGGGCAAGTAGTAGTAGGCCTCTCTTTCTTAATCCTCCCCATATTTTGCTTTGTGGGCCATGACCTTGAGGGACCAGTGACTTTCCATTGCAAGTCCCTAAAACTTTTCTCTACTTTGCTAGAGGAGGTCCTGACAGAGATCCAGGGCCTCGGTATCAACCATTCCGCCTAACTCCATATGTGACCAAGATCCGGGTCTCAGATGGGGCCCCTGCGCAGCCGTGCTGCTTGCTCATTGCAGAACGCATCCACTCGGGTTATGAAGGTAGGTGGGCCAGGTCCCTGGCCTGGTGGGGAGTAGGAGGAAGGGTTTTTCTCTAGGCTGTGGGTAGGGTACAGGATGTAGGACTGGGAGGCACCAGCCAGGTCTTTAGAAATTTGGAACAGAAGGTGGTGTTATTAGAGAGGGGTTGACTCTTTTTTGGGTGTTGGGTTGGATAAGGGCTTTGAGCCGGGACAGAGTGAAGAAGCTTTGGTGGTTTTCAGTGTTATTACTAGTACAAGGCACAAGAATGGCCCAGAGCCTTTTAATGGGCCATAGCCCCTGGAGCTAACTGCCAGGAGGCCATCCTGGCCCCAGGTAGAGAGGAGGGCTGAGGAGCTGGACCATTCTGGATGAAGCCCAACAGCAACACATTCTGTGCCACAGCTCCCCGTATCCCCCCTGACAAGAGGATTTTCACCACACGTCACACACCAAGCTGCCTCTTCCAGGATGTGGATGAAAGGTAGGGTCAGCACCTGGATGGAAGGGAGTGGCTAGGTCTGAGGTTCATAGCTATTCTGACACCTCTTCCCATTGCAGGGCTGCTCCGCTGCTGGGCTACCTACCCCAGGACCTCCTGGGGGCCCCAGTGCTTTTGTTCCTGCATCCCGAGGACAGACCACTCATGCTGGCCATCCATAAGAAGAGTAAGTTTCTCTCAGCTTGTTCTCCTTTCCTGGCTATCTCCTGGGCTTTTTCACTGCTCTCATGGTGATATCTCATGGGTGCCTTGGTCTCTTGGATCTCCAGTGGGGTGGCCCATTACCTTGCTCATCTCTCCCTCCCACTAACCACCCCACCTTATTTGTCACTCCTATTAGTCCTACAGCTGGCAGGCCAACCCTTTGACCACTCCCCTATTCGCTTCTGTGCCCGTAATGGGGAGTACGTCACCATGGACACCAGCTGGGCTGGCTTCGTGCACCCCTGGAGCCGTAAGGTGGCCTTTGTGTTGGGCCGCCATAAAGTACGCACGTGAGTGGTCATTTAGATAACTTTGGGGATGGGGAAGTGTGGGAGGGGGCAGGGCTGAAGACTGGACTGGGGACACACGACTGGACTCAACTTTCTGAATTCCGCAGGGGACCCCTGAATGAGGATGTGTTCACTCCTCCGGCTCCCAGTCCAACTCTGTCCCTGGACTCTGATATCCAGGAGCTCTCAGAGCAGATCCATCGGCTACTGTTGCAGGTAAGAGCTGAAGAGAGGAGCTTGAGAGGCATGAAGAGGGTGGGAAGCAGACTGTAGATATCTAACCTGTCCTTCTCTCTGCCATAGCCTGTGCACAGCTCCAGCCCCACAGGACTCTGTGGAGTTGGCCCCTTGATGTCCCCAGGCCCTCTCCACAGCCCTGGCTCTTCCAGTGATAGCAATGGCGGTGATGCTGAGGGGCCTGGACCACCTGTTCCAGTGAGTGACCCTCTCCAGTTTACCTAATTGCCTGATCTCCTGTCCTTCTTGGAGTCAGCACTGCCGTACCCAGAGCTTTTCCTTGTGCCCCACTCCCTCTTCCTTCCTTCCTTCCTTTCTTTGTCTGTTCCTGTCCAGGCCTCATGCTTTTTTACTGATACCTTTTATTTTATTTCATCCTTGGCTTCTGGCACTAGGCAGGTACCCTAGTATGCCCACTGCTCTGCTGTGCCCACAGGTGACTTTCCAGCAGATCTGTAAGGATGTGCATCTGGTGAAGCACCAGGGGCAGCAGCTTTTCATTGAGTCCCGGGCCCGGCCTCCACCCCAGCCTCGCCTCCCTGGTGAGTTGGTGATACTGTGGGTAGGGGTGAGGAGTGAGACCTGAGGATCCCCTCTCCCTCACCGCAGACCCATTTACCTTTTTCTCTCCTTGTGCCAGCTACAGGCACATTCAAGACCAAGGCCCTTCCTTGCCAGTCCCCAGACCCAGAGCTGGAGGCAGCCCCTGCTCTGACCCAGGCTCCACTACCCTTGGTCCCTGAGGAGGCTGAGAGGAAAGAAGCCTCCAGCTGTTCCTACCAGCAGATCAACTGCCTGGACAGCATCCTCAGGTAAGGCCTGTCTGGCACCTTCCCCCTCAGCCCTTGGTCTGCCCCACCCCAGGCCTTGCCCTGATGTCCCTGCTGCATCCATCCGCAGGTACCTGGAAAGCTGCAACATCCCCAGCACAACCAAGCGTAAATGCGCTTCCTCCTCCTCCTATACTGCCTCCTCAGCCTCTGATGATGACAAGCAGAGGACAGGTCCAGTCCCCATAGGGACCAAGAAAGGTAAAGATCCAGTACATGCCCAGCTCCCATTGCCCTGTCCTGGCCCAGTGGTCCTGGGTGTCTACACTTCTGCCTTGGAGGCCCCCACCTCGCTCTGCCCTGCCCTGCCCTCTTTCTTTGCCTCCTGATCTTCAAACTCCTCCCTATTGTCCCTCTGTCTCCCTCCTCCCTGGGAACCCCTCTTCTGACCTCCCAGTGGGGTGGGGGTGGTAACCAGTGCCATCTCTCTGCACAGATCCATCATCAGCAGTGCTGTCTGGGGAGGGGGCCGCTCCACGGAAGGAGCCAGTGGTGGGAAGCACCTTGAGCCCGCTCGCCCTGGCCAATAAGGCGGAGAGCGTGGTGTCCGTGACCAGTCAGTGTAGCTTCAGCTCCACCATCGTCCATGTGGGAGACAAGAAGCCCCCGGAGTCGGGTATGGGCGTGGAGTGAGGGGGGCATTGCCTGATCCCCCAGCCAGAGTTCCTTCTTACCTTCCTTTTCCCTGCCCTTCTCCCTCCATCCCCAGTGGAGAGAAGAAGGTTCCCTCTTAGCTTGGGGCTACTGCTGCTTATTTTCCACCAGCCCCTGCTACTTGCCCCTCCTTTATTCTGCTTTCTTTTTTTACTGTCAGTTGAAATAAAAATATGGAATGTGGAAGGGGGTTCAGCCCCAGGGTACTGACCACAGAGGTCTGAGGCAAGGAATGTTGAAGTTCCTTAAAGGGCCTTTAAGTATTGACTTCAAAAATGTATGAATAAAGGGCAAGGGGTAGGTTTCATTTCCAATAAGCTGTGATGGTGTCATCCCTAGGGGTTCCTGGCACAGTAGTGGCCACTGGAAGGGATTGAGTATCTCTCTGTCCTGGAACAACTTTGCATGGAGAGGTGGGCCTTGGGCCAGCCCTCAGCAGAGAGGTGGCCAGGAGATGCACATGGGCCCAGGTTTGGCTAGGGTAGAAGGCCGGGGTGGGTGGGGTCATTGCACAGGGAGGGTGTGATGTGGATGTGTTGCCCCCTGAGATGGTTCTGATGTCCCTTCTCCATCTCACTTTCCTTAGACATCATCATGATGGAGGAACTGCCTGGCCTAGCTCCAGGCCCAACCCCCAGCCCGGCCCCCAGCCCCACAGTAGCCCCTGACCCAGCCCCAGATGCCTACCGCCCAGTGGGCCTGACCAAGGCCGTGCTGTCCCTGCACACACAGAAGGAAGAGCAAGCCTTCCTCAACCGCTTCCGAGACCTTGGCAGGCTGCGTGGACTTGACAACTCTTCCACGGCCCCCTCGGCCCCTGGCGAGCGAGGTAGTCACCTGGGGCTTCCCTGAGCTGCCTTCTGCCCAGACTAGGGCCAGATGGTTGCATGGTGGGCATTGAGGGAGATGTGCCTGCTCCAGGGACCCAGGCTGGTGCTGCCTTTACCACCAGGGACCTGTCTAGGGACAGGCCCCTTGCTAGCCTCTCCCCCTTAGGCTGGGGTTCCGGGCTGCAGCCAGAGGAGGGCAACCTGGGGGGCTGGCACTGAGACAGGAGGGCAGAGGTGCTCTGTTCCAGGTAAGCTACTTTAGGCCTAACCTGGGGGCAGGGGCAGGAAGTATGCTCACCTAGGTCTCAGATGTTGCTGATCAAGAGATCTGCGTAGACTCTGGGCCAACTCCCAGTGGGGTTGGAGCTTCAAGGGCAGATGAAGGGCAGCCCCTCCAGGGGCCTGAGGGAGGTCCTGTGCAGATGGATACAGGACTGAGGGCTCAGTCCTGGGGTTTCCCACCCATCTCTTCACTCCACTGCAAGCCAGACAGCACAGCCTCGACTGGCAGGAGGAGGACCTAGGCTGGCAGTGCCTGCAGGATTTTGGCAAATGGACTGGAGCTGCCTTCCTTTTCGTCTGTGGACCTACTCTGCCTCCTCCCATCTGCCAGTGTGCCTCTGTCCTTTGCACATCCCCATCTTGACCCCTCATGTAACCTTGCCTTTCCCTGGCTCCTTTCTCAATAAACCCCCCTCTCCCTGGCTCCTGTGATTCTTCCCTGAAGGTGCCCCTACCTCCTGAGTCCCTTCTGTTCTGTCATGCCTGAGAAGCTCTTTCTGGGGCCTTTCCCTGCCCTCTCCCTGGTCAATGTGTCAGAGCAGTGGGAGTGGCAGGGGCACTAACTGCCAGGCTGAGGCCCTCACTAACCCTAGTCTTTCCCCACAGGCTGCCACCATGGCCCAGCACCCCCCAGCCGCCGACACCACTGCCGATCCAAAGCCAAGCGCTCACGCCACCACCAGACCCCACGGGCCGAAGCCCCCTGCTATGTCTCCCACCCCTCACCTGTGCCCCCCTCTGGCCCTTGGCCCCCTCCTCCAGCCACCACTCCCTTCCCAGCAGTGGTCCAGCCTTACCCACTCCCAGTGTTCTCCCCACGGGAAAGTCCCCAGCCTATTCCTCCTGCTCCCACATCTGTGCCCTCTGCCACTTTCCCTACCCCCTTAGTAACTCCAATGGTGGCCTTGGTGCTCCCTAACTATCTGTTCCCGACTACATCTAGCTATCCCTTTGGGGTACCTCAGACACCAGCTGAGGGGCCTCCCACCCCTGCCTCCCACTCACCCTCCCCATCCCTGCCCCCACTTCCTCCCAGTCCCCCACGCCGCCCAGACTCCCCACTGTTCAACTCAAGATGCAGTTCCCCACTCCAGCTCAATCTGCTGCAACTTGAGGAGCCCCCCCGTCCTGAGGGGGGCACTGTTGCAGGGGGTCCTGGGAGCAGTGCTGGGCTCCCACCTCCTAGTGAGGAGGCCGCTGAGCCTGAAGCCAGATTGGTGAGCTTTCACCCCATATGCCCTGCTACCAGTCCCCGACCCTTAGCCCTTGTCCCTCTTCCCCCTGGTGCTACTTCCTGCCCTAGTGGGCTGGTGTCTCGGCTTCTTGGAAATGGGAGACGGGGCAGGAAATCCTAGCTGAATTTCTGAATGAGGCAGAAATGGGCTGCCACCCCCATGAAGGGACAGTCTTGTCTCTCTGACAGGTGGTGAGGACATCTCAATAAGTGCTGAAAGGGCATTTGCCACTTGGAAAGGGTCTGGTGTCACATCCCTACTCTTTGTTAGCTTTCCTGTCTCAGTTTGGCCCTGTGTCATGGAATGGGGAGCAGAACTCTTGGTTGGATGTTCCTCCTCTGGCCCCTCCAGTAGAAGCAGTTGAAGGGAAGCCCAGGTGCTAACCCCTTAACCCCTCCTTCAGGTGGAGGTAACTGAATCCTCCAATCAGGATGCACTCTCTGGCTCCAGTGATCTGTTGGAACTGCTACTGCAAGAGGACTCGCGTTCTGGTACAGGCTCTGCAGCCTCAGGCTCCCTTGGCTCTGGCTTGGGCTCTGGATCAGGTTCAGGCTCCCATGAGGGTGGCAGCACCTCAGCCAGCATCACCCGTGAGTGCCCACCTTCCAACACCTCTGGGATTAGGACAGTAACTGGGGAGTTGGTAAACCAGGCCTCATCTAGGCTGAGCTTGCCAAGGACAGTGGGCTGAGTGTGTGACCTTCGAGGGTGGTTTGATGAGGCCCTGGGTTGGACATGCTGACTAGACTGGCTCCACTGGCCTGCCCCCTACTCCATAGGCAGCAGTCAGAGCAGCCACACGAGCAAGTACTTTGGCAGCATTGACTCTTCAGAAGCTGAAGCTGGAGCTGGAGCTGCTCAGGCCAGGGCTGAGCCTGGGGACCAGGTCATTAAGTATGTGCTCCAGGATCCCATCTGGCTGCTTATGGCCAATGCTGACCAACGTGTTATGATGACCTACCAGGTGCCCTCCAGGTGAGTTTCAGAGGCCACTTCAGCCTCCTCTCAGAGGTAGTAGGGAGACTGGCTTTCCTTCATTGCCCAGAAAAATTTGGGTTCCCTTTTCTGGTATGGCTCCGACCTGGATGTTCCCACACTACCCTCAATCCCTTGGAGCCTTACCGTAGTTCTTTCAACCTGAGAGCAGGTTGACTGAACTTGAAAGGTACCTATGGTTCAGGAGAGGACCAGAAAACCGTGGGTGGGGGCTTTGGTAGAGGAAAAACATTAACTGGTCCTGGTCTGGATCCCAGCGTCTGCCTTCTGAAACCTTTCCTTGTGCAGGGACATGGCATCTGTGCTAAAGCAGGACCGAGAGCGGCTCCGAGCCATGCAGAAGCAGCAGCCTCGGTTCTCAGAGGACCAGCGGCGGGAACTGGGTGCTGTGCACTCCTGGGTCCGCAAGGGACAGTTGCCTCGGGCCCTTGATGTGATGGTGAGAGAAAAAAAATGAGCTCATGTTCAAGGGATAGAGGCTAAGGGCTATCCTTAGTGTCCTTGGATCGTTGATTCTGAAGGATGTTAATGCCACTAAATTTGCTGCCAAGTTATATGGTTATATTAGACCACATGAGCTTTTGCAGAACCTTTCCGAACCCCTCCCATGCTAACATACATTGTAACTGTCCCATGGGGAGTCTGGGTGGAACTCAAAAGGCATTTTCCAAGCTTGTTGGATCCCAGGTGCATCCCAGGACTGGTTTCTTGGGAGCACATTTTGGGAAGTACCACAGGGTTGCGTGGGAAATTGGGCTGTTGATTAGCAATGAGGATTCTGCCTAACTCAATTATCCCTTTCTCCTTCTAAGGCCTGTGTGGACTGTGGTAGCAGCTCCCAAGACCCTGGCCACTCTGATGACCCGCTTTTCTCGGAGCTGGATGGACTGGGGCTGGAGCCCATGGAGGAGGGTGGAGGCGAGGGTGGCAGCAGCGGTGGTGGTGGTGATGGTGAGGGTGGCATTGGTGAGGGTGGTGAGGAGGCCCAGGCCCAAGTTGAGGCCAAGGTCTCAAGCTCTCAGGACTCTGCCATGGAGGAGGAGGAACAAGGTGGGAGCTCGTCCAGTCCAGCCTTATGTGCAGCAGAAAATGGCACCAGCTAAACTCCATTTTGGGGCCACTTCCTGGAGTCCATGCAAGGCATCCTTCTTCAATGTTTCAATTCTCAGAACTCAGATGTGGCTGGACCAACCAATAGAAAACTGCCCCAGCTTCTCCCACCTTAGGGAGTGGGACCCCCATCACCAGCCTGGGATCCAAAGGCTGCCTCTGGCTTCTTAGTGAACAGAGGGTGGAACTTTTCAGGCCAGCCAAGAGGAGGGTCACCTCCCACCCCTGGTGGAGGCCCTTCTTCTGGATAAGGTTGCTGACCCGCTGCTGAAATGGGCTCGCCAAATCCCAGCTGAGCCTGAGTCCCAGTCCCGAGGTTTGGGGCTGCACTTATTTATTGGGGGAGACAGCTCTCTCTCCCACCTCCTCCCTAAGTGGGGGGAGGGGAGCCTGGGGCCCAAGGAGGACCCAGGGGTTTGAACCCCTAGCTGCTCCAGGGTGGGGGAGGTTGGTGGACCATGGAGTCCCTGGTGCTGCCCCTCAGGTGGGACCCAGGCGTTCTCAGCTCTTCCCTCTACCAATGGCATTTGTGTTTTTGATATTGTGTCTGTTATTATTTTTTTAATACAAAAAGAAAGAAAACAAAAACCCAGGACTTTGTGAAATGAAGTTTGGGATTTGGGTGAGGGGAGGAATGGCTCTGCTTCCAGGAGGGTTGTAGTGAGGGTGGCCACTTCCATCTCACGCCACTGCATGAACCTGTTCCTCTCTCCTGCACATACCTTCATTTGAAGGGCTCTACTGAGACAACTAAATCTGCACCTAACTCAGAACCCTCCACTCACCTCTACCATTACTTCTGCTGGGTTTGTCCTGGGAGGGGGAGAGAGAGGTAAAAGGATCTGGCCAAGCTTCAACCATGGGTCACTGTGTTAGGGGCAGGAGGAAGCCCTCTTAACCCCGCGATGCCCTGAGGCAGTAGAGAGTTTAACTTTTATTTTAGTATCTTGGTCATCACACAGGAGATTAGATAACTAAGGCACATGGAGTAAGGTACCCATTTAAGGAGGGTGGAGCAGGGCTGAAAAGGAAATCACTGGAATTCCATTAAATTTGGGAATGGTTCACCACGTGCTGGATCCCACTAACACCTGATCTACCGCGAGGCACAACCCACGGCTTGGCGGCGCCGTGGCTTAGCTGGTTAAAGCGCCTGTCTAGTAAACAGGAGATCCTGGGTTCGAATCCCAGCGGTGCCTGACCTAGTGAATGTATGGTATATTATTGCTGCGATGAGAATGAATAACCCCGGTCTTGCAAACACCTTGTCAAGAGATTCTTATTCTTACCAAGTCAATACCTCTTTGGGATTCTGTTCCCGTGCACTTTTAGTGTGTATTTGGAAGCTAAGACACACTTCGCCTTCGAAAGCCATAATCCCGTGGCCCTCTCCTTCCGTTATCTTCCCCCAAGGACGTGGGGGAACAACTCTGACTTGAGCTTGTTTTGTTGAGAATTACTGTGACTGCAGGAGGGGAGGCAGGTCAAAGGAAGCTACCGCTCCAACCCCGATGCTAACTTGAACTTGGTCAAGGCGGGAATCCGCGCCTCATCCTGGGCGGGCGCACGCGCGCAGTAATCTCCAGCCAGAAGGATGGGGCTGGCAGGAGGCAGGCACGTTGATAGGCAGCTATAGTTGCGCAGGCCCGAGGCCGCACGCGGCTGTGATGGCCGAGTGGTTAAGGCGTTGGACTCGAAATCCAATGGGGTCTCCCCGCGCAGGTTCGAATCCTGCTCACAGCGTTGGAAGTTTTGGCGGTGGGTATTGCCTCCTCTAAAGGAGGTCACTAGTTTGTTTTCTAGACCTTTCCTTCCCTTGAAGAACCTTACCAAAGTCTTGAGAAGGTCACAGGTAATCAACCCCGGACCAGCCTTCCAGCGCCCTCTTCCGAGGCTCAGCCTCCTACCGACCTGCAAAAGCCTTTTTATGGCCAATTTCGATTCATAATTCAATTTTCGATTTCTTGCTGCTACTAAGCAATTAGATTACATTTCCCTAATCCGTTCAGCCTCCTTCTGATCTATACGACTATCTCATTTCTTCTCTCACCACAGCCACGATTCTCTTCATCTCTCTTCGGCTTTACCTCCCGTGTCACTAGGAAAATAAAGCATTCTGAACGGTTTCCCACGGACATCCTCAACCCCGCTACTTACCTACCCACCTGCCTAAGTCTGACCACAGACTTCCTTTCCCTCTCGGACCTCCTGAACCCTTCCACTGAACTAACCTCTAGACCTATTAGATTTCCCATCCTCTTGGGCCCACCCAAGAGCATTGCTTTTTTCCTATACCATCAAATTTCCCTCTCTCCTGGATTTTCCTACCAGACATTGTAATTTCTCTCATTTAGAACAAGCAAGACAACAAAAACCATCTACTGAGACTTAAACGCGTCCCCCAGAAATGCACGTGTTGGAACCTCAATCCCCAATTTCACATGTTGATTGGAGGAGGGGTCTTTGGGAGGTAATTAGGATTAGAGAAGGTCATGAGATTGGGGTCCCAACAGTGACATTAGTAGCTTTATAAAAAGAGGAAGAGAACCATCGCTGCCTAGGAGCACACTTGCTCACTTGCTGTCTCACCATATGATGGCCCTCATCAGATTGCCCAGGAAGATGCCAATGCCACACTCTTGCACTTCCCAGCCTCCAAAACCATGAGCTAAATAAAACTTTATAAACTATCCAGTCCGTGTTATTGAGGGATAGTAACAGAAAACAGACTCTATCTTGTTGCCACAGGCTCCTCCAACTACCACTTAATTTCTCTACTCCTCTCTACAACAAGCATAATAAGACATACTGTCTCCAGCCTCCCATTCTACTGTGAGCCCTCTCCAACCAGGTGTTCTTTCCTACACCAAGGCTTCCCTGGTTAGGGTTACTTACCAAATGACCATCACATTGCTAAATCCACCCATCTCTAAACTAGTTAGCAACACTTGACACAGATGCCTCTCTCTTTTCTCGGGGTGCTAGTAACTGAAGCCAACCCTTGTACACACTAGGGGAGTGCTCTACCACTGAGCTATAGCTACAGCCCCCGTCCTGTACTCTCTTTTATAATACCCTCTTCTCTGGCCTTGTAGGCCGCCACACCCCTCTGACATTCCTTCTTCACTAGCAGCTTGATCACAGACTCCTTTGCTGGTTTCTCATCATCTACATCTCTAAATGTTTGGTTCCAAGCCTCAATCTTTCAACTGCATCTTTTCTCTACCTGTACTCACTACCTTGATGATCTCCAGGCCTGTGGCTAAATCATCCCACATTTGCATCTCTAACTCCAAAACGCTCCCCTGAATTACAGATGCTTCTTTCCTGTTGCCCATTTGTCACCTACACTTAGATATCTTGTAGGAACCACAAACTTAAAATGTGTAAATTCTACTCCTGGCCTTCTCCCCAAAAGCTGCTTCATCTGTAGTCTTTCCATTTGAAATTCCAATCCCTCAACTGATTAGACTAAAATCTCCATAATCATCCCCGAATTCTTCTTTTTCTCACACTCCACATTTAATCAGACTGCAGTTTCTTTTCAAAATGTGTCAAAAATCTGACTACTTGTCACTACATTCACCACCCCGCCCTGGTCCAAACCACTCTCCATTCTCACTTAGATTATTGCAAGATCAGCTAAATTATTTCCTGATTTCCATTCTTATCCCTAGTTACATGACGGTGTGTTTGTAACACATTAGGCAGAGAGGTTGATCCTTATAAAAAATAAATAAGATTCTGTCATTCCTCTCCTAATTTTCCAATGGTGATGTCAATGTGAATTAATGGTTTTCATGTGCACATAGATATAGAAATAAATGTACACACACACACACACACACATTCACACGTTCCCTAGCTCTGAACACTGAATGAGTCTAGAAGCAATCATACACCAGTAGCAATGAGCACACCAAGAGCCTCCATCTTAGCTACCAAATACTGTTCTCTACTAAAATGAATTTGGAGAAAAGGTTGATTCCAGCCCTGGGTCTGGAGAATTATAAGATTATTTTGAAACATTTTGTTGCAACAGAAAGCAAAGAAGTGCTCAAAGAATAAATATCAAAAAGATACAGTATCAAAGGACTACAGCAGGCTGGGTTCCAGTGGCCCCCACCTGCAATCCCAGCAATTTCAGCAATCCCAGTGACTGGGAAGTTTGAGGCAGGAGAATAACAAGTTCATAGGCCAGCCTGAACAATTTAGCAAGACTCTTAGCAACTTAAGCCCTTCCTCAAAATAAAAAATAAAGTGGTCTGTGGATGTAGTTCAGTGGTAAAGTGTCCCTGGTTTCAATCTCTGGCACTAAAAAAAGAAAAGAAAAAATGTTAGGGTTCTTTTGTAGAAGGGGACTCTTCACAGCTTCTGGCCCTTGTCTTCCTGGGTCTCCTCTCTTAGTTGTTTTTTTTTTTTTTTTTTAATTTGTTTTGGTACTGGGGGTTGAAAGCAGGGGGCTGCACCAATAAGCTCTATCCCCCAGCCCCTCCCTCCCTCCCTCCCTCCCTTCCTTCCTTCCTTCCTGCCTTCCTTTCTTTCCACCTTTATTTATTTATTTTTACGTGGTATCAAAGATCAAACCCAGTGCCTCACAAATGTAGGCAAGCACTCTACCACTGAGCTACAACCACTGTCCCATCTCTGGTCCTTTTAATTTTCATTTTGAGACAGGGTCTCTCTGAGTGGCCCAGAGTAGCCCAGAATTTACAATTCTCCTTTCTCAGCCTCCAGAGTAACTGGGATCACATGTAAACCCACCACACCCAGTTCTCCTCTTAGTTTTGACTCCTAAGGTAAGTAGAGAGAGACAGGACACCAAAAGTTTGCCTGGTGGGCTTAGAAATCTCTCTGGATTCAGCCCTTGGCTCAGGACACTAGTCCTTCTACTTCCCAGTCCCCACCCTCCAGACTCTCCTACCCAGGACCCAGGGGGTCCCAGGAAACTAGCCTTCCCTTTGAAGAACCGAAGAGGGAGGAGCAGAGCCCTGAAACCCAGGCTTGAGGAGAAGCACAGTAGGAGAGGGGAAGCTGGATCACTTCACCAGCTGTCTCTGTTCCTTCCCACCCTCTGCTGCCCTATCGCATGTGGGACTCCAGCTCTCCTCCCTGAGTCCCAGTGTAGCCCACTGTTGGAAGGCAGCTAGGGAAAGACCACTGTGTTTACAGACATAGGCCCTTGCTAACAGAGCCATTTAAACCCACTTGGAAACACACCTTCCCCAACAGACACCCTCACACACATACTCGGTGGGGACAGGAATAGGGGGCATCCTCAGAGGCCATGTCTGGACCTGAGATTACCCAGTCCATTCAACTCATTTCACCCTGCAGCAGCTCTAGGTTTTTAAAGATTCTTTCTTTCTTTTTTTTTTTTAAGTTGTAGATGAACACAATACCTTTAATTATTTATTTTTATGTGGTGCTGAGGATGGAACCCAGTGCCTCACATATCTTGGCAAGTGCTCTACCACTGAGCTACAACCCCAGCTCCAGCTCTAGATTTTGAGGGCCTGAAATTTGAATAATAATAATAATAATAATAATAATAATAATAAGGTATAGAAAGTAGCATTTAGAATAAAACAAGAGCACAACAAGTTACCGATTTAAAAGGCTAATAAATAGCTGGATGAAATGGTGTGCTCCTATCATCCCAGCTACTTGGAAGACTAAGGTGGGAGAATTGCTTGGGCCCAAGAGTTAGAGATCAGCCTGGGCAACATACCAAGGCCCAGTATCAAAAATAATAATGAGCTGGGTGCAGTGATACATGCTTGTAATTTCAGCAGCTCAGGAGGCTGAGGCAGGAGGATGGAGAATTCAAAGCCATAGGGCTGAGGGATGGGAGGGGAAGGGAGGGGATGGGGGTTAGAAATGATGGTGGAATGTGATGAACATCATTATCCAAATAAAAAGAATTCAAAGCCAGCCTTAGCAATTTAGCAAGGCCCTAAGACCTTCCCTAAGACCCTCCCTCCCTAAATTATAAAAAAGGGCTGGGGATGTGGCTTAGTGGTTAAGCACCCTGGGTTCAATCCCTGGTTATAACAACAACAGCAAGGTGTGGTGATGAGTGCCTATAATCTCAGCAACTTGGGAGGCTGAGGTAGGAAAATGGCAAGTTTGAAGACAGCTTGGGCAACTTTGCAAGACCCTGTCTCAAAATAAAAGATAAAAAGGGCTGGGGATGTAGCTTAGGGGTAAATTGTCCCTGGGTATGATGCCCAGTACCACATTAAAAAAAAAAAAAGATAATAAATTAAAAATAAAAGCTGACAAATTCTACAAAGTCCAGAAAAACAACTTACTTGTATTAATTAACTGTACCTCTATACTTTCCAAAGACTAGCTACTGCCTCTATATATTTCAAATCTTGCTATTCCTCTAACTATACAGATACTTAGAGTGCTAAGAACTCTTTCATATCACATGTACCCACTGGCCCTGCACCCCCACAGGCACAGATAACAAGAATATTCTGGAAGCCATTTCTATACCAGAGGTCTAGGCTAAAATAACAATGTGAGAATAACTACAAATCACAGAAACAACCCAGGAAACTGCAAATCTGATGTTTTCGCACCTTATCTTCTCCATAACCAGAACTCTAAAATGTACACAGCCACTCCAACACAATGGGGAGTTTGCAATGGAGGGGCAGCTGGAGTAGAAAAAAGATTGGTCTTTACCACTTGCACTTAAAATATATAATGTTTGCAAAAATTTACAGAAGCCTATGACCTGGTGAACAGATTGCTGGAGTGCTCCCAGAGTCTGTGTAAGTGAGTGATCCTGGATTTCATTAGTTTCATGGTGAATGGCCTGTGCACTTGAAATTCTTGGTTGTATATTGCAAAGCAGCTGTCAGCCTGCTTAGAAAGCCATAGTCTCCTAAAGGGCTTGGAAGCTTATTTTTCTGCTTTTCAAAATGAGCATTTCATACCTTTTTTTTTTTCTCAAACAATCTGTAGCACTTTGGATGCTGATGGGAATAATGCAGACCCCAGGGTTGTGAGTAGACCCAGCGGGGGTGGAGAAATCAGCCTGGGTAGCAGGGAAGACCCCCTCCCATAGTGAGGTGGGGGAGACAGAGTATGGCAAATAGAAGAACAATGGATCCAGTTAGGATGCCTTTTTTTTTTTTTTTTTTTTTTTTTTTTTTTCCCATTAGGCGGGGTCTCATGTTGCCCAAGCTGCCCAGGAACTAGAGTACCTGGAACTATATATAGGCCTGCACAATTACAATCAGTTCAAAAAAAATTTTTTTAGTTGTCATTGGACACAATATCGTTATTTTATCTACTTATATTTATATGATGCTGAGGATTGAACCCAGTGCCTCCCATGAGCTAGGCAAGCACTCTACTATTAAGCCACAACCCCAGCCCTCAAAAGTGATCTTTTAAACATAAGTCAGAGAATATGCCTGTCCTGATGAAGATTCTCCACTGGCTCCCCATTGCACTTAGACTAAAACCCAAACTCTCTAGGAGCCTCCAAAATTCTGTGTGTTGGGCCATGCCTGACCCTCCCATATTATTTCTGCCACTCCCAAATTCTCTGTCCTAGGTTCTTTGGCCCTCTTTCTCTAGCTGCTTCCATCAAAGCCCTTTCCTATCTCAGGGACTTCCTATTTGCTGTTCCTTTTTCCTGGATTCATGGCCTGGTCAAATTATCACCTCTTCATAGAGGCTGTCTCTGACCACCTGTACAAAACTTAGCACCGCACTCTCATTACCAAAAATCGTCCTCCACTCCCCACAACTTTATAACCATCTGAATTATCTTTTCTTCCTTCTTGATCATTTTCTGTCTCCCTGTCCCCCACTATATTGCAAGTCTCAGGGGCGCCCCGATCCAGTGGACTCCCAAAGCCCAACCTAAGAGGCACTATATAAATATAGGCTGAGTGAATAAATATAGCAGCTGCGCTTATAGTCATACAGATGCCCAGATTGTTTTACAGTTCCCCCCTGGGGCCACTGTCACAGCTCAGAGCTGAGAAGACAGTATTGCCAGTTACTGACACAATCTAGACGGAGACTCAGACCTCTGCTCAGATGAAATATGTTGAGACAGGAGACAGAAAGCAGAGAAAAGAAACGGATCGAGAGAGAGAGAGAGAGAGAGAGAGAGAGAGAGAGAGAGAGAGAGAGAGAGACTGAGATAGACAAAGACCAGACCCAGACTCAAAGAACAGGAAACCTGGGCCCACAGAAGCCCCAGCAGCTATGGGAGACACTGTCAGGAGGAGGGACGCGGAGGGAGGCGGCGGAAGGCGCTGGAAGGCGGAACCTGCTGGAATCCAGCGGAAAGCTAGCGCGGCTAGTCCAGGAGACCCGGGCCGCCCCTGGCCCGGCTCCCAAGTGGCCGCGGCAGGTGGCCATGCGCCCGCCAGCCCGCCCGCTGGCGCGACGCGTGCGGGATCAAAGCAGCCGGGAAGGGGCGGGGCGGGGAGGTGTCAGGAACCTGGAGGTGCGAGCGAGCGAGCTTCCCGGCCCACCGCGGGAGCGTGGGAGCGCAGAGTCCCGGGAGGCTACAGAGATCTGGAGAGACGGCGAGACATCCCGAAGAGACCCAGAGACAGGACGAGAGAATCCCAGAAACCCGAGGGAGACAGACACAGATGCAGAGACCGGAGAGACCACGGAAGAAACCAAGAAATCGCTAAGAAACCTGAAAGAACGTGAGAGATCCAGAAATAGAGTCACCTAGAGGCATTCAGAGACCCGAGAGACAGCAAGAAAAAAAAAAAGAAAAGAAAAGAAAAAAAAAAAAGGCCCGACGTCCCAGGGACACGGGGAAAGGAAGCACACTTTAAAGAACAGGAAATAAAGCGAAAGGAAGAGATGTGGGAAGAGGGAGGAGGGCGGGGAGACCTCGCTCCTCCCCCGCCGAGGGCCGCTTGGACCCCCGGGGTGGGGATCCGAGGGCCGGGTCCTTTCTCAGGGTCACGCCTGTGGAAGTGCAGGCCAGGGGAGGAGAAAGGGGTGTGGAGGCAGCAGGATCCCCGGTTGAGAGAAGGGAAGTATGAGGACGTGCGAAATTTGGGTCTAGAGAGTAAGAGGCTGCATTTAAATGTTCGGTAGAAATGTTTAAAGAAAGATGTTTTTTAGAAATATCATCAAATACATTCCTTCCCCTTCGGAGACAGAGGAAAAGGAAAAAAGGAAATACTATGTATTGTGTGCTTTTTAGAAATATCATCAATCATATTCCTTCCCCTTCAGGGACAGAAGAAAAAAGGTGTACTGTGCATTGGCCGGGAATCGAACCCGGGCCTCCCGCGTGGCAGGCGAGAATTCTACCACTGAACCACCAATGCAGACAGGAAGGCGGCCTGTGATCACCTTATTTGAGCTTGGAAAGACTGATGCAACTGTAAGCCCTGGGCTCAAGGAAGGAGAGGCCCCTAATGGTTAACGTGGGTGGAACGCCAGGTCATTCTTCCTCCCGCCTGGATCCGGCCACCCCGCCATAAAACCAGTCCATATGGCCAGGGGCGGCCCCACACCCGGGTGCGAACAGCCCAGGCCCCCGAGCCTCGCGTGCAGGTGAGAAAAACTCAACCCGAGCCCAGGTTCCCAAGGAGGGGGGCGGCGGGGGCGGATGGGGCCATACATCTGCCTTCCCATTTGGCCCAGGTAGGGGGTTGTGGGGTGTACTGGGAGGTGGGGAGCCCTGATTCCAAATGGAAGCCCCCTTCTCAAGGACTTGGCCCGTTCAGACTAGGACTTTGGTAAGACAGGCTCCGCGAAAATACCAAGGTGTGGAGGGGCGCTGGAAGGGTTTGGAGGCAGCTCCACTTGTCTCTGACTCCACAGCTATCTTCCATCTCTATCAGTAACCGTGTCTTTCTGTGTCCTTGTCACAGTCACTCTTGATGGCTCATCAAATTTTTTATTTTTCTTCTCAGGTATTTCGTCCTGAAGTCTCCAAGTGTTCACCAATCCTTCTGCAGAGGGTCATGTTCTTGGTTTGAGGTGGGTGTTGATTCCCTTTTTGTATCCTTTTCTTTCTTTTTTAGGAAAACTTCCTGCTCCCCTACAGTCAGGAGGGTCCTCCAGAAGCAGGCAACTCAGGCACACTTGTGTAAGGTGTCCGGGCAGTGAATTTAGTTTTAAACCAAATACTTGTAAGTGGAAAGATCTTAACTCCTCTCCATACTTTAAAGACTAAATTCTTTAAAGAATAGATTTAACACTTTAAAGACTAGATTCTTCCTTTTTGAAGTTCCCCCTGTCCATCTTCAGTCAAGGTACTTTTCTCAGAGTACTTACTTCACTTTGTTTCCACTAGATCTGCGGGATAAACTAGGCCTCTTGTTCATGTGAACTGTCCAAACCTAGATTAGTGGCCCTTGTGCACAATGAGGGCGCAAGATATTGGAGAAGTGAATGTAATTGATTTAGAACAGAGCGCTTTTTCCACTCCCAGGCAGAGGCCCAGCACAGTTGGGTTGTTGCTCTCTACATGAAGCAGAAGAGGTACTTGGGAGGGAAGGTGTATAATATTCAGTTTGGAGGCTGAGAAGTGCTTTTATTTCAGTGCTAGTGGGGGTACAATGAGCCTACAAAAAGGCTGCAATTCTAGGAGAACTCCCAATTTCATCCTTAAGTGAGGTCTGTCCTAAATTACTTAAAACTCCCTCTCCCCCTAATACCTCCTCTTTCAGCTGGGTCCCGCCTCTTTATACAGCCTTATGGTCCTTATACCAGCCGGTGCCTCATTCCCCCATCACTTCCCACACTTCCAGGCCAGTTCCCCTCCCCCTTTCACTCCTAGTCTTTCCGGGAGCCTCGTGCCGGGGTCTTTCCCGGGTGGGATCTAGGTGCTGAAGGGGGCGGGGCCGTATTCTATCCCTCCTACCCGGGCGCTGCGGGATATAAGGATCCAGACAAGCAAAGACCCGGTCCGCGCCAGGGTCCGGAGGAGCAATGGTCACCCGGGATCGAGCAGAGAATAGGGACGGGCCCAAGGTGAGAGGCGGGAGGGGTGGGAGTAGAGGTCCTTGGTCCGGCCGGGGGAACCTGGGCACTGACACAGTGGGTCGGTGGTGAGGCCGGGACACAGGGCTGAAATAGGAGAGGTGTCCAGGGGACCCAGGGAACCAGGAAGTGGAAAGGAAGCTGCAAAGTGTGAAGGAGGTAGTGTCTGAGTAGGACCTGCGTGGGCGGTGGAAGGAGAGTTTTTGGGGTCTGGGTAACCTGGTCATTCAGCACCTTACGGCCTAAGGGAGTGGGAGGGGGCCAGAATTTCAATAAAACCAAGAGGATACAGTCAAGGGCTGAGGTAGGAACAAAAAGAGAAGAGGATGGGCATTCTCCACTTAGGCCCCGAGCCAGGACTGGCCCAAGGCGGTCTTGGAGAGAAAGCCCTGGGTTTTTGTCCCAGAGGTTGGAGATCCGGTTGAAGATTTTAGGGTGAGCAAGTGGAGAAGGGTGACGGCCTAGACGGGTTTGAGGGAGAGGAGGAGGCGCGGTCGCGCTAGGTGTCTCCCTTTCTACACTCAGGGCCGCCAGCTCTGAGCCCCGCACCGTGCGGCCCACTTGCCTGGGCGCAAAGAGGGTCTCCAAAGTTCTCCACTGAGACAGAGACCGCACGAGATCGAGACGTAGAGAGAAAAGAGGAGAGACACAGAGAGGGGAGGAGGGAGGACGAGACTGAGAGAGGAGAATGCAGAAGATCCGGGAGAGAGAGGAGGCGAGCTACAGAAGCGGATCCTAGGGGCGTCGGGGTGGGGGCGGGGGGAGCGGAGGTGGAACGAATGGGCTCCGCCCTAGTCAATCTGGGATCCCGGGCAAGGGGTGGGAGGGGGCTTTCCCAGCGGCGGGATCCCGACGCCGGTGCGGCTGCGCTGAGTCTCGGTCCCGTGGGCCCGCTCTCCCTTTCCCGCTGGTCGCAGATGCTCAAGCCGCTTGTGGAGAAGCGGCGCCGGGACCGCATCAACCGCAGCCTGGAAGAGCTGAGGTTGCTGCTGCTGGAGCGGACCCGGGACCAGGTCAGTCCCTCCACCAGCCCCGGACCCCCAAGCAACCCGTTCCCGCGTCCCAGGGATTCCCACTGGGATTGGGGGGGGGGGCAGAGGCTGGAGTGGCGACCCTGGCCCCAAGACATCCTGACCCGAGCCCGGTCTTTGGAATCCTATCCCAGACCCCCCCCCCCCCCCCCGCCTCTCATTCTCAGAGGGCAATCTTCTTCGCCACCCCTCGGGTCTGTAAGTTTCCTTTCAAGTTCTGTGAATTTCGCTCCCAGGGTGGGTCAGTTTCACCTTCGGGTTTCTAAATGCCCCCTTTCCATACATTCCCCAAATCAGCCAGCGTCAGTTCTACCGGTGGTTTTCACTCGCTGGGTTGCTCTTTCAAATCTCCTCACATATTGGGTATTGGTTCCATCCCCTGGGGCTGGACAGTTTTCGTCTCAGGGTGGGACAGGATCATTCTTGGTCATCTCACTCCACATTCGGTCGCGCGTTCTATGGGCAGCGCGCAATTGCGTTCCGGGGGCACTCCCAGCTCCGGTATCCGCCCCTCCCTTCTTCTCCCTGCCACTTTCCCCCTCTCTCCCCACCCCTTTCTGTCTCTGCGCCCTCCCCTCCCGTCTGTAGAACCTCCGGAACCCGAAGCTGGAGAAAGCGGAGATACTGGAGTTCGCCGTGGGCTACTTGAGGGAGCGAAGCCGGGTGGAGTCCCCGGGTACAGCGCCGGGGTCGGGTAGCTGAGGGAGGGAGGGAGGACCTTTGGAGGCTCGGGACGGGGAAGCTGGGGCGGGCCCTGCGGTGGACGGTGGGCTTGGGGAGTGGCAGACTCTACTCCTAGGCGAGGTTAATAACACCCGCGCGTGTCTGTCTCTGTGTCTCTGTCATTTTCTCCCTCTGTACATCCATCTGGCTTCCTGTCTCTATGCGCCCCTCTGATCTCGGTATCTCTGCGCCCGCCCCTTCCCTCACCCCTGCTGGGCCCCTGCCCTGCCCGCCTGTCCTCCCGCCGGCCGCACCCGCCACCGCGGCTCCAGGGATTCCCCGGTCCCCAGCCCAGGACGCCGAGGCGCTCGCCAGCTGCTACTTGTCCGGTTTCCGCGAGTGCCTGCTCCGCTTGGCGGCCTTCGCGCACGATGCCAGCCCGGCCGCCCGAGCCCAGCTCTTCTCCGCGCTGCAAGGCTACCTGCGCCCCAAACCGCCCCGGCCCGAGCCGGTAGATCCCAGGCCTCCAGCGCCGCGCCCACCGCAGGACCCCGCCGCACCAGCCCTTGGCCCCGCGCTACACCAGCGCCCCCCAGTGCACCAGGGCCCCCCTAGCCCGCGCTGCGCCTGGTCCCCATCCCTCTGCTCCCCCCGCGCCTGGGATTCTGGCGCGCCGGCGCCCCTCACTGGACTTCTGCCGCCGCCACCACCGCCTTACAAACAAGACGGGGCGCCCAAAGCCCCGCCACTCCCGCCGCCCGCTTTCTGGAGACCTTGGCCCTGAGCTTTTGGGGGTGGGGTGGGGGCGGGGGCTGGGGGAGGGGTAGAGACTCCAGCCGGAGGGCAGCAGAGGGACCCGGGCATCCGGGCAAGGTGTTGGGGAGGGCGGCGGGGCGCGCGGGCTCAGCGCGCGGGTGAAATGTGGTCTATATTAGAGTATCTATATAAATATATATTCCCTGGTTCCTGTCCCTTTTCCCTGCCCCCAACCCCGCGTCTAGGATTGTACCTTTCTAACCCCAGCCCAGCCCCAGCCCCTTCCCGAGTCCCTAGTGCATGGAATAAAATGGTTATTAAATCCCGGTGTGTCCCGGAGCCGGGGGCCTGCCTTTATCTCGGCGTCCACGCCCACTTTCCCTTCCCTTCTGTTTCCCATCCCCAGTCCTACTCTCCAAGGCCCAAGCTCCGGGGTAGACAGGTAAGTAAAGAAGAGAGCAGAGCGGATACTGAGGTTGGAGCTGAGACCAAGACGAAAATGCAGATAGGGCAGGGGGAAAAGGTCGGACAGAGAGAAAAGAACAAACTTGAAATAAAACCGACTCTGGTGGGATTCGAACCCACAACCTTTGAATCGCTCTTTCGTCACTAGAAGTCCAATGCGCTATCCATTGCGCCACAGAGCCACCTGGCGGGCGGTAGCGTCTCGTAGCTTACGGGTAGTAGCATGGGGGAAGGGGCAGAATGACAGTGTTGTTGACAGGAAATTGGGCGGGGTGTGTTAGGAGCCTATGGTTAGGATCTCCGAGGCCAGCCGGGGAGAAGTATGTTGCTCAAGCACGTGCGCTAGGTGGGAGTGAGGGCGCACAAGTGTTCCAGAAACAGGGAGGGAAAGCAAACAAATAGGAGCGAGCAAATAAGTGCAGAGCTTCGGCTGCCCGCTTGGAAAGTGCTTCCAGCTCAAGTGCAGTCCAGTCCCACGTAGCCCCACTAAATAAACTTGTTTTGCTATAAATTTCTGAGTCCCTGTCTTTTGGTTTGTTTTGCCATTGTCACGATGCAGTTCAGAGGCTCGACGGTTCCCTGTTCTTGAATTTTAAATGTGAAAAGGGAAATTAGTCAATTTAACGTTATCGTCTCTAGCCCCATTTTCCTTCTGCTCTCTTAGGAGGACAACGAAGACGACGAGTTCCCATGCAGGTAGCGTGGCCGAGCGGTCTAAGGCGCTGGATTTAGGCTCCAGTCTCTTCGGAGGCGTGGGTTCGAATCCCACCGCTGCCAGGCCAGAGTTTTTCCCTTGAGCTTTATTATCGTGAATGAGTGCCAAGAGCACACCAGGGGTGTATAATTTTATACAAGGATCGTCGATAGGTGTTTTAACTGCTGACTGTTCTCTTTGATTTCCGAGGCAGATAGTGGATATACAACCATACCCCAAGCCAAGATCTGACAGAAACTGTTTGTGTAAACGTGTATTTCATAGTTGGTCTTCATTTTGACATCGTCCCCAAGTATCTCAAAATTAACACGATTTCCAAAATATCTCAATATCCAGTAAGTTATCCTTGGATGTCTGTTATAGTGGCTGCAACTATCCTGTTTGAAGACTTCAAAGAAAGGTCTTAAGTAGTTTCTCTCGGGTCGCATGAGAATGTCACTTACAAAATCAGCAAATAATACATTGGGTGTAGTGGTATCAAACCTAAGAAAAGTTAAGGTTCCACCGAGATTTGAACTCGGATCGCTGGATTCAGAGTCCAGAGTGCTAACCATTACACCATGGAACCCCTCTTTTGGGCCCTTCTTCGAAGATTATATACATTACTTAACACCCTATTTTGTCATTTACGGAAACCCGAACAACCGCTCCTGGTTACTGAGTATCTGAAATGTTAATAAATATGTACTGTCAATGTCTAACGCTTAAGGCTGTACGAAAAAAGAAAAAAAAAATTATTAGAAATGCATATTAAAATAAGAGTCGGGAGATGGGGTTAAGTAAAATATATTAAGATATTTCACCCTATTCTTTTTACTCTTTTTGATGTGGTTACTAGAAAATTTAAATATATGTTTGCGTAGCTTTTGCTACCTTCCCTCGGGCATTCGTTCGACTTTCTTGAAAATAAATCCCTGACCCACCTAACAGCATTTCCTCGTAAAAGAAGGTACTGTATTTTTCTTTTTATCATGCTTTTGTTGAAAGGAGAAATGTAATATATTAGCTGTATTCGAAAACAAACCTCACAGATAGTGGGAGGGGAAAAAAAAAAGCAGACGCCCGAACAGGGACTTGAACCCTGGACCCTCAGATTAAAAGTCTGATGCTCTACCGACTGAGCTATCCGGGCTCTTGTCAGAGGTGCTTTCTCTTATCTACAAGAGGTTTCCCGTATGAACGCGCAGGCTTGTAGAATGGTTTAAGAACTGTGTGCTTTTAGGCAAAGGACCCTGACACCCACTTAGAGAAAATGGTTGTGGCGCACCAGCTGCTAATTGAACTTTTTTCACTTTCCTTCTTTAGAACGCTGTGAAGGCTGAAACTCGGGCTGGAGCTTCGCGGAGTCTGAAACCTTAGATGCCCGGACTGGCCCCGCGGGGCCGCTGCGGGCTACAGTCTTTTCTTCCCAAAAGGTTCCTCTCTGGCCCCTGTGACCTGCATCCTGGAAATCTCGGGCTCTCGGGCTCTCGGGCTCCCAGGATCCCGCCCATCGGCGGCAATCTGAGGGCGGACCAGGAGCGAAAAGAATGCCACCTGAAGCCTTTAGATACTGTGCACTAGGACTCTATTTTATTCTCTCCATCGGCCCTTTTCCAAGGGAGAAACTGAGATCGGGTGTGCCAAAGGCTGGAGATAGGGCTGAGTGTGCGGAGTGGTAGGAGAGCTTTTGCTGACCTCCCCGTGGTGTGCTGTGCTGGGATGAGTCTGCCACTCACCTGCAAGTGGTTATAGTCACGTGTGATTTATGACCGTAAGCGGCTCACCTGTGAATAGTGAGTGATTCACATGGATGATTCACGTGTAGGAATTCGGTTCCTCTGTGCTCAGTTCTGTCTGGGAGATAGGAGAAAAGGGTCTTGGAGGAAATTGAGGAGCGAGTATATAAAGGCCCCAGGGATCAGTCGAGTCTCCTGAGTCCCAGGAGAAGAGCAATGTTCCAATGATACAGGCATCATCTCCTCCCTAACTTTGTTCCTCCCTCCCCAGTGGACCCAGGCTCCTGATATTCATCTGGGTGAGCCAGCCAGAGGGACCGGCTGTGCAAGCAAACAAATATTAGGGTGCAAGTCTGTGGGCGGGGAGAGGAAGTCCAATCCAACAGCCAGAATCTTCGGTGAGAGAGGAAAGCAGGTGCATCCCAGAGAGAGCTGGGACCTTCCTCAGGCCTACCCTTCCCTAGCCCCTAGCCCTCAGCATCCCACCCTGCCGCAACTGTCGGTCATCTCCTCCAGGCCATTTGCTGCTGTGGCCGGCGTTGCCTGGGGCATTCTTCCTTTCCTCCCACCATGGCAGTGTACCGCTTGTGTGTGACCACTGGTCCCTACCTGAAGGCGGGCACACTGGATAACATCTCTGCCACACTGGTGGGCACGTGTGGTGAGAGTCCGAAGCAGCGGCTGGATCGAGTGGGCAGGGACTTCGCCTCTGGATCGGTAAGTACAAAGGAGAAAGAGAAAAACCTCTGAGGGGAAGGTCCCGCAGACACCCTGAAGGAGGGGAGGGGTTGGTTATCCCTGCTGGACTCTCCCGTTTTTGCTGAACTCGGGATGCTCGCCCTGACCTCTTTTCTGGGATGATAAACCTTTCCCAGGCACTAAGGTACAGAGGAAGAAGTACAGGCAGAGGCTTCCTGGCTCCTCCCATAATGGACAGTGGGCTTTGGGCAAGTCTCTTTCCCTCTCGGAGCCAGTTTTCCCTTCTTTAGAGCTGATCGCCTGCCTTCATCAGTCTCAAGGTTATTTGCTAGTGGCCTACGTTAGTGTGTCCCACCAACCAAGATGACTAGGGAAATCCAGTGCCAGCTCTGCTCACACATCCCCTGCTTCTACCTGGATGAGGGGCTGCATTTTTCTCATTCACAAAGGAACTGTGTGTGTGGGTCAGCAGCAGCTCAGGTTTATAAATTGGCATAAGCCGAGATGTGGATGCACCTTGCAGAGTGCAAGGTTGGCCTTGCCAGTTACCTGCCTTTCACCAGCTTGCTCCCTTGGTCATCCCAGGTACAGAAGTACAAGGTGCGCTGCCCAGCAGAGTTGGGCGAGATCTTGCTGCTACGCCTTCACAAGGAGCGCTACGCTTTCTTCCGTAAGGACTCCTGGTACTGCAGCCGCATCTGTGTCACTGCCCCAGATGGTACCATTATCCACTTCCCCTGTTATCAGTGGATTGAGGGCTACTGCACCATGGAGCTGCGGCCAGGAACAGGTGGGCCAGAGGGTAGGGCTGCTCTATACTCCAGAAAGCATCTTTTGAGATTAAGGATGGTGTCTCCCTGTGTGCAGAATGTATGACATAGGCATGGGATTAGGAACTGTGCTTCCACAAAGATGTTTTCTGAAAAATATGCTATTAATACCCTGAAATACAAAGTCTTTCTGGGCAATATTTACTCCTCTGCAGGCACACACAGACTCACACTCTTACACACACACACACACACACACACACACACAGCTAAGCAATTTGTGTTCCACAGCCTCCATCTGCACTCTTTAGATAATTCATCTGGAACCCAGAAGGAACCAGCAAGCTAATTAGATTTCAATAGGTGGAGAAGCCCTGAATGTATAGACAATGTATAGACAATCCCCCACTTTTAGCTTTTCTAGAGAGAATGAATGAAATCCCTGAATGAATCCCTTGTTGAATTTGTGGGGTCTTTTCAAGGATATTGGGCTTGAGTCCCTCCTGACTCCAGAGCTGGCATCTCCACAGAGGAAACAGCAGGCTGCTCTGTTTGTCTCACACATCCCTGAGTGTCAGGGATGAGTGATGATATTCCAGGTCAAGGGTAGTTGAATGAACATGGCCTCATAGACTTCACTATGAAATGCCATCCTTCTGCACAGTGCATCCATTAATCCTCAAATATATTTGTTAATTTATTAGTTGTTTCCGAAGTGCCTGTTATATGCATGGTGACTGGGGCCATGCCAACTGCGGTGAATACAAAAAAATGAATAGAATGTGACCTGCCTCCAAAGAGACAACAGTCTAGAGATGATTTTTTTCTTAAAGGAAAAAGTTAGAAAAGTGTTATAATTTGGGGATGTAGTTGACTCAAATCCCTGATGAGTGCATGAAGAACACGGGAGCATTCCCCATGTAATACACATGAAGATGGCTATGAGATTGGGCTCAGGTGTTAGGGGGTACAGGCTGTGTTTGTAGGAGGAGGTGTTATTTGAAAAGAGACTTATATGAAGAATAATTTTCATTCCCTGCAGCAAAAACTATTTGTCAAGACTCCCTTCCCCTTCTTCTGAATCACAGGAAACAGGAGCTCCAAGCCCGACAAGAATGCTACCGGTGAGGGTGGGCTAATTTGACTTTTTTTTTCTCTCATCTGTATTCTGACTTCAGCTTTAATCAGATCGTTCCTAACTCTGACATGGGTTTTAACCTCAGGGGCCCAATTCTGATCAGGACCTCATTTAACTCTAACCCCAAGCCAGGCATGGTGGCACTGGCTTATAATCCCAGCAATTACAGAATCGGAGGCAGGAGGATTGCAAATCTGAGGCCAGTCTGAGAAATTTAGGGAAACACTGTTTCAAAATAAAAAAAAAAAAAAAAAAAGAAGGACTTGAAATGTAGCCTAGTGGTAGAGCATGTGTTGAGCATGCTTGAGGCCCTGGGTTTAATCCCTAGCATTGGAAAAAAAAAAAAAAAATCCTATCAGGATCTGAAGCCCAGTGCCTTCATTGAGAAATTTCCAATTCTCTGTTGCTTGCCCCCAAAGTGAGTGGTCTCTAGAGTTTTAATCTGAAGTCATATTTTTAAAAGCTAAAGCTTCTGTTTATCCCAAGTTTGATCTGCCACTTCTGGTCTTTCTCTGGGCAGCTGGAAGATCTATGCCCCTGGTTTTCCCCGAATGGTGGATGTCAGCAGCTTTGAGGAGATGGAGTCAGACAAGAAGTTTGCCTTAACCAAAACGACACCTTATGTAGAGCAGGAAGACAGGTGAGGGCCAGGGCTTGGGAAGGAGGTGGAGGGGTGTAAAGTTGGGAGTATGGGGGCCGAGTGGCCTAGAAGGAGGAGTCTATAACAAATACAGTTTAATTCAAGTATCAGGAGCAGAGGGGGACCAGGGATGGGCCTGAGGGGTCTAGCAGAGAGGGCAAGGGAGGAGCCAGGAGTGAGGGGAGATGTGAGGTTAGGACTGAGTGAGGTAATTAAGCGGAATGGGTCACAAGTTCTACTGATTGGTTTCCATCCTTCCTCCTCCCACCATCTCTTCGCAGCCCTGGGAATCGTTACCTGCCTGGCTTCCCTATGAAAATTGACATCCCATCCCTGCTACACATGGAGCCCAATATTCGATACTCAGCCACCAAGACCACCTCGCTGATCTTCAATATCATCCCTGCGTGAGGCCACTGCCCTCTCTGCACTCCTGCTTGCTGTCCCTTCTGCCCCACCCCTTTGATGCACATCTCACATCTTTGCCCCAATACCTCTCCCTGCCTTCCATTTTCATCTCCCGCTGATCCCAGGCTCCCCCTACCTATTCCCCACCTCCCTTTTCCTTATCTCTCTGTCTCCCCACTCTCTGCCACCTCTGCCACTCTCAGAGCACCTACTCTGAGTGTGGACTGAGAGATACTGGTGAGACCATTGAGCAGGACAGAGGCCCAGTCCTTAAGCTATAAGTAGGTGGAGCCAGACCACCTCCAGCTCAAATCCCATAACCAACACTTTCTAGCTCTGTGTCCTTGATTTCAACTTTAGTCTCTAAAGAATCTCCTCACTTGTAAAATGACAATAATGCTGGGTATGGTGACACACACCTGTAATCCCAGCTACTTGGGATGCTGAAGCTGGAGGATCAATTTTTCAAGGCTGCCTGGGTGACTTACTGAGATTGTTTCTCAAAATGAAATGAAAAGGGGCTGAGGACAGAGCTCAGGCAGTAGAACGCTTGCCTAGAATGTGCAAGGCCCTGTGTTCCATACCCAGGACCACAGGGGAGAAAAATTATCCCTACCTCATAGATTTTGAGAAGCATTAAGACAGACATCCAGCATATAATAATCTCTCAATAGATTTTCCTTAGTAGTAGTATTCAGAGACAGCCTTTGGAGGGAGGAATTCACAGGGCCACTAAGGAGGCATTCATGCAGTTAATTAGCCATCAAAGGAGTCAGCAGTTTAAGTCAATAACTGGAACTCTAAGTGTGATATGGCTGGAATCCAGTTAACCCTCTGGGTTCCTGGAGAGGAGAGGGGTCAGTTGAGTCCAGGCAGTTCCTTTTGGGAAAAGAGGTGGGGTTGAAGCAGGCTGGGGAGAGAGATGAGGGGAGAATAGGTGGGTCCTGCCAAACCCTGGGTTGGGGACAGAAAGCCAACAGCTTTGACAGGAACAGGATACTTAGCTGGTCACCTGTGCAGGGGCTGTATGTGGCCTTCCAGAGAAGGCCAGGACAAGGAGCTGGGCCTCCATTTCTTGAACCTCTATGTCTAGGATGATTCTTTACAAAAGCAATAGACGGAAGGGAGTGCAGAGGCGGGGGAGTGGACATACTGGAGTGTGTGCAATGCTTGAAGTGTGTAGGCAGTGTGTCCTGGCTTGGCCTTTAGGACAAGAACACCTTGAGAGTCCCAGTTAGGACTAGGGACCAGAGGAGCATCTGAGAAGGCAGAAAGAGTCCTTTCATTGGTTCTCAGATATGCAGGTTTAGGCAGAAAAGGGTCCAGGAATCCATTAGAATCACCATTCTGGGGCTCAGAGAAGGGTCAGAGGGAAAGGGAGCTGATGTTTTGCTCCATCCAGGAGTTTACAGGGAATTGAGCATGGGGTGACTTCAGGGTGTTGTGAAAGAAATTTGTGGCAGGCCCTAAGAAAGGAAAGATATCTCTCTCTCTCTCTTTCTCTCTCTCTCTCTCTCTCTCTCTCTCTCTCTCTCTCTCTCTCTCCCCCCTCCCTCTCTCCCTCCCCTTTATTTGCCTCCTTAGCCTCTGCTTTCATGATTACTTTCCTGCCAGTTTTTTTCATCTTCTGGGTTTTGATTGGCAGGCATTGAGCAAATATTTGTGGGATGAATGAGCAAGTGCTTAGTGAGTCCAAGTGGTCATGAATCCCTCCTTCTCCTCTGCCTTCCCCAGTTGCTCATACTCTTTAGGGCACATTAATGTCCTTATGTGGGCTAACTTATTGACTGATTGCCACAAGCTGACCAGTTCCATGCTCCATTCCCTTTCTTTTGGTTCAGTCCACTTGATAAGTGCTTATTAGAAGCTGGGTATCTTGGGGCATACAGACTGAGTCTTGCCCTAAAAAGCTCACCGTCTAATGGGGGTGAAATATATATCCTACCCTCCGACACACACTATGTTGATAATGAATGCAGGAGATAGTGGGTGTTTCATGCAAGACCCAAGGCATATTTTGGGGAAGCTGAGTCAGGCAAGACTTCATAAGGACTTCACATCAGAGACGCATCTAGAAGAACAGATAGATCTCATAGTAGGTAGAGATGTAGGATATGGCTTTTTAGGAGAGGCCCAGCTTGAATGAAGCTCAGAGGCAGGGGAATTTAATCTCAAGCATTTTCCCCCCGACTGTAAAATAATGTTCACTATAAAAAAATTTAAACAGTATACACATTTACACAAAGTCCTCTCAGCTTGCCAATTCCACTTTCACTAGTCCATTGTAGAAAGTTCATCTTTGAGCCAGGTGTGATATCCATGCCTATAGTCCCAGATACTCAGGAGGCTGAGGCCAGAGGATCACTTAAGCTCAGGAGCTCAAGGCCTTGGTTAGCCTTGTCTAGTGCGCAGAAAAAGCTGGAAAGGTTGATTGAAACTGACTGATGGGGAGCTTCATGGACTACTCAGGCTTGGCACTTGGAGCTTTGTTCTGTAAGCAGAGTGGGGCCAGTGAGGGTCTGGGACAAGATGGAAGGTTAAATAAGGCAGCCCAAAGTACCAGTGAGCATGACTTCTCTGTATCTGGGGCGAGGGCAACACTTTTGCATGCCTGCCAGGGATGTTTGCTTTTGAACCAGGTACCCCCCATGCTACAGAGCCTCACTGAAACCTAGACTTTTTCTCCCAAGTGTATTGTTAAGCACTTTCTACTCTGGGAAATGACTCTGTCAGTTCTTTCCAGGCAGGAACACAGTGGCCCCCAACAGACCCCAGGCCTCACTCTCACCTTCCCCATCCTTAAGGTCCTTGGGCATGAAGATTCGAGGGCTGCTGGACCGCAAGGGCTCCTGGAAAAAGCTGGATGACATCCGCAAAGTCTTCTGGTGCCACAAGACCTTCACCTCAGGTGTGCAGAGCTAAACAGGGGATGCCCACCCTTCAATTTACCTCCCATTCAGACCTCTTCCTCCCCTTCCTGGGACACAGTCCTCTCCCAGTTCTCCCAGGGAGACTGCTGGATTCAAGTGGGAGAAACGCCTGGTTCCACTGATGGTATCCTCCAGATTCTCCTCTGAGGAGGAGATAAGAATAGGGAAGTGAGAATAGAAGGACACTGTCTTCCCAAAATAGGTTCATGGTCATTTAGGAGTTCTGATCTTGATCAGGGGCACACAGTTCACTCCTTACTCCTGCTACCAGGTGTTCTGAGCTTTGGGTTCAGAAAGTCTTAGGTTCAAATCCCTGCTCTACCATTCAAGTGGGTAAGTCACTCCATCCCTCTGACCCTCTGTATCTAGCATTCAATTAAAGATGTAATTGTACCTACCTCATAGAGTCCCTGGAAGAAAAACCTAAGAATGAGTAAGGGCTAGGCAGGACCAGGACCTAGGGAAGTAGTTTTGAGACCTACTGGTCCCTTCTCTTGCTCCCCTAGAGTATGTCACAGAGCACTGGTGTGAGGACAACTTCTTCGGGTACCAGTACCTGAATGGCGTCAATCCTGTCATGCTCCATTGCCTTTCCAGCTTGCCCAGCAAGCTGCCAGTCACCAATGACATGGTGGCCCCCTTGCTGGGACCAGGCACCTGTCTGCAAACAGAGTTAGAGGTTGGTGAGGAACTTAGCAGTGGGCCTAATAAGTGGGACATGGGTGGGTTGCCATGATGGACAAAGGGTGTGTGTGTGGAGGGTAAGGTTGGAATGGCCCAGGCCTGTGAGCCTCAGCTTCTGCACAGCCCTGGGCCCTGCACCTTGTTCAAGTAGAGCAGATTTTGGACAAGAGCCAGATGGGCTTGGGATGGTTTGAGGACTGTTGGGGAACTCCAAGATCCCTGGTGCTGAGAGAAAGCTGCTTTAGGATAGGTCAATGGCAGGGCCAACAGAGATAGTTGAAATAATAATGAATGACTAGGAGCTTCGAGAATGTAGGAGTAACAATGATTCAGTCTCTCTAGGGCAGCCAAGCCCTCAGGAATTGTCCAGAAGGTTAGAGATGTCGTTGGTTAATTTTTTTTTGAGTGTTGATTTGCTGTTATTGGATACACAGAGGTCAGACCTCAGAAGGGAATTACATCTGAGTTGAGAGAGTAGAAGGACCAGGTATGGTGGGGAGGAGAGGACGTTGGCTTGTCCAAGTCGAGAGGCCAGGGGAGAGATTGCTCAAAGACAGACTCACCTCGACCTCATTCCGGACATTCTGGGAAGGGTGCGGTACCCAGTTTATGGCTACCCACTTGGCCATAAGTGCAGGCACCAAGAATTGCTGAGGCTGGAAATGGGGACATCAGCTCCTCCTTGAGGCAGGCAGAGAACGGAGAGGGAAGATGAGCACTGGTGGGGAGGGTATGCTAAACCTCCGTGCGCCTTCTCCAGAGGGGGAACATCTTCCTAGCGGACTACTGGATCCTGGAGGAGGCCCCAGTCCATTGTCTAAATGGTCGTCAGCAGTATGTGGCAGCCCCGCTCTGTCTGTTGTGGCTCAACCCCCAGGGGGCGCTGCTGCCCTTGGCCATCCAGGTGAGCCTGAGGATGGGGCTTCGGAGGTTGGGGCCCCCTGAGGACAGTCTCGAGTCTCGCCTCCTCCTTACTCTTGGGTGCAGCTCAGCCAGACCCCCGGGCCCAATAGCCCCATCTTTCTGCCCACTGACTCCGACTGGGACTGGCTGCTGGCCAAGACGTGGGTACGCAACTCTGAGTTCTTGGTGCACGAAAACAACACGCACTTTTTGTGCACGCATTTGTTGTGTGAGGCCTTCGCCATGGCTACGCTACGTCAGCTGCCACTCTGCCATCCGGTCTATAAGGTCCGTAGCAAAGCGGTCTAGGGACGAAGGGGGCGTGGCCCGGGCGGCATTTCCCCCTGATCTTTAGTTCACGTGACCTCTTTCCACTCGCAGCTCCTGCTTCCCCACACTCGCTACACCCTGCAAGTGAACACCATCGCAAGGGCCACACTGCTCAACCCCGAAGGCCTGGTGGACAAGGTGCAGCCTCCCTGCCGCAGCTCTGAGGCCCCACCCTTGAGTATGCTTTGTCCCGCCCATAAGCTTTGTTCAGCCTGGAACCATTCCGCAACCCGGCTGGCTGCTTTCCACAAGCCCCGCCCCTCTGTGCCAGTCTTCCAACTTGCCGGATTTATAAACCGTCCGCATTTGCCAATTTTCCCACAAAATCTCAAAGTGGAATAAACAGCAGTGGGGATCTGGGGGGTCCCCACTAAGACTCCACCCCCACCCCAAGCCACCGTTTTTTTCTAGGCAGTACACCTCCAGCTCCAGCACTACCCTCATCTGATTGCGCTCAGTCAGGCTCCTACCTCCCTGGCTATTAGGTCATATTTTTAGTTATCAAATATTTCAGGATCTTCCCTCTGCACGTAGCGGAGCTGCAACCTGGGCAGCCTGTGTCAGGGAGGCCCATCTGGATGCCTGATCTGTGATCGTGGAGGGTTTGGCTAACCTCAGAAGCCCCTCCCTGGACCAAGTCGCTAGCCCCATCTCCTATCCAGGCCCTGGGGTGGGGTTTGGGCAAGCCGGAGAGCCAAACTGTTCTGTGTCTGCAGGTCACGTCCATCGGGAGGCGCGGTCTCCTCTACCTCATGAGCACGGGTCTGGCCCACTTCACCTACACCAATTTCTGCCTTCCCGATAGTCTGCGGGCCCGTGGTGTCCTGACCATCCCCAATTACTATTACCGAGACGATGGCCTGAAGATCTGGGCGGCCATTGAGAGGTGCGGTCCCAAACCATCATCCCCTCCAGACCCAGCTCCTGGTGTCTGGGCAGTGTGGGGCCCCTGTGTGTTCCTTCCAGTTGAGATCCTTGGGGCTGGGGATTCCAGATATTTTCAGACTCCAGACCAGGGAGGAATTGGAATTGGGGTGTCTTGTGAAATGGCAGCTAGAAAGGTATTGAGTGTAGTGAATGCAGTGGATGAAGGGAAAGGAAAGGGGGTGTCCAGAGGAGTCAGAGGTCAAGACTTTGTCCAACAGCTCAGGAGAGCTGTGACCTCCAAACAGGCAGGCTCCCTCCCGAGTGGTGAATGAGGAGGAGGATGCAACCTGAGGCTGTTGGTGCATTCTCCCCCAGGACCCTGTGCAGAAAGGAGGACCAAAGCCTCTGTGACTCAGGACAGGAATGATATTTCAGGGAGTACTGGGCCCTCAGGTCCACACTGAGCTCCCCCAAACACTGGGGGACTCTCAATGGACTCTGACAGCCTGCCTCTCCCCAACCTAAGTAGCAGTGGACCTTGGTGTTCTGGCTAGGCTTGGGCTCAAGGTCACTTCAGGGGCATCAGCATCTCTTTCCTGCAGCTTTGTCTCAGAAATCGTGGGCTATTATTATCCCAGTGATGCGTCGGTGCAGCAGGACTCCGAGCTGCAGGCCTGGGTCGGTGAGATTTTTGCTCAGGCGTTCCTGAACCGGGAGAGCTCAGGTATTCCTTGTCCGTTCCCATCCCCACCCCAAACCCCTACAGGTTCTTGATGATCCAGTTCTCCCTCTGGCTTCCTGGCTTCCATTAACAAATTCTTATTTTTACTGTCCCACTTAGCAGATGAGAAAATAGGTTCAGAGAAACTTACAGAGGCAGAATTCTGATCCTTCCACCTTTATAAAAACTCATCCATTCACTTTCACTTACTGAACTCTGAACGTGTTCAATGTGCAGCATGCAATGGTAGGAGCCATCTCTGACTTAAAAGGATTCTCGAACCTTCTCTCATGTCTTCTCATGCCTGTCCTGACAGGTGTTCCTTCCAACCACCAATGTCTCTTCATTTCCTGTGGCCAGAAACTTCTTCATGGTGTAGGTTGGTCTTGTTGTTGCCTGACTCCTGACTGACATTTGTCACCTAATCTTAGCTGTCCCCTGTCTTCTGGCACTGCCTGAAAGTACTCAACCACCAACACCAGTGGTGCCTCTCAACCTCCTTTCCTTAAACTCAATGCCAAGCAGATGCCCCCACACCACCCTAATTTCTTTAATCTTCCATTAGCTCCAGGGAGGTTATGGCCTCCTGACATTCCTATTTCTTCCTGAAATCCTGCAGTCTCCCCATCCCAGAATTTGGCTTGCCCTGGCTCTCTGACTTCTCTTTCTACCCCTCTGCGATGGAATGAGCTCTTCTCCTATTTCTCCTCTGTGACTGATTTTCAGAAATCCCATATTCCCCCTCTCTGAACGACTTTTCTTTTTGGCATCCCACTGTCACCCTTTATAGAGGAACTTCTGACCTTGCTTGGGTTAAAATGGTTCCAATGTCCATCCTTCAATTTTCTCAGCCCAGCCTGAGACTTCTCTCAGCATGGTTGTAGCTTTCAGCTGGCTTACTGCTTCTGGTGGCCCCACAGTGGAGTTCCTGTCTTTGGAGATCCAGGGAGGAGAGGTGGTCTCAGATCACCTTCATATGGAGAGAATAGCTGTTGCAGTTCTATCTGGGATGAGTTGGGGCTTGGAGCTTCTTTTTTTCTTTGTGGTACTGGAGATTGAACTCAGGGTCTCACACATGCTAGGCAAGTGCTCTAACACTGAGCTACATCCCCAGCCCCTACTTTCTTTCTTTTTTTTTTTTTTAAACAATAACAACAAAAATTTTTTTCAAACATATAGCAATGTATAGTATAATAACCCTTTTCCAGATTCAACAACACTATTTCTTATTAATCTGTTGCTTTTGTTTATTGATGGAACTTTTGCAAGTAAATTATAGTCATCCTATTTCACCCTAGTTAATATGTCTCTTAAAATATAACATTTTTTCTACAAAACCACACGACTATCTTAATTTCTCTTTTTTGCCTTCCTGGAGATTGAACGCAGGGCCTCATGCATAGTAAGCACCTAGGTAAGCACTGAGCTACACCCCCCAGTCCTACACTTACAAAACTGACAATAACTTCCAACGTCACCCCACATCTAGTCCACATTCAAGTTTCCCTACCTGTCCAGTTTTCCCCCAGTTGATTCCATTGATTCAGGAATCAATCAAGGATCACATGGTACACATTTTGTTAGTTTTGCCTCTAAAGTTGTTTTTAACTCAGAAGGACACCGCTTCCCCGTCTGCTTTTTTTTTTTTTTTAAAGAGAGAGAATTTTTTTAATATTTATTTTTCAGTGGACACAACATCTTTATTTTAATTTTATGTGGTGCTGAGGATTGAACCCAGTGCCCTGCGCATGCCAGGCAAGCGCATTACCACTTGAGCCACATCCCCAGCCCACCCCTCTGCTTTCTAAAATCATATGACATGGCCTCACGGAAGAGCCCAGACTAGTTGTTCTGCACAATGTCTCACCTTCCAAATTTCTCTCATGGTTTTCTCTTGATGTCATTTATCTTGTTCCTTTGTCTCCTGTATTTTGTAAACTGGAAGAAATACATAAAGGTTGTACATTTTTTGGCAAGAATATTTCTCAGGTGATGCTGTGTCCTCTGCATTGCATCATCCTCGGAGGTGCTTGATGTCAGATTGTCTCAGTGGTAGTGATGCCAACAGTGATTTCTAGGTTAAGGTGGTGACAGCCACCTGTTACTTGGATTTTTTAAAAGGTGACCTTTCCTGGTGTTCTGCCAACCTAATGTTGATAAGAGTCATCCTGATCTGCTTCTCCACCCTACCTGGTGTTGTTTTTTGTTTGGTTTTTGTTTTTCCTGTTTAAAAACTAGACCAAGTGGGCAGGTGGTGCACACCTATAACTCCAGTGGCTCAGGAGGCTGAGGCAGGAGGTTTACAATTTGGGGGCCAGCCTGAGCAACTTAGCAAGGCCCTAAGCAACTTAGTGAGACCCTGTTTCAAAATAAAAAATAAAAAGGACTGGGGATGTGGCTCAGTGGTTAAGCACCCCTGGATTCAATCCCTGGTAGCAAAAAAAAAGTTTGCAGGCAGAAGTATAGAGGTATAGTAATGCAGATACCCTGAGGCTGGAGCCTGTTGGTGTTTTTGAGGGCTATCAGGAAGGCCTGTGTGGCTGGAGTGGAGTGAGAAGAAGAAAAGTTGAGAAGGAAAAGAGAAGGAATGGGAACCAGATCATCTAGGGCCATGATAAGGTGAGTGAGAGATTAAAAGTTTCTAGCGAAAGGCAACATCATCTGATTTATGATTTCTTTTTCTTTTTTGTGGTACTGAGGATGGAACCCAGGGCCCTGAGCATGCTATGCAAGTGCTCTACAACCAAGTTACACCACCAATCTCTGATTTATGATCACTTTGGCTGTCATGTAAAAAACTGGCTGAACAAGGTGAAACTAGTGGGATTCATCCAGGAGAGAGATGATGGCAATTGGGTAGTGGTGGAGATGGAAGAGAGATGAGATTCTGAAAATCTGTGCCAATATGTATGGTATGAGATAAAAAAGAGGAGCAAATGCACATGTTTTGACCCGGGCAACTGGATAAAGAATGCAGTTGTCTCTTGATATCCAAGGGGATTGGTTCCAGAATCTCCACAGAGACAAAATCCTCAGATGGTATAGTATTTGCATAGAACCTACACACATCCTCATGCATACTTTAAATCATCTCTAGATTACTTTTAATACCTAATGTAGTGTAAATGCTATGTAAACGGTTGTCATACTATGTCTTAGGGGATAGTGAAAAGAAAAAAAAGTTTGCTGTTTCCCCCCCCCCCCCCAGATATTTTTGGTCTAAGTTTGGTCTAAGTTTGGTTGAACCCACAGTTGTGGAACCCCCTGTGCCGAAAGGGAACCACTGAGGGAAGGCTAGGATGGAGAGTTGGGGGAGTCAAGCATTTGGTTTTGTATGGTTAGATTGGAGGTGCCATGGGGATGGGGGGAAATCAGGGAAGCAGTTGCAGGTTTATGCTCACTGCTAAGTCAAGTTCAGGAGCCAGGAATGTGAATCTGGGAGTTGTCAGTGAGTGGGAGCTGGGCAAAGCCACAGACTGGGGTGTGGTACAGAGAGGAGGACAGAGGGCTGAGCTCTTCTCCCTCCAACTCTGACAGGGCTTCCATCTTTGCTAATCCCCCGCCCCCCCCCACACACACACTTTTTTGGGTACTAGGAATTGAACCCAGAGGTACTTTACCACTGAGCTACATTCCCAGCCCTTTTTATTTTATATTTTGAGATAGGGTCTCACTAAGTTGCTCAGGGCCTTGCTAAGTTACTAAGGCTGGCCTTGAACTTGCAATCCTCCTGCCTCAGACTCCTGAGTCATGCAATTACAGGTGTGCAGACTGCACCTACTCATCTTTGCCAATTCTTTTTTGTTTTTAAAGAGAGAGTGTGAGAGAGAGAAGGAGAGAGAGAGAGAATTTTAATATTTATTTTTTAGTTTTTGGCAGACACAACATCTCTGTTTGTACGCGGTGCCGAGGATCGAACCCGGGCCGCACGCATGCCAGGTGAGCACGCCACCACTTAAGCCACATCCCCGGCCCCTTTGTCAATTCTTTTCAAATTGTATTTATTTACTCATTTTTGAGATGGTGTCTTGCTATGCTGCCCAGGCTGATCTTGTATTCCTGGGCTCAAACAATCCTACCTTAGCCTCTTGAGTAGCTGGGACTACAGGCATGCACTGTTGTGCCCAGCTTCTGTCATCCCTTAACTTTGGGAGACCCCTTCTTTTCCTCCAGGAAGGTCTTTCCTAACCACTGTTGCCGCAGTGCCTGTTTCTGTCCTAGTTGTCTCTCCTTCAAAAGTCAAATCCTGGCCTTAGATATTTCTTTCTTCTTTCATCACTCTGTGCTTTTAAATAACACTTGGTGGTCATCTGTTTCTGCTATCAAGCAGAAGATGATTTATTATGGGGTGTTTGGATAGATCTTGGTAAATTGAGTAAATTAAATCATTAAGTGCTAATATGGGCTGCAGAGTTTTAGAGGTCAGAAAGAGGCAGCTTGGTGCTGGGCTTGAACCTGGCTTCATCATGAACCCTGTCAATCAAACATCTTTTTCCATCTCAGCACCCAGCTCCTATGTAGACCCCCTTCAGAAACCACAGACCTTGGTGATGGCCATCCCTAACTTCATCCCATCCAAAATCTTAGTCTAAAGACAGTTGTGGCCCATGTCCAAGTCCTTACTCTCCATTTGCAATGGGCTCCTGCCCTCAACTGCCCCTAGGAATTCAGTCCCTCCCATTCCCACCCTCTTCCTTTCCTCTCCACACCCAGGCTTCCCAAGCCGCCTGTGCACACCAGGAGAGTTGGTGAAGTACCTCACTGCAATCATCTTCAACTGTTCCGCCCAGCACGCTGCTGTCAATAGTGGGCAGGTAAGGTTGCAGAGAGTAAGCTTCATAAAAGGTGTGTTAGGCTTGGCAATGGGTTTGGTGCCAATGTTCAGGTTGAAAGCATGGGCAGATCAGGTTTGGGTGATTTTATGATCAGGGTTGGGGCTGGAATGGCAACTGGGCCAGTGATGGGTGATGGCTGGGTGGAGCTAGGTCCAGGGTTACAGTGGAGACTCAAGTTAGAGTTATGTTGGGAGTAGAGTTTGTGGGCTACTATCTTGGTCAGGACTGGACCAGGTGGAGTATCAGGTTGGCTCTGTGGCATGATAGCCCAAGGCCCTTTTCTAGGATTACCTACTCTCTAGGTCCTCCTCCCTCCCTGGTGACTCACCCCACCCAGTCCTGGAACATTGGGTAGGGAATGACAAGTGGTGAGCTGGGCTCCTGTCCCACTCCTGGGATTTTCCATAATCCCCTAATTTCCCAACAGCAAGACCTGGGATGGTGGAGGTGGGATTGACAATGATGAAGAGGAAGCTGGTCCTCATCTTCTGGCCAGCTGATCCGACTGGGGTGGGTGTCTCCACAGCATGACTTTGGGGCCTGGATGCCCAATGCTCCCTCATCCATGAGGCAGCCCCCACCTCAGACCAAAGGGACCACCACCCTGGAAAGTTACCTGGATACCCTCCCAGAAGTGAACATCACCTGTAATAACCTTCTCCTCTTCTGGTTGGTCAGCCAAGAGCCCAAGGACCAGGTGTGTATATAGTAGCGTGGATGAGGAGTGGGTCTTGCAGGGCCTGGGCTGTGGAGAAGGTGGGCAGTGATTGATTCCCCCAAAGACACACATTAAATCAAATACCAGTTTAGTGGCTGTGTTACAACTTCCATCTAATTCAGAAGTTTACCAATCCATCCATCCATCCATCCATCCATCCATCCAATCTTTCCCTCACCCATCAGTTACTCATACATTCTCCCAAACATTAAACAAAAATGTTTGGGTACCTCCCACACATCAGCACAGCATTGAGTGCCAGGCATTTAATGTTGAGTGAGACTTTCCTGCCTTTTAGAAACCTGTGGTTTAGTTGAGGAGATATGGGTAAATGAAGAAGGGCTGTAGGAAGTATACACATGTTAACTCCTCCATTTAACATGTACTTCCTGAGCAGTGTGCCAGATACTGGTGGGCAGCCACAGGCACCTTGTCCATGAGCTTTAGGGTTTAGGGACAAAGTAAAGATAGGGCCCTGTGGAAGCTAACAGGGTCTAGGAGAACCTGAGAAAGTTTCTTAAAGGAAGTGACATTGAAGCTGAAACCTGTGGGACAGATAGACAAAGGAGGGGCAGGGTTGGTTTCTAGTCAGAGGGAAGGATACAAGCAAGGAGTGGAGGGGAGATTCCAGTGATGTGTTTGTAGGATCATTATGGTTTAGTGCAGCAAGATGGCAGGTGGAGAGGAAGGTGGGTCTTTGCAGAATATTCGTTCAGAGGAAAATGGACAATAAGGGGGTCACTCAAAGGCTTTAAACCAGATATGACATGACTCAATTTGCTTTAGCAAGGGTGCTTCTGTGGCCATGTGAATGGGTGTTAGGGACAATTGTAGACTCAGGAGACAGAGAGGAGGCAGTTAAGTATCAGAGGCCAGATGAGTAGCCCTTTAATCACCAACTGCTGTCATTGCTATTCACACATTATTTTATCAGTCATGACTCTGCCTTCCAAGTCTTGCTCACAAGTTCTTCTCTGACACGTGAGCATCTTCTTTCTCTCATGCTTAACTCCATTTGTTGGTAGAAAGATTGAAAATATTTTATCTCCCTAGAAAATTTTGGTTTTGTTTTTGGAGACAGAATCTTGCTTTGTTCAAGGCTGACCTTGAACCTCTAGACTTAAGCAACCCTCCTGCCTCAGCTTCCAAGTAGTAGGGCAGGCAGGTGCCACAACCCCTAACTAAGAATAATTGTTTTTTCAGTGCCAGGGATGAAACCCAGGGCCTCAAGCATACTAGGCAAGCACTCTACCACTGAGTTACACCCCAGCCCTTCCTAGCAAGTTTTAACCAACCATCTTCTATCCTAGGAATGGCAGGATCTTGTCCCTGAATCTTGCCTTTCTCTGTTCCCAGAAGAATGAGTAGGCAGGAGGATGAGGGTGGAGGGTTCCTTCCTCATAAGCCAGTGAGAAGTTTAACTTGGAAACTTGTAAGGACAGCTGTCACTTACTGAGGATCCATCACTTAGTCATTAAATCAGATACTTTGCACACACTGTCTTAAAATACAAAATAAATTGTAGCTATATTTAAAGTGTTTAGTGTAGTGCTGGCATATAAATGTTCAATAGATGGTAGTTCATTTATGGGGGAAAAACTGAGGTTCAGAGAGATTAAGAAATTTGCTCCAAATCACTTAACTAAGAAGCAGACTTTGAATACAGCCTGTTGTATTATTGTGTTCAGCTCATCTGATGACTATGATACACTTTTAGAAGTTATATATCAGTCTGGTGAATAAGACATAAAACTGTTTCTTTGATAAGACCAATAATATAAAGAAGCTATAGAACTTAAATACACAACTTTAGGAATGGGGAAGGGAATACAGAGTTTTGTTGTTTTTTTTTTGGGTACCAGAGATTGAACTCAGGGGCATTTGACCACTGAGCCACATCCCCAGCCCTATTTTGTATTTTATTTATAGACAGGGTCTCACTGAGTTGCTTGGCACCTCACTTTTGCTGAGGCTGGCTTTGAACTCGAGATCCTCTATGTCACCATCCTGAGCTGTTGGGATAACAGACATGTGCCACCACAGCTGGTCAGAGGCTTTTAAACTATAAGAAAGTACTGATTACAAATTACATTGCTACATTCCTTCTTAGAATAAACTGGACTCCGTAACGTCACATTATTGTTTTACTATACACTATTGGCCTTCATTGGCTGGTATACTTGCTTACAGTTTTATACAAGCAAACTTGGAAATCTAGATGAAAGAAATTATTTTTTCTAGGAGAATGTAAGCAATTGAAACTTTGGAAGAGATGAAAACCAGATTTAAGTGTAAAAGTTTATAAAAGAGGGGCTGGGATTGTGACTCAGTGGTAGAGCTCTCGTCTAGCATGTACAAGGCCCTGGGTTCGATCCTCAGCACCACATAAAAATAAATAAACAAAATAAAGGTATTGTGTCCAACTACTTTTAAAAAAATAAATATTAAAAACAAGTTTGTAAAAGATATGATCTCTTGGAACAAGTTCTTCCTAAGTCATTCAAACTGCTTGAAAGCATAGAAAAAGGTGGAAGCCTCCTGAATAATTTCACTGAATTATAGAACCCTGACTCCAAGATGGGCAAAGGCAATAATATTTTTTAAAATATATATATTGTTAGCTGTGCATTGAAACAACACCTTTATTTTATTTATTTATTTTTTTATGTGGTGCTGAGGATCGACCCCAGTGCCTCATATGTGCTACCACTAAGCTACAATGCCAGCCCCCAAAGACAGCAATCTTTTTTAAAAAAATATATTTATTTGTATTTATTTTATTTTTATGTGGTGCTGAGGATCAAACCCAGAGCCTCATGCATGTGAGGCAAATGCTGTACTACTGAGCCACAACCCCAGCCCAAGACAGCAGTCTTTAAGAAGAGAGGAGGGTCTCATTAGAGGGCTCCAGTCTCAGATTGACTTACCACCTATATGACCTCAAATATATAATTTGTCCTCCCTAAGCCTCAATTTCCTTATCTGTCAAGTGGGCATGGTAAGAGTACCTGTCTTAAGATTGATGTACCCTTGTAATGGTACATGTAAAGTGCTTTACATGTTAGCTGTTATTAAGAAAATGAAATTATAAACTCCTTCCACTCAGCTACCACAATCTGAAAAATAAATCAGCCAATGAAGATCATAATGTCTAGTAGAACAGTAATGTGCCATGACAAAGTATCCTTTATTTTAGGAATGAAAGGTTGGTTTGGTTTAACCTTAGGAAATGTAGCAATGTAATTTGTTACATTAACAAAGAAGCATACCATATAATCATTTCAATATAGGATGAAAAAAGCATTTGATCAATGTGAAAAACATTTTAATAAAAACTCAGTGTCAAACGAAACCACTTGAAGGGTTTTTTTTTTGTTTTTTTTAATTGATTTTATTTTTTAAAATATGTGACAGCAGAATGCATTACAATTCTTATTCACATATAAAGCATACTTTTTCATATCTTTGTATATAAAGTATGTTCACGCCAATTCATGTCTTTATACATGTACTTTTTTTTTGAAGATTTTTTTTTAAAAATTGTTTTTAGTTGTAGGTGGACATAATACCTTTATTTTATTTGTTAATTTTTTATGTGATGCTGTGGATTGAACCCAGTGCCTCATGCATGCTAGGCAAATGCTCTACCACTGAGCCACAATCCCAGCCCTCCCCCTGAAGGGTCTTTGATAAAAATATGTTTAAGAAAATGGTGGGGGCTGGGGTTGTGGCTCAGACGTAGAGCACTTGCCTGGCATGCGTGAGGCACTGGGTTTGATCCTCACACCACATAAAAATAAAATAAAGATATTTAAAAACAAAAGAAAAAGAAAATGGTGGGACTGGGGATGTAGCTCAGTGATACAGCACTTGCCTAGCATGTGTGAGGCCCTGGATTTGATCCTCAGTGAGGGGAGGAGGGAGGGAGAGACGGGGAGGGAAAACTTATGATGAAATAATAGAGGTCTCCTCATTAGAATCTGGGACAGAAAATAATGCCCACTATTACTGCTATTATTTAACACTGATCTGAAGAGCTTCATCAGAGCAATAAAAACAAGAAACATAGTAGTACTGACAGCCAGTTTGTATGAAGGTTATATCAGGCCTGATGAGTGTGCTTGTTAGGAGACTGGGCCTGGGCATTGTGCTGGTGCACTAGTTGTATGAAGTGATGTGGAGAGAGGGACAGTTCTGCACACAAGTGGCATTGACACTAAAGGTCATTGTTCATTGTAATATTTTTTTTTGTTTGCTCTTTTTGGGGGCTAGGGATCAAATCCAGAACCTCATGCACATGGGGCAAGCATCTACCTCTGAGCTAACACCCCAGCCCTCCTGGTGACATTTCTTGATAGTGGTTAGCCATGTCGTAAAGTGTGACAGTGTCATGGTGATTGTGTTGGCAAAATTTCCATTATGTCAGTTCATTGTAAGGATGCCTCACAATTGGGATTCTGGTTGCTCTCAGGGGCTGTATTCTTGGATCTATTTAAGTACGTCTATGCTTATCTCAGTTGCGTGATGAACATGATTGTGTTCTTCTACTTCAAAAAGTAGCTCAGGGCATTGGAAAGAAACTTTAAAGAATATCTAGTTCAATTCATCCACTTTGAGATGCAGGAATTAAGTCTCAAAGAGTCAAAGTCACACACAAAAGGTCAGCAACGGGAACACTGAATTTAAGTTGGCTGGCTCCCAAATCTGTCTCTTATACCTTGTGGGCTCTGGGTGTTGGGAGGCTGTTTGGAGTCAGGCTGTATGGAGTGATGATTTGGGGTGGTGGTTTGAAGGATTTGTTCGCAATGGCCATCATGGGGTCGTGCCTGTGACTGCGAGGGTTGCCACATGTGATCCTTCTTTATCCTCCATGCTATGTGAACATCATCCTGAACTGTCATCTGTATTTTTTTTTTTTCCCAGAGACCTCTGGGCACCTACCCGGATGAACACTTCACTGAGGAGGTCCCACGCCAGAGCATTGCCACCTTCCAGAACCGCCTGGCTCAGATCTCAAAAGATATCAGGGAGCGGAACCAAAGCCTGCCCCTGCCCTATGCTTACCTGGACCCTCCCCTCATTGAGAACAGTGTCTCCATCTAACCCCCTCCTCAGACCACCCCAGAAGAAAGGAAGATCAAAGCTTGAGGAAGTCAAGTTTCTCAGGGTCTTCCAGACCCTTCCATCCTCCCTGTTCTCAGCCTGAACCTTCTTTTCTGCAAATGGGGAACTTTTCAGCCAAGATGGCTCTAGAATCATATGAATGGGCCATGAATTGTGAGGGATCGGGATAACAGTGCGTGTGTGTGTGGGGGGGGAAGCCGCTGACTAAAGCCAAATGCACAATAGACTTCTAGAAAAGGAAGGAACCCTTGTGCCCCTTGCCCTACTTTGGGCACTTCCTGTTCCAGTCTCTTGTGGGAATCTACCTCCTCCCATTGGGATGCCCAGCTTGGGTTCCCAATCTCTCCTTCCCAGTCCTCCCTATGCCCATCCTCTTTCTCATACTGTGGCTGTTCGATTCCCCTTGTCTCCATCCCTAGGACCAACCAACCCAGCTTCCCTCTCTGGAAGAGTCTGGAAACTAGACACAGATGGGATGTGTGCCTGGATCTGTCCTGTGGTCCCCTCCTAGTACCTTTAAGGAGAGAGGAAGAATCGGAGCCCAGCTCACCTGGAGTAACTGCAATTCTAGGGGACAGGCCCCTGGGTGTGTATGTGGTTTCACTCTCTTTCATCCTACGTCAATCTAATCCAGTTTTTTGTTTTTTGTTTTTTTTGTCTTTGAGCCTATTAAGTTCAATAAAAGCTAACATATTTGGCTCTCATTTCCTTTTTGGTGTGTGTGTGTGTGTGTGTGTGTGTGTGTGTGTTAGGTGATGGTAGAGCAGCTGCAAATCCATGGGTTATCTTGGAGACAAGAACTGCCCCCACCCGCCAGCTCAGTTAACCAGCCAACTGAGCCCTGTATTTCTGCCTTCACTTCTTAGAACAATATCTGGGCTTAAGATACTGGTAGGAAAAAAAAATGGGCATTTTGCAAAGACTCAAAATCGAGCTTCTGGGTGTGGTACTTGTTAGTGTTACCACTGAAATCCAGTTCTACTCCTGGACACATGGACGACTCACCCCTGGTCCTCCTGTGGATGGGTGGAGTCCCGAGATGAGTTTTGGCTGAGTTATGTGCAGAAGTGTGGTTATCTTCAGGTTGGAGTGGAGGCCCTCCAGAACTCTATCTGCCTCTCCATTCTGGAAGCATATGTTGATATGGCACTTGCAGCAGTTCATGTGTCCAAAGGACTAGAGCAGAGGCCCTGCTGAGTGAGCTGGACATGGAACTGAATGATAAATGTTTGTTGGGTGAAGCCATTGAAATTTTGGAATTGCTTGTTATTGCAGCATAACATAACCTCTCCTGACCAAAATGACCAAGGTCTGGAGAGTCTGACTTTCCTCCCTTCTAGTCACTCGTCCCTTAAAAACAGAGATTTGTAGAACCCTCAATCAGCCATCCACATCTCTCCACAAGTGCCCAACACCTTTCTTGTCTCCTGCTTCCCTAGACCTCATACCCAGTCCACCTGAGTCAGACTCTGTGCCTGACCAATCTCAAGTCTCGGCCTCTCTCTGGCCAGAGTCACAGTGTCTTTGAACAATGACAGGGTGATGGTTCTTCCATTCCTATGGTGCTGGCAGAAGAGGAATCAGCTTTAGGATCAAAAATAATAGGTGTACAGGTGATTCCCAATCCTCAGCCTCACATAGACAAAGCTTTTGCCTGGGATGCCATCATTTAAGGAACCAAAAATTGCTCTCTAAATGACCACAGCTCCACAAAAAGCTCTGGATCTTTGCTTTTTAACTCATTTGTCACCCAGGGGCCCCTGCTATGCTGAAATTTTGGAGCAGCTGTTGTCCCACAGATCTAGGAAAACACACTGTCCATCATTTCCCCATCTCTTTGTAATCCCACACTCTTCTCCCTGTATAACCAACCCCCCTCTGTCTTTGGGACAGTGGGCGTGTTGTGTGTGTGTGTGTGTGTGTGTGTATGGGGGGGGTCAGGGGACGTTTTTGTCTATACTAAAGTTTGAATTTTCATTTCTGGCATCTGTGATGCTTGCAGAAGAGAATCCCCGTGCCTCTGTGCATGAAGAAGTGGTTTGGGGGATATCTCACCCGCAGATCTCAGTCCAAGAATTTAACCACCATCACCAGGACTAAGAAATACCCAGTGGTGCCCCCTTGTGGCCATCTGGGCTGTGGTCAAAGCTGGAAATGTGGACCCCCTAAACTGTCTTGACTAGAGCACTGCCCCACCAGGGTGACTCCCCAAATGATGAACTCTTCTCATCCTGCACAAAGGTTCCATTGGAAGTCATGCTCATCCTAAAAAATGCTCCCAAGCCGGAGAGGGAGGGACCAGGGTGGATCACTGGAATCTAGTTTCCCAGAAAGCCAGCTTGGAGGGAGGTTTATTGGGAAGACACACCCAGCTGCACATAAGACTTCTGCCTTGACTTTGGTCATGTCTGGACATAGGATGTGGGGAAGGGGCTCATGACAGGCTGCTGGATCGCTGTCAGATAGGGGGTTTCTCCCAGCATGCACTTTGGATCTCTCCATGCTTTTTGATCAATCTGGAAGGATGATTGGCACAGTGGGAAACTCGCCAGCCCCTTTCCCCCGATTGGCCTTGAACAAGTTCCTCCACGACGTCATCGATGGCCCAAATATGTCAGATAAATGGGCGGGACAAAAAGACCTGGAAAGTCCCTTCCTGCATTGACATTCTAGGATCTGCTTGCATCCTGGCTCCTGCCTCTTTAACTCTGTTCTTGACCTTGGGGAAGCAGCTGTAAAAGCCCCAGACAGGATCCCTGCTTGCACCAGCTTCCAGGTGGAGGGACACAGCACACACCAAGAGGCACATTGAGAGAAATCCTTCCATGGGGTGGCTAGAGCGGTTGGGAGATACAACCAGGTGGTGTGTGCTCTTGTGATTGAGGGGGGAGCATTAAGTGTGGTAATTAAGGTAAGTAATTCCTTTCTCTGAGGAAGCTGCACTGGAGCTGAGACCTAGATGCCAAACACAAAATATTCTTGAAGAAGCTTCAGGGAATGGTGTTATATACTAAGTCAGGGTGAGAGCAAGGGCACATCTTTGAGGAAGGGAGGGTGGCTAAAAAAATGTGTTGGTCATTTAGTCCATGGCAAAGTCTTTGGATTTAATTTCTTTCTTTTTTTTTTTTGAGAGAGAGAGAAAATTTTTTAATATTTATTTTTAGTTTTTCGGTGGACACAACGTCTTTATTTTATTTGTATGTGGTACTGAGGATCCAACCCAGCACCCCATGCATGCCAGGGGAGCACGTTACTGCTTGAGCCACATCCCCAGCCCCTTTAGATTTAATTTTAACGACAACACTCTTTTAAGCTCTGGTGAATTTTAAGCAGGGGAGTGACCTAATTTAGGTTTTTTTTTTTCCCCCTCTGTGTTCTAGGGGAGTGGGGCCCCAGGAGTTGCTCTCTGCCTTCCAGGGCATGGGGTTGGGCAAGGTAGAGGGTGTCCCAGCAGTGACGACTTGGCTTCCAGTGTGGGTGGGTGACATGAACTACCCCTGCGAGTGTGCGTCTGTACCAGGGGCCTCTCATACTCTCTGGGTCCCACCCCCGCTCCAGGAGAACCAGTTCTTCAGCGAGTGCTTACCCAGAGTTATGTGTCCACGTTTGGGTCACAACTGGGGAGTGCCCCAATCACATCCGTATACCTAATCCTTAATCCTCTCCACATCCTCAGCCCTAGCCCTGGCCCCACCCATATCCCCACCAGACCCAGGGAGAGGGATTGACTAAGAGAAGACCTATTGCTAGTGGGTCATGATTTAGGAAGATGGTTTTCCCCATCCTCTTGTGCACCTAGGTCCTCTTTTCTGTGTCCTTAGAGCCCTCTCCTACCCAGTCCTCTGGGCTGCCTATGTGACCTGCTTCCTCCCTACCCCCCATGCTGAGTCATCTTACCAATGGGTAGAAAGGTTAAGGGTGGGTCTATCCTTCCAAATGCCCCTGGACCCTGCATCCCAGAGGGGCCCGGCAGTACTGTTTCCCAAGTCCCTGAGCTCTAAATTTCCTTCTTCAACACTCCGCTCTTCACTATACTTTAGCAGCCCCCTGGAGGCACAGTCTCCAGGATAAGGGAGAATTTGCATGTGATTTGTCTCTTGATGTGAAAATTTGCATAATCAGTTTCCCAGCATCCCCCAAGAGTCATCAGGGTGACTGAGTAGAGCCCAGGAGGGCAGGCCTGACCAGCCTGGCAGCTCCTGACCTCAACCCAGGACGGCATTGTGCCAGGGGAATGGGAAAGCCTGCCAGCCAGCCAGAACTTAAGCATAACCCTCATCTTCATGTTTCTCCCTTTCCTCCCTCCATCCCCTTGGCTCATATCACTTCCGGTACAATCACCCTTAGCCCAATCCAGCTCTCTGAACCTTCACCCTAATTCTGAGCCCATTCATGATTCAGTCCCTAACCCTGATCTTGTTCATATCACTACTCCCCTGCCCCCACCGCCCCCAACCATTAAGAATCATGTTTCAAGAGCTGAATGTGGTGGCACATGCTTGTAATCTCAGCAATTTGGGAGGCTGAGTCAAAAGCATCATAAGTTCAAGGCCAGCCTCAGCCACTTAGGGAGACTATATCTCAACATTAGAAAGAAAGGAAGGAAGAAAGGAAGGACTGGGGATGTAGTTCAGTGGTGAAGTAGGTTCAATTCCCAGCCCAAAAAAGAAAAAAAAAAAAAAAAAAAAGAATTATGTTTCAAGAATCTCCAAAAGGGGCTGTGGTTGTAGCTCAGTGGTAGAACGCTTGCCTGGTGTATGTGAGGCACCGGGTTAGATCTTCAGCACCTCATTAAAAATAAATAAATAAAATAAAGTTATCGTATCCATCTACAATGAAAAAAAGAGTCTCCAAGGTACAGGTACTATTCCATGAGATGGGGAAAAAAAAAAAAAAAAAAACCAGATCAGATTTGGACAGTCTCATCTAGTAGATAAAACAGACATCAATCAAAGATATTGGGTATAGAGCTATGAGAGCCACTAATAGTTAAATTTGGCCTTCCTTGGAAAAGTAATGATTAAGCTAAGATCAGAAAGAAGAGGCTTTAATTGAGTTCAAGAAGTAGTAGGGAAAAGCATGTGCAAAACCCCAAATGTAGGAAGAAGCAAATCTCACTTCCTTTGTCTTTATTTAAAAAGTTCATTCCCAAAGAGCTCTTCCTGGCCACTCTATATCTAAAATTGCTCCCCGAGACACACACACACACACACACACACACTTCTTTTTTTATATTTTTGTGGCACTAGGGATCAAACCCAGGCGCCTTGGCATGCTAGGCAAACACTCTACCACTGAGTTCCACCCTTGTACTTACATAATTGTTCTCTGCTTTGTTTTTCTCTTTGGCCCTTGTCACCATTTAACATACTATTTAATTTATTTGACTATTAAGTACTATTGTCTATTTCCCTCATTAGGATACAAACTCCAGGAGTTCAGGGGCTTGTTTTAGTTATGTTGTATTCTCTGGGTCTGGCACGTGCTGTGTATACCGTAAGGGCTCAGTTAGCATCTGCTGACAAATGAATGAAAGGCACATCGTATTATCCCAAAGGCAAGAAGAGTCACAACTAGGTTTGATCTGGCTTGGGGCAGGGTAGGGATGACATGTGCATTTTGGGGTCTTGAGAAGATTGTCTTAATACTTAACTCCAACCACATCCCTATTCCTAAATGAAACGTGAATTGCAGTCTCATCCCTATTCTTCTTTCAACACCCAAACCTACAGGAAACTTCTCTCCATCTTGGAATCCCAACCCTCTCCAGCCCTAACTCAGCCTGGGAACTGCATGACCTTCCCTTGATGGTGACAGGTGGGTGCCACCAGGGAGGAAACCAGGGCTGGTGCTTCCTGGTTGGCAGGAGCTGCCCCTGGGAGGCGGAAGGAAAGAGGGCAGGTCCGGAAAAAGAGGACAGGAACGTGACTCTCTCCTCACTCTCCCTGGATCCCAAATACTATCTGCCGAGAGTAGAACTTGGATCCTCTCAGCTGCTCCCACCTTAGTCCTGATGACTCCTCCCTATCTCAGGCTGACCCCATCCCATCCATTATGACTCTGGCTGCTGGGGTTCTATCAGAAACCAGTCCCATTCGGGTCCCAACCCTGGGGTTTATTTTCTTCAGAACTCTTAATATTCAGAATTAGAGCGAAGCTCCATGCATCTTTCATTTATCTTCTTTATTTTTGCAATTCTGAGGACTGAGCCCAGGGCCTTGTTCATGGTAGTCACATGCTTTGTCCCTGAGCTACCTCCCCACCCTTGCATTTTTAAACTTTATTTTGAGACAGGCTCTCACTACATTGCTCAGGCTGTCCTTGAACTTTCTGTCCTCTGCCTGAGCCTCCTGAGAAGCTGGGATGCCAAGCATGCACCTCAATGCCTGGTTACTTACTTTCTTCTTTGTATCTGCAGTACCTACAACATGGTGTTAATCCTGCTCAATATACATCTGTGGAAGGAAGGAAGGAGGGGTGTAGTTCTTTTTTTTTTTTGAGAGAGAGAGAGTGGGAGAGAGAGAGAGAATTTTTTAATATTTATTTTTTTTTTTAGTTCTCGGCGGACACAACATCTTTGTTTGTATGTGGTGCTGAGGATCAAACCTGGGCCTCACGCACGCCAGGCGAGCGCGCTACCGCTTGAGCCACATCCCCAGCCCAGGGGGTCTAGTTCTTGACAAACACAATTCCCTTGAAGACTATCCCTCATTCGGGCTCCCCATTCCTAGCTTCATTCTTTGATTTTTTTTTTTTTTCTGGTAAGGGTGTATCCTTTATAAAATCAAAAGATAACACAGATATAGTAAAAATGCATTGAGTGCCCTATATATCACCCAGATGGAGAGAGAGAGAACACGTCCAGCTGCCTACGTGTTCCCCCATTCCAGAGATACTCATTAATCTGACTTGTGTAAGATGTGTTTAGTTTTACCTCTTCTGGAACTTGTGTTGAGGGAATACCTGGCTGCTTTCTTTCCAGATGATCTTTGTGGGATCCATCCACAATGTAGCCTAATTCTATTTTTGCTTTTTTGGAGGTGGGATTTCATTGTATTGTCTAGGCTGGCCTTGAACTTGTGATCCTTCTGCCTCAGTCTCCTAGGGCACTGGGGTTGCAAGAGCTTTAGTTTAATTCTTTTTCTCTTTTCTTTTCTTTTCTTTCTTTCTTTCTTTCTTTCTTTCTTTCTTTCTTTCTTTCTTTCTTTCTTTCTTTCTTTGTCTGGGGATTGAATTTGGGGGCTCATGCTGGCCTGGCAAAGGCTATATTATTGAGCTCCATCCCAGCCCTTTAGATTTATTCCTGTGCCCCAAATTTCAATTGGATTGTCTTCGAATTGTATATTCAACCCCAGTCCCTCCTCAGCTCATCCTGACCTAAAAGGAAGCAACACATACCCCCTCTCTGACCTGCCATCTTTTCTTCCTGTAGCATCTCTAGAGCTGTTCTGCACCTATGTGGTCCCTGGGCCTGGGCTTTAACACCAACTTGTCATGAACTATGGGCCCTAGGGTTGAAGGATGGACTCATTTTCCATAGCAGATCATCTGAATGTCAAGTTTGTTCCACTCCCCCTCCCCTCCAATACAGGTCACCTCTACCTAAGGTGCTGCTCAGCAGGGGTACCTGGCAGCCAATGGGGGCAAGCAGGAGGAAGGAGCTCATTAGTCTGATAAAGATCTGGGGGCCCCGCCCCACCCCCTCCCCCAACTTCCCTGGGGCCCTGGCTCAGGCTGGACTGGCTCCCACACCCTGAAGGCTCCTTGAGCCTCCTTCCATCCGCCCTCTCAGAGGCAGGCCCAGCGCCCTACCTGCAGTTCCTCCCCACCAGCACCCACTGGGCTAGAGCCCAGACGCCTGCTCACTGCTACCAGCTCGCTCCACCCGGAGCAGCTCACATCCCAGCCCGCCAAGGGCAGCTCCCGTGAGCCAGTAGTTCCTGCTATCTAGCCACTCTGCTACAGAGGCTGGCCTTGTCCACTCCTCTCTGTGCCTGGGACCTCCACACAGTGTCCAGGATTGAGTCCCCTCTTGACTCCTGAAGAACATCCATGGCCACCTACAAGGTGAAGGTGGCCACAGGCACTGACTTCTTGTCGGGAACCCTGGACTCCATCTCACTGACCATCGTGGGGACCCAAGGAGAGAGCCATAAGCAGCTGCTGAACCACTTTGGGAGAGACTTTGCCACTGGGGCGGTGAGTGCTTGTGGCCCAGGAGGGATGGAGGAGTGCCGGAAGAGAGCCAGGGACACAGCTTGACCAGGAGAGGCTGCAGAATCGAGGCTCAGCTCTGAAGGCTGTGGGTTCCTAGGTGGCTCTGGATGCCTCACCCACACGTCTCCTGACCCTTCCCACCTTGCTAGTCTCTGGGCTCTATCTCCTCTGCTCCCTTATCTCTTATCTCTCTCAACCAATTTCCAATCCTCTCACTTCATCTCTCTTCCTCTCTCTCTTCTGTCACCTCTCTCCCACCCCATCCCTTCCCATGGCCTCTCTTCCCCTCCCCATCCCTCTCCCCTTCTAACTCACTCTTCCTAAACCAAGTTACATCATAACTAGCTTAAATTTGCATTGGATTCTCTGTGACTTAAAATGGCATCAGACCAGCCTGTCCAGTGGGGACCTGCTTGCCCCATGATGGAAGTCACTCTTTGCGGGCTCTCACACCTGATTTTGAGTCAGGCCCAGCCAAAGGCTACTGTGTGATCTGATTGGTCCCTCTATCTTTGGGGTGATTTCTGAATTCCAACATCTTCATGGAGAAGTATGAGAAGGGTTGGCTGGACCATCTCTCTCCAATCTAGGACTGTAAGAGGCTTAGGAAGTCCCACTCCCTCTTGGACTGCTTTGTACACCAGCTCCTGGGTGTCTGTGTGGTCCCTGAAGCTTCAGATGACTAGGAAAGGGGATGGGAGAGGAGGACAGGACGTTGGGAACTGGGGAGGGAGGGATGAAAAGGCCTAGCCCAGGGTAAATGGACCCAGCAGAGAATAGTTAAGTTGGAGGAGTTAGAGGAGAGCCTAAAGATTGGGTCCATGTCCCATCTCTCTGCCACCGCAGTTCAGAAAGTGAACAGCAGGAGCAGAGCTTGGTTTAGGGGCCAATTCAATGGGAGACTGGAGGTACCAGAGTCCAGTCCAGTATGCTCAGTGAGGCCTGTGTCCTGCCCAGGTGGATGAGTACACTGTCCAGTGCCAACAAGACCTGGGGGAGCTCATCATCATCCGTCTGCACAAAGAACGCTACTCCTTCTTCCCCAAGGACCCCTGGTACTGCAACTACGTGCAGATCTGTGCCCCCAATGGCCGGGTCTACCACTTCCCTGCCTACCAATGGATGGATGGCTATGAGACCCTGGCACTTAGGGAGGCCACAGGTGAGCCCACATCATCTCACCCCTTGCCGTGAGGGCCCTCACTTCAGCCTGACCACCGCAGAATGATCACCCTGGGCTCCCATCAAGCCAATCAGGCAGCAGGGACTCCTGAGATCTCCTACTACTGTCATAAATTACCACTGCTTCTCTAGGCTCAGTTGGGACTGCATTGTTGCAGAACTAAGAATAGTGGGGTCCAGGGGTTACCCTCAGCATCCCAGAGTCAGGCAGCAGAGAGCATATCCAAATCATGCTTCCTCTCACTGCTCCCAGCCTCACTTGGAATCCTGCAGGGTGCCCAGCCATCCTGAAATGACCCCTTCTTACTCTGTGCCCAGGCTGCTCAGCACTCTTGTAGGATGTCCTGTCTATTATGTCAGAGTCCTGCAACCCCCAAAAGCCTGATTCTCCAGTAGGATTCTGTTACGACAACAAGATGCCCTGTTACTCTAATAAGTAACCCCAATATTCCAGCTGTAGCCTTCTTGCTCCATTCAGAAGCCCTGTTACTTCAACAGCTCCCCAGGGCACCAGGGCCTTGTATATGATCTTACACACACACACACACACACACACACACACACACACACACATATATATATATGATTCCCCCCAACTACTGGGGATGAAACCCAGGGCCTTACAAATACTAGGTGAACGCTCTACCACTGAGCTACATCCCCAGCCCTATAATTGTTTTTTAGATTGATGAGCTATTCTGTTGCCCCAGAGGATACTTTATTTCTCCAACAGGACTCATTGTTACTCCAAAATCCGCCACTAAGGGCCCATTCACCCCTATAGGAGGTTCCATGAGGGCAGTGTGGAATTTTCCACTTGTATTATGTTGGCACTTAAAAAGTTTCAGATTTTGGCGGATTTCAGATTTTGGTGCAAACTGTCAACTTCTCCTGGCAGTGGGTCAATGCTGCCTTGCTGTTTGCTGAGCTGTGTGGTTGCTCCCATGGGACAGGGACAGGATCTGAGTGCCTGAGCTCCATGCATCAACCCTTGCCAGAACTCTCCATCTGACTGGGTCAGCTGCCTATATGTGGCTGTGACGTGAAGACTGGAGGTCTATCCTCTATAATCCCCTAGGCTCTACCCCAATCCTCTGCTGGCTTCCCTTGAGAAATGTGGAAGGGAGAACAGCTTTGAGGACACCAGGGGAGTCCCATCCTCCTCTTCTTTTTCATATTTCTGTGCTGGAGTCTTTTCCCAGGGTGGGAGGGAACAGGGCCTAAGCTGGGGAAAGGAGAGGCAGGGGCAAAGGGAGACTTGGGGAAGGGTGGGGCTGCCAAAGGAAGAGTCTCAGTGGAGATGCAGAAGTGCCTTCCCACGGTGATAGGTCTGTGTGGCATGGAAGCAGGGGACGGGCAGGGTGACACTTGGTGGCTATGCAAGAATGGGGTTGGGTAGGGTGGCTGCCATGCAACACCAGGGCAGGGAGACTTGAGTCACCTGTTCGGCCCTCGAAGGAGTGAGGCTCCCGCCCTGGGACAAAGCCAAGTTGGGGTTCTGGGTTGTACCACCCCAGGAGGCGACATCCACCCAGAATGTAGCATGAGCTGAGGCAGATAGAGGATGGACAGGGTGGCAAAGTGAGGACCTTGAGGGGAAATGATGGGGCTGCAGGAATGTGCACCAACTAGCATGGGGACAAGCAGTCAGGATGCTGGAGAAAGATAGGCTTGGATTTGGATGTCCATCTCAGTGCCACCATTTACTCTCAGGACATTTGGGCACATTTTCACATTATTCTAAGCTTTTGGACCCTTATTTGTAAAATGGAGCTAACCATAGGGTTGATGTGAGAATCCAATGACATAAAGGAGTATCAGGAACAACTGTTGTGGGTGCTACTGGGGGGATAGGGGGAGGTCAGAACAGTCTACTTTGCATCAAATCCCAGCTTGATTGCTTTTTTCTTGCACAATAGTCTCTCTTTTATCCTTGTAAAATGGGAACAACAATATAGTCCTTTTGTTGAAACTGTTGGGGCCAGAGGCGTTTTGAAACTTGGGTTTTCTTTTGAGGCTGCACATGTGAATATGTTCATATGTGTGTATATAATAGATACATACAAAATGTGTATAAATATACACATATGCATATTTATCTCATCCATTCATCTACATGCAGGTTGAGTATCCCTTATCTGAAATGCTTGGGACGTAAAGTGTTTCAGATTTCAGACTTTTTAAAAAATTTGGAACATATGAGATATTTTGAGGAAAGGACAAAAGTTTAAATGTCTAATTCATTCTTTATACACAAATTTATACAAAATTTATACACAAATTTATACAAAATTCACACTTTATACACAAGGACTGAAGGTAATTTTATATAATATTTTTAGTGCTTCAGCATTTTTACTGTGACCCACCACATGGGGGCAGTGTGGAACTTTCCACTTGTCTCATGTTGGCACTTAAAAAAAAGTTTCAGATTTTGGAGTATTTCAGATTTTGGATTTTTGGATTAGGGATACTCAGCCTGTCATGTATACAGATGTACCACATATCCACCTCTGGGTATTCCCCATTCAACACACTAATATCTCTCATCGAAAACTGAAAAATGAAACCAAGCGAGTTAAATACTGTATCTAGCCTCAGGTAAATTTAGAGCGCGCTTGGCTCACCAATGAATTTGTTATGAAACAAACTTGGATTTCCACAGCCTTTTGTATTTCGGAATTACAGGAGAGGGCTGGGGACCTATAATAATTAGTGACTCGCCCCATAAAGTTGTTCTTGTCTGGCTTGAATCATTAATACAAGTGCAGTTTTTAGGAAGTGCCTGATACCTAGTGAGTCTTCCACAACTGTCAGTTATTAATATAGTTCACTAGTGTTTAGAAGAGGCACTTTTCCCAGCAGCAGAGCCCAACTTGAGGATAGAGTAGGGATGGGGTCCACTATTACTGGCAGGGGACGCACCCTCTGTCTTCCAGAGTGGGCCTTCCCCATCCTTAACCATGCACCCCTTAGCTCACCCTGGGGGCTACAAGCCAAACTCCTGCTCTCTAAAGTTGGCAGGAGCAGGCAGAAAAGGGGGTCAGTGCTTGAGCGTCCTCCTTGGTTTCCCTACAGGAAAGACAATGGCGGATGACTCACTCCCCATCCTTCTGGAACACAGACAAGAAGAGATCAGAGCCAAGCAGGACTTCTACCAGTGAGGGGGAGGGTGGCAGGGTCTCGGGGAACCTGCAGGGGTCATGGGAAGTCAGGGGCCAGTGTGGTCTCTGGCCCCCTGTGCCCTAGAATGGTACCTAGACATCAGGGCTCACCATCTTGGCTTGTTCTTGCAGTTGGAGAGTCTTTGTACCTGGGCTGCCCAACTACGTGCACATTCCCAGTTACCACCCTCCTGTCCGGAGGTTCCGCAACCCCAACCAGCCCGAGTAAGGACCTGAGGCTCTGCTGGACCCCTCCCATGGCTGCCCTCTGAGCCTCTGCCCCCTGAGCCCCAGGTGCCAAGCCCCAACCCATGCTTCTCCCTGCAGGTGGAATGGTTACATTCCAGGATTCCCGATTCTCATCAACATCAAGGCCACTAAGTTCCTGAACTCAAACCTCCGTTTCTCTTTCGTCAAGACTGCCTCCTTCTTCTTCCGCCTGGGTCCCATGTGAGTGGCTGTAGTGAGGGGAGAGTGAAGGCACTGGGGACTGTCCCTTCCTGCTGTTCCATGTCCACCTCCAGGACAGCCCCAGAGTTGGAATGGCCAGGGCGGCAATGGGAGGCAGATAGAGTGTAGAAGACCTGAGACTTGACACTCAGAGACCTAGACGCACAAAGACTTTGGGACTTTGAGATTCAAGAGACCCTGGGACCCCAAGACCTCAGTGGGTAGGCAGTTCTGCCACCTGTCCCAGCATACCTGGCAGCCTCTCTGACCACCTTCCTCTGGCATCCCACCTCCTAGGTCACTGGCATTCAAACTCCGGGGCCTGGTAGACTCAAAACGTTCATGGAAGAGACTAAAGGACATTAAGAAAATTTTCCCTGCCAACAAGACTGTCATCTCTGGTATGGGGTGGAGCATCCCAAATCAAACAAGGGGCATCCAGGTGGTCTCTGGTGTAAGAGGCAGGCCCCTCATGTGGGGTCAGTGGGCTTAGTGACCAAGAGAGCAACCCAGAGTCAGGTGTGTACACCCTCCTGGGGCTTCTCAATCCTGGGCCCCTCCAGCTGCTCAAGACAAAGATGAGGGCTTAGTTTTCCTCCCTGAGTCCTCTTGGTGTCCATGGTCCTTTTTCTGTCCCATGCCTCTATGTCCCTGGGTGTGGCTGGATCACGTTGTGATGCACCTGCACCGTCCCCCTAGAGTATGTGGCTGAGCACTGGGCAGAGGACACCTTCTTTGGGTACCAGTACCTCAACGGCATCAACCCAGGACTGATATGCCGATGTACAAGGATCCCAGACAAGTTCCCTGTCACAGACGACATGGTGGCCCCGTTCCTGGATGAGGGAACATGCCTGCAAGCAGAGCTAGAAGTGAGTCCCTCTCTGGCAGAGGTCCTGGCCGGGTTCCCAGCCTCCTTCTTAAACATCCTTGTGTCTCCTGAGACCCACCTGAGTCCCACCCATGCCCACATGTGCCCCACTTCCCCAGCCCTGTCCAACCACGGAACTCTGAGGCCAGTGCACTCCGCACACAAGGCGTGGGTCACATGCCCCGTGTTGGTGCCAACCTGCCTTCCCACTGTGGCTCCCCTGCAGAAGGGGAACATTTACCTGGCAGACTACCGCATCCTGGAGGGCATCCCCACCGTGGAGCTCAACGGCCAGAAGCAGCACCACTGCGCCCCACTCTGCCTGCTGTACTTCAACCCCCAGGGCAACATGATGCCCATCGCCATCCAGGTGTGTGGGGTGCAGTGGGGGCTGCTGTGTGGGCGTGATGCCAGGGCAGAGCCCCTCTGAGCCCATGAACGTTCCTCTGTGTGTGTGTGCACGCACCTACGTGAGCATGTGAGCCCGTGTGTACACTCTGTGTCCTGTGCATGTGTGTCTGTGCGGAAGCTGTGTGTCCACAGGAGTGTATACCCGTCTGGTTGCATCTGAGTCCACCTATGCTAATGCATGTCCCAATCTGTGTGTGTGGCCATGGTGAGACTTGGGGGTGACCCTTGGGTGTGGCCCTGTGTGTAAGCCTGGTGTGAGAATATGCATGTCCCTATGATAACAGGCACATCTGTGTTATCATTGTTTCTATACACCCATGCGTGAACTTGGGTCCCTTTGGTAAGCTCATGGTCACATGTACATGGTGACCGGAGGGGGCGCTTGGTGGCTTGAGCTTGTCTCCTTGACTTCATTCATGCATTTACTTGAAAAAAAATGACCTCTACTGTAGGCCAGGCCTCTGCTGGGAGTACTGAGCTAATCAGACTTAGCTGCTGTCTGGCAGAAGAGGAAATTGAAGTATTCCCTTATCAGAGGTCCCCACAAGCATTGTGATACCCCTCTGAGGCTATCAGCCATGTCCTAATGCTTCTGGTTTATTACTGGAGCAGTGTAGGCTGGATTTCAATGACAGTCCCCCATCACCTGAGGGCTAGGCACCCTTGCCCTTGTACAGTGCACAGCTTGCACAACTGAATGTGGCAGCCTTGGGGATGAGGGAAGGATGGCTTCTTAGAAGCTGCATCTCAAAGAATGAGTGGGAGCTGCCAGGTGGAGACAGAGACTGGGCGAAAGTACAGGCAGAGAGCGCAGCAAAAGCAAACATGGGGAGGAAGGTCATGGTGTGCTCAGGGGACCAAAGGGAACTGCAGTACAGTGGGTGTGGTTTTTACCTCCTTGAATTTCCTTCTGCCTCTTTCCTGGAGCGGCAGCTTTTATGTGTGAGGGTCTCTACGCTCACCTAACCCTCCTTCTTTCCCTGCCCCCAGCTGAGCCAGACCCCTGGACCTGATTGCCCCATCTTCCTGCCCAGCGATTCTGAGTGGGACTGGCTGCTGGCCAAGACGTGGGTGCGCTATGCTGAGTTCTACAGTCACGAGGCCATCTCCCACCTGCTGGAGACCCACCTCATCGCTGAGGCCTTCTGCCTGGCCCTGTTGAGGCAACTGCCCATGTGCCACCCCCTATACAAGGTATGGGCTTGGGGGGAAGGGGCCCCATCTCTCTGCCTTGTAAGCCCTGGGAGGATCTGGGGACTCACCCCAGAGAGGACTTAGGGAGGGGACTTTCCAAAGTCAGGGGTCTGATGTTGCAGAAATGGGGATGCTGAGGTCCTCTGGGGGCATCCTCAGCCCTGTCTTGCCCTCCTTGCTTTCCCGCCCAGCTCCTCATTCCCCACACCCGCTTCACCGTCCAGATCAACAGCATCGGGCGGGCCCTCCTCCTCAACGAGGGGGGCCTCTCTGCCAGGGTAAGACTTCTGCCCCCAGCCCCAACTAGAGACTTGCTTTCTTTGGGTCTTTGCAGTTAGACTAAAAGCAGGACTCCCCATTTGCCTTTGGATCTGGGGATGGGTGGTGGGGGGCAGAGAGGGGACTGGTTAAAGTGGGCGCTGTGACTAGAATGGTGCAGAGGCAGAGGGCCTGCCGTGGTGTGGTCCTCAGGGAGCAGGGCCTGCAGGGATGCCATCCAGCTCTGGGCTCTCCCCCCTCCCCCACAGGCCATGTCCCTGGGCCTAGAGGGCTTTGCTGAGGTGATGGTGCGGGCTCTGTCTGAGCTCACCTACGACAGCCTCTATGTCCCCAATGACTTTGTGGAGCGTGGTGTCCAGGACCTGCCTGGGTATTATTTCCGCGATGACAGCTTGGCAGTATGGGATGCAATGGAGAGGTGAGGTGGGGACAGCAGTGACGACACTTAGGGTGGAAATCCTGGGCTGTGGAAGGGGGTGTGGGAGCTTTTCAGAACCCGAACTTGGATGTCATATAGGAACTTGGCCTTGTGGATGGGGTCTGGGCTCTCTGTCCATCACACACCTGCTCCTTAGGCCCACAGGGCCTGTTCCTTGTTTTGGACTCCAGCCCTCCTTTGCGGGTCAGCCCCTTCTGGGCTCTGAGCTGCCTGGGGGCCTCCTTGATCTATATTGGGGATCACGTGAGTGTCTTCTGACCTTGCCAAGCCACCTTCTCTACCTCCGTCCTGAAGGACTTGCCTCCCTGTAGGTCTGAGCCAGCTAAGGCCAGAATGATCTGGGGGAGGTGAGAAGCATGGTTATGGAAGGAGAGGGGAGGGAGAGATGAGGTTCTAAACTGAGGCCCTGTCCCCTTGATCAGGTATGTGACAGAGATCATCACCTATTATTACCCGAATGACGCAGCCGTGGAGGGTGACCCGGAATTGCAGTCCTGGGTGCAGGAGATATTCAAGGAGTGCCTCCTAGGGCGTGAGAGCTCAGGTACGGGCCTGAGAGCCCAGTGGGGACTGGGGCCAAGGTGTGGTTCCCAGGAAGCTCCACTAGGGCCCTGCTGCTTCTGGGCCAGACAAATCTCCTTATGGGCCGAAGGATACCAAAGGGCTATCTAGGATTTTCACAGGGACCTGCTTTGGACCCTGGAGCAGTGGTATCTTGGGGGAGGCCAGGGAAGAAAACAGGGCTGACCTTTGGTGCCTGTCTGAACTCAGGTGCTAAGTCATCTCTGCAGAGACCGAAAGTGGCCTCTGTGGACTGAGAAATGGGGCGTGAGTTCTAACAGGAAAAAGTATGCTGGAGGCTGAGGAGGTAAAGGGAGAATCGGCAAGCTCCAGGAAAGGGGTGGGAGGTGTCCTGAGGTCATGCTACTTGGGCACACACTCAGCAAATATTTAGGGAGCATCTATGGTGTAATGCTGGGCTGGTTATTGAGGGGACTAAAGGAAAAAGACAGAGGCAGGTGCCCACCCTCAAGGTGTTTGATGCCTGGGGCTGGGGGTGTTTCACTTGGTGAATGAGCAGTGTGTTATAGCAGAATTGGGGCAGTTTGGGGAAAGCTGAGGATGGGCTAGAGATGCCCAGGGAAGGTTTCTAACCCAGCTAGGGTTGGGCTGGCAGAGACAGGGAGTGGGGAACAGTAAGCTAAGATCTAGCTGAGATCAGACTTCTTGGTTAACACCTAGCTAAGATCTGCCAGATGAGGTTAGCTATGAGGTGACTGACAGGGGCCTGTGGCGGGTGGTGGAGATGGAGTTGCTGATTGGGAGCTGCATGTGGAAAGGTCCCAAAGCTAGAGGCAGCATAGTGAATTCTGGGAGCTGCTTCCTGGGATCCAGTTCCCTGCAACTAGAGCTGAGGGTGGAGGTGCTCAGGCGCCTGATGGGTTAAGGCTGAAGCCAGGAGTAGGGCCAGGCTGTCAGGCAGGTAAGGAGTTTGGAATTACCCTTGGAACCAAAGGGGCACATCAAGGGGTTTCACAAGGAGATCAGATGTTATGTTAAAATATCAGGCTGCCGTGCTGGTCAGGAGAGTTTAGGAAGCTGGTATGGTGTCCAGGAGGGAGGTGATGGGGACTTGAATAAAATGAAGGTTGTGGGGACACAGAGAATTCCAAAGCTAGCTGAGAGCTAGACATGACAAGACTTGGTGATTGGTTTGGGTTTGGGGGTTAGGGAGGGTGAGAAGTAGAGGGGTGACTCCCAGGTTTAGGGCTTTTTCCAGTTGGTTGGATGGTATGTGTCATCCTTTGAGCTGAGGGCCTTGAAGGGGGCCTTTGGGAAGAAAATACTGAGTCTGTTTTGAATGCGTGGGTCTTTTGTTATGGGGTAGCTATAGCAACCAGGGCTGGCTGCTCACCTGGTATGATCAGAAAGAAACCAGCAGCTTAGTTGGGAACAGGTGTGAGGGAGAGAGCCAGGCTACTGAGAAATTTATCTGGAGTGAGAAAAAGTCTGAAAGGAGGTGGGGAGAGTGTGTGTTGGGGTGTTGTGCTGAGTCAGGGTGGAAAAACCAGGACTCTTGCCAAAGGAGAGAAGCCGCTCCGCTTCCTAGGAGAGCTGGAAGAGAGATCCAAGGGCCTCGATTTAGCTGTGAGCACAAGTAGCCAAGGCCAGTCAAGCCCCCACCCCCAGCCTTGTCACACGGACTTGGGGAGAAGGAGTTGTGGAGCTTGGAGTGTTGGCAAGAGTGTGACCTGGGCTTGGAAGCGCCCTCTGCTGGACGCCCAGGACTAGGGCAGGACTGACACTGCTTGGTCCATCCACCCGCCAGGCTTCCCCACTTGCTTGCGAACGGTGCCTGAGCTGATCCGATATGTCACCATCGTCATGTATACCTGCTCTGCCCGGCACGCAGCTGTCAACACGGGCCAGGTACCTGTGCTCACCAGCCCCAACCCTAGTCCCAGACTTCCTAAATTTAGCCCTAGCCCCAACCTCAAACCCTACCTCAGCCTTTATCTCTGGTCCAGCCTCAATTTGTCTGAACCCCTGATTCAACTCCAGTCTCAGCTGAAATCCTTTCAACCCAATTCAAATCCACCCGGACTACACCCCCAACCCAGCCCCCAATATCCATTGGCTCCAGCACCACCAGTCTAAACCAACCCAGCCCATTCTCAGTCCACTGGGGCAGGAATCAAAGATGGGAGAGAGGGATCAGAGCCTGGTGGGTGGGAACTGTTGGGGTGCTCTCTGAACCCCTGTACCTCACCTCCAGTTGGAGTACACCGCCTGGATGCCCAACTTCCCATCTTCCATGCGGAACCCACCGATGCAGGCCAAGGGGCTGACCACGTTGGAGACCTACATGGACACGTTGCCGGATGTGAAGACCACTTGCATCGTGCTCTTGGTACTCTGGACCCTCAGTCGCGAACCTGATGACAAGGTGCGGCGTGGGGCTCGGGGACTCTGAGCGTGGGCAGACTGGGGGTTGGGGAGGGCAAGGATAATTGGAGCTGTCAAGGGGCTGGGAGTTTGCAGGGGGCAGCGGCTGAAAGGAAGGTGCTAGGCTGTGGGTTGGTTGGGGGGTGGGCCTGGCTTCATCCCAGCGCTGGGTTCTGTGTCCTCAGCGGCCCCTGGGCCACTTCCCAGACATTCACTTCGTGGAGGAGGTCCCCCGGCGGAGCATGGAGGCCTTCCGCCAGCGCCTGTCCCAGATCTCTCACAACATCCGACAGCGCAACAAGTGCCTCGCTGTCCCCTACTACTACTTGGACCCCGTGCTGATTGAGAACAGCATTTCTATCTAGCCTGGCCCTCCCTGCTCCATATTCTTTGTTTTCCTATTTTCGAATAAAATTACTTCAAATGCTCCCTGGGTCTCTGAGTGCCGGGAGCTGTTTTGGGGGTGCAGGGGGCGCTGGGCTGGCGCTGCGGGGTGCGAGCTGAGATGCTCAAGCTGTGAAGCTGTTCGTCACCACCGCCAGCTCCAGGTAGGCCTAAGAGAGCACCAGGGCCCCACTGCACTCCCAGAGGCCTCGCATATCAAAACCGAATGGCTTTGCTGCGGGCCTCCTTGGTGAAGCGCTCCTCCGGGTTCAGAAGCCTCTGGGGACGCCGCAGGATGGGTGGTGGGGCAGGGGCAAGGCTAGGAACTAGACCCTCACGATGATTCTGGTCCATCTGAATTCCTCCTACCTGGGGACTTAGTCCCACCTAGGGGAACCAGATCACCCAAGACCCAACTTGAAACATAAACTACCCACTCAGATGGGGGAAAGCCATCACCCTATAAGAAACCTAGACCGCACCAAGATAAAGCCCGCTTTGCAACCCAGACCACTCTCTGAGCTCCACCTACTAGGAATCTGTACCACCCTATCCCACACCCCTCAGCCAAGGAGTCACTCCAAGCCCTGTCCACCTAAAAGATGCAGCCTGCTAAGTGCACCCTCCAAGAAACCCTTTCTCCCCAAGATCCTTCCTCACCTCACCCACTCTCCTGAGACTTGAGCCCCTTCTCTCTATGTCTCTGACCTTGGTTTAATTGCTGATGCTCCAGAGGATCACCAGGGTGTGGCATGTGGCATTGACCTCAGGGATTGAGGCTATCAAGTCTGTTTGGCCTTTGATGGTGGGTGGGGGAGCCACATAGGGCAGGAATATTGGGCATCTAGGAACTGACTTCAAACCAAGGTCTCCCTCCCAAATTCAGTTAGCTCAGAGCTGTCAGTTCTCCTGTTAGGCCCCCTCCTCCTGACCCTGTTTGTCCCTGGGGTCTGGCACTGGCTCCCCTGGCCACTGTTGATGGTAGCATATTGGGTTGAACAGGTGAAGATGATTGTGGTGAGATACTCCCTGGGGCCGGCACAGCTGTCCAGGGTGGAGGGACCCCTAGATGGGAGTGAGGTGGAGAGAATAGAGCTGAGACCTAAGGGGCTGATGCCCTGGGAAAGCAGGGCGTGGAGGACAGGGAACAGGGGTGGACCCCTCACCTGAGGTCATGTGGCTTAAAACACCCTGGTGGAAGAAGTCCCTGACTTGGGCCTGAAGCTCCAATCCCTCCTCTTTGCCCTATCATCATTCCAGTAGTAGATGTTAACAGTATTGGTCATAAAGCTGGAGATGCAGGAATACTGGTCACTACCAGTTGGGGGTCAATGCTGCCCAGGGCTGTGGGTTGGAAGAGGCCAGTGAAACCTTCCCCCAAAAGGAGAAACCTGAAACTAAGGAAAGAAAATAGCCAACTACACAGAATGTGAACTTCAGGGCTGAGTTTCACACTTAGAGGCTGTGATCTTCACCAGGGGTGAAGGCCTGAGGGCCTCATGTGGTCTACAGATGTGTTTTAGTTTTTTTGTCTTAAAAAAGGCATGCTAACAGGGGCTGGGGTTGTGGCTCAGTGGTAGAGCGCTTGCCTCACATGTGTGAGGCACTGGGTTCAATTCTCAGCACCACATATAAATAAATAAATAAATAAATAAATAAAATAAAGGTCCATCAACAACTAAAAATGTATTAAAAAAGAAAAAAAGGCATGCTACCAGAATCTGGTAAGCAAGTGAGCTTAGGCAGTTTACTTTTCAATTTTTTTTTTTTTAGTTGTAGATGGACACAATACCTTTATTTTGTTTATTTTTATTTTCATGTGGTCTGAGGCTCAAACCCAGTGCCTCATACATGCTAGGTAAGTGTTCTACCACTGAGCCACACAACCCTAGCCCTTCAGATGTGTTTTGATTGACTGGCAAGTTCTGTTGTTTATTTTTGAAGTTAAATCACCAACATTTAAATATTAGAAGATGTCTGATTTCTCTTGGAAAAATCTGAAGATCTAGCAACAGTCATGCTGTTTTAGTCAGCTAATTTGTTGCTGTGACTAAAAGATCTGACCAGAAGAATTGTAGAGGAGGAAAAGCTTATCTAAGGGCTCACAGTTTCAGAGGTCTTAGTCCATCGAAGGCTGGCTCCATTCCTTGGGGCTCCAGGTGAACTAAACATCATGGCAGGAGAGGGTGGTGGGAGGGAAGCAGCTCACATCATGGTGATCAAGAAACAGAGAGAGAGAAACACCACCCTCCAGATACAAATATATACCCCAAAGCCATGCCCCCTAAGATCCACCTCCTCCAGCCACACCCTACCTCTTCAGTTAGCACTAAATTAATCCCTATCAGGGTATTAATTCACTGATTGGGTTAAAACTCTTACAACCCAATCATTTCTCCTCTGAACCTTCTTACATTGTCTCACACATGAGCTTTTGGGGGACACCTCACATCCAAACCATAACACATGTCTGTGTGTCCTTTGTCCCCATCACACACACATGAGTTCTTTCCACTGGCCCCAGTCTCAGTTATCTCTGGCCCACGTCCCGCACGGAAATGGGGTTCACCTCCGTGGAATGGGATGGCTGATAAAGAAAAGCTAGGAAAAATAGAACAATGAAAAAACCATAGGACTCAGAAAGTAGATTCAAAAGCAGGGGCAGAAAGGGCAAACTGATGCAGCTTCTAGACTGTGGCAAAATGGAGCCCAGCATCTGCTTTATTTATATCAGGAAATATCAAAGGCATTTCATAGAATGCTCTTCACCAAAAAAGGTTAAAGTTGGGCTGTCCATTTCCCAATGAGTTACACCCAATTTCCAGAGCTCCTATGAAGTACCTTCCTAGCAGAGCAGAGATAAAGATCACATGCATTGAGCAATCTATTGCTGAGGGAGAGCCACAGCTAGTTTGCAATGCCAAACCTAAATCTCCCTGGCTTCCATACTGAGAGAGAAGATCCTCATGTAATTCACGGATGGCTTCCCACAGTTATCCCCTCCTCCCTAGCATTTTCTACTTGCCTGTCCTTCAGACACTGGAGTTCCTTCCTTTTGAGCTAGACCAAGCCACAGCAAAGGGATTAGACACTAGGCTGGTGCATTGGTACAGTCTTAATTGGGTCCAATTCCTCCACTGATTCCTGAAGGACCATCCATCCTTAGCCAGAGAAGGGTTCAGGAAGGGCATGCAGAGCCACTGCTAAGAAGGGTGTTGGCAAAGGCAGCTTCTGCTGGGGGCATTCATACAGGTGCAATCCTGGAGGACTTCAAGGGGGAGGTGGGGTATGAGCTGAGCTCAGAGCATGGGTGGTGTTTGAACAGGGAGAGAGGGAGAAATTGGGGGTGCCTTGTCTCTCTTGACCTGGTGTGTGCTGCAGAGGAAGAATGGAAAGGGAGAGAAGAGGTAAGAAACTGGGAGCCATTTGAGGGTCATGGGCAGCAGCTGCATTGTCATAGACCCCAGTGCTCGAGGGAGGTCATTATCAGCCAAGAGGTGGGGACCTACTGGAGGTCAAATGTCAGGAGGATCTGACCCGTAGAGTGGAGGCCAGAGCTATACCCCAAGGAGACTTCCTATGAGAAAGATTTAGAAGGAAAAATTGGAGACAAACTGATTATTTATAGGATAAACAATGGTACTAACAGCTAATGCTCTTCCTATTTGCTGAGGTTTGTTCTTAGGGTTTAACATTTAATCCTAATAAAGACCTATGAGGTAGGTACTCTTATTACCCATGTTGTTGGATGGAGAAATAGGCACAGAGAGGTTAAGAGACTGGCCCGAGATCTCACAACCAGAAAGAAGAAGTGAGGCAGGAAGGCTCGGGGAGTCAGCAGGGGTTCCGGCAGGAGGTGTGGGAAGGTGATGAACAAATCAACAGAGGAGCAGTGGAGGGTGAGAGGCGCAGGCCCTAGAGAGCTTCATCTGTCTGTGGCTGCCAGATCTGGAGTGCATCTTCCAGGTAGTATGCCAGTTTTCTGTTCTCACGACTAAAAGGCTCAGGGGTCACTCCAGGTAAACTGGACTGACTGGGCTGCATGAAATAACCACACAAGAGACACAAATACCTTTTTCTTTGGGGTCGCTGTGACGGTTCCTTTGAACATAAGGGTCTGCAGAAAGAGAGAGCGAGAGCCTGCGCTGACCCCTTTCATTGAGAAGCTATTCAAATGAGGCAAGGGGTCAGGTTTCAGGGGGCTGAGACTATCTTCATGATGTCCACTGTCAGCAGGTTGATTGACATCTAGGAAGGCCACACCCAAGGGCAGAGTAAGAAGGGGACACACACAAGGCACTTCCATGGAAGATTCTATCCTAAACAGGGCAAAGGGTTATATTACAAAGGAACAGGTGAGCATAGCTTCACCCATGGGGCTGTAGCAAGACACATTCATGCACGAGACACCGACCCTCGAACCCAAGAAGGGTGGGGAAAGCTCTGCCACATTTCTGTGACTCAGCGCCTAAGCACCCAGCCGGGGAGTGTGATTCAGTCACATGTAAGGTTGGTCTCCCACAGTAGTAGAAGTGGGGGAGGTTCTGAACCTCATGGTCAGCCAGCTGGTGAAGCAGGCAGAGGAGCCATAGGTGACAGTTCTAGGCCATCCGTTCCAGCCTCATTGGCTGTAATGAACAGAGCCCTCTGCTGTCAGGGGTAGAGGCTCATGATGAACCCTGCCCCCTCTGGCTCCTTCTGCCAGACATTGTGATCCCAGGGCTCCGAGGCCTTGAGCTGGCATTGAGCTTTCCCTGTGCAAAGAGCTCAGTGCAGGTTTGGATACTGATGTGAAAAGTGTAGCGGAAATGAGGAATGAGCAGCTGGAGAGAGCCAGAGCCGGAGAGCAGGTGAGGAAGCCCCTGGTCTCCCACAGCTCCAGGCCCTGTGATGGGGGCTCCTCCCTACCTTGAAAACGGAGCAGCACACAGGCAGCTGCCACAGCATGCCCAGAGCAAGGGTCTCTGCCACAAAGTGGTTTGGAAGCAGATCCGTGAGTATCTTGTGTATGAGGAACTCTGAGTGTTGCACCCAGATTTTGGCCAGGAGGCCGTCCTTAGCTGGGTAACTGGGCAAGAGGATGGGACTGTCTGGGCCAGGTGTCTGAATGAGCTGAAGTGACTGTACAAGGGAGGTCAGGTATCAGGCAGAATCTGAGAAAGGGTAGCCCAGGACTATGGCTGCGGAGCCAAATCACATAGTCTACTCTCGGTCTAGCTGTGTGCCCTCAGGAAAGTTAATCAATCTTTCTGAGACTCAGGTTCCTCACTGGCAAAACAGACTTAATGATAATCTCTCCGAGATGTGAAGTGAACCAAGGTTACCCACTTCCTACCAGAACAAAGTCATGCAGATCTCCAGTCATCTGCAGCCAAGACTGGAAGGATCGGAAGGGATGACGCAGATATACCTTCCAGAAGGGTCATGGTTTGGTCTGTGGGTGACTTCATCAAACTGTCAAGGGTGTGTTTTTCAGTAGAGTTGATTTTGACACCCATGTTAAGGTGCAATTTTTTCTCTGACACTATCAGAGCCTTTGCATCAAGATAGAAATCAAAGAGAACAAAATAGAAAAAGCAGGAAAAAAAAAAAACAAACTAGGGGGGCTGGTAAGATTAGAGATTCGACGTCTCCCACTGGGAATGGCAGCAGTGGGAGGAGACCACCTTGCAGTTGTCCTAAGGGTATGACGTGTTCCCCACCCAGCCTACCAATCCAACAGTTCCAGGGACCCTGGCCTGTTGGCCTGGATAGCAGGGGGCAGCAAGGGCCACTGCTGGGGCACTGGGTACAGCAAGGTCAGGGCTTGGTCATAAATGCAGCCTCCCATTAATGATGCTGGGTGGAGGTCCAAGAGGATGGATGACTTGCTCCACCAGGTACGCAGAGCTCCTCTAGGAGAGGAAGGAGGAGGAGGAGGATGGTTGAGGGAGGGAACAGACCTACACAATTCAGGGAAGATTTGGGAATTGTTGAGGGAGGGAGAATTATTTAGAAGCTGAAAGTAAAAACGTGGATGTGTAACCGATGTGATTCTGCAATCTGTATTTGGGGTAAAAATGGGAGTTCATAACCCACTTGAATCTAATGTATGAAATATGATAGGTCAAGAGCTTTGTAATGTTTTGAACAACCAATAAAAAAAAAAAAAAGAAGAAGCTGAAAGTATTTCACTTAAAAGCATCTCATTCTCTGGAGCCAGTAGTCTGGCCTCTGGGTTTCATCCCAGAGCCACCTTCTGGTTCCAGAGAAAGAGACTTCTTGCCCAAGTAGGGGAAATGCCTCTGCTATAACCAGACCCAGCCACAGTGACAGGCAATGAGGGAAGGGAGCCCAGCCGGAGGTCAGCGCTACAGGATACAGAGGTTCTTTGCTGGGCTTAGGGCCCATCTCATTCCAGTAGCTCAGACTGGGGTGTGCTCCGGTGACCAGCTGTAGGGTATTCTCAGTAACCATGACAACCAACTCATCACCAAGATTTCTGAGCCTTGGGGCCACTGCCAATGTGTGGAGTTGGACAAAGTGCCAGGAGGGGTCATTCTCACCCAGCCCTCACCATCTAAGGGTTATGTGTCTTCCTCGAGTGCTGAGCAAGAACCACTCATGGCCCAGAGAAAAATGGTTAGCAAGCTGCGACTATGGAGGCTTGACAGGAGTGAGAAGGGATGAAGAAAAGCCAGGGCTGGGTGAAAGAGACAGAACAGGACCCAGGTTGTGTGGGTTCCTGTTTTAGCCAGTTTTTTCCTTGCTGTGATCAAAAGATCTGACAAGAACAACATGGAGGAGAAAAAGGTTATTTGGGGATCACAGTTTCAAAGGTCTCAGTCCATAGACAGCCAATTCCATTGCTTTGAGGCCAGGGTGAGGCAGAATATCATGGTGGAGGAAGTAGCTCAGGACATGGCAGCCAGGAAGCTGACAGCGCCGCTCATCAGGGACGAAATGTAATTCCCAAAGGCATGCCTCCAGCGACCTGCTGCCTCCAGCCATATCCCACCTGCCTACAGTTACCACTCAGTTAATCCATCTGTGGATTAAACCACAGACTAAGTGATACCTCTCGTAACTTGATCATTTCTCTTCTGAATATTCTTGCATTGTCTCATGCATGAGTTTTTTTTGGGACACCTCAAACCATAACAGCTCCTAAAGGCACCAGGAGATCAGAGAAAGGAGACTGGGTCCCCTCACCTCTAGTTCAGCCTTCAGTGTTGCTAGGCTACCACTCCATCAGTGACATGAAAGTTCTTTTGGGAGGCAGTGATAGTGTTGGGTTAGGACAGGGTTGAAGCTATTCAGGACTGTCGGTGCTCAAACACAGGAGTGGACATAGGGATGGTCACCCTGGTCCCCTACCTCCAGCCCTGCCATTCTGGGACCCATCTCCAGCTTCCCAGTGTGGTCACTTCCTGATGCTAATGAGTTCTCTTCCTCCCTCCTCAATTGGTTGAATGACCACCAGTGAATGGTTTCTCAGAAAACAAAGAATTAGAGGTTTGGGTTCTACTTGAAAAGTCACCTGATCTCCCTTGGCCCCATCCATTTTGGGGAAGCCTAAATGTTGTATGCATTGAGATTATCTCCAGGATGAAAGAGTTTGAGAGCCCATCCCATCCTTCCCAGTTTCCACTCCATAGGGGTCCTTCCAATTCAGTGTTAAAAATCACCAGTCCTGGGGCCCATTCTCCGGAAACTTTGCCAAGAGACACTCTGGGTAATATGTTAAACCAGAGTGATTATTCAAAAAGAGTTTTTATCACTTTGGGGCAAGGTATTGGTGCTAGGGATGTTAAACTGACAGTTCAACATTCCTACTTTGAACATATAATACACCCAACGGGGAGAAGGATATCGGAAATGGACACACCTGAATCCCTGAATCAAGTTTCAAGTGTGCATCCCAAGACTCCAACTAAATAGGTGCAATTTTGAAAGAGCTTTTATTTCCCTAAATTGCTCAGGATATTCCCGAGATAGGTTTTTTTTTTTTTCCCCTAATTGTTCAGTGTTGGGGACAGCTTGAAGAAATACATATGAAGTTGGAGAGGAAATGTTTTAGGAAGTTTTTTTCATCATTTTGACCAAACCTGACAAGAACAACATAGAGGAGAAAAAGTCTGTTTTGGCTCCCAGTTTCAGAGGTTCGGTCCATGGTTGGTGACTCCCTGGCTCTGGGCCAGGGGTGAGTCAGAACATCATGGTGGAATGGGTAGAAGAGGAAAGAAGCTCAGGATATGGCGGCCAGGAAGCAGAGAGAGAGAGAGTGCACTGCACTCACCAGGGACAAAATATAACCCCCAAAGGCACACCCCAGTGACCTACTTCTTTTAGTCAAAACTACCTCCCTACAGTTACCACCCAGTTAATCCATATCAGTGAACTAATCCTCTGATTAGTTTAAGGCTGTCATGACCCAATCATTTCACCTCTCATAACCTAACCATGTCACCTCTGGATATTCTTCTATTGTCTTAAAACAAAAGCTTTCTATTATCTTAAAAGCTTTTGGGGGACACCTCATATCTAAACCATAACAGGGTGTGATCTGCAAACAGGCTCCAAGGCTCTCACTTAGTTTCCCCAGCTTTAGAAGCTTGGTTGCTACATGGGACAGAGGTTGCTGGTGTCCAGACAAGGCGAAAAGGAGAGTTTGCACCAGGAAGTGCATGTAACTCCTGGTTCTGAACCAGGAAGAACTTACTTTGTGGCCATCCTTTCTGAAGCCTGGAAGTGAGAATGGCTAGACAAACCATATGGAAGGACAGTTGAAGTGAGGCATCCTCTAGGGTCCCTAAGTCCCTGCCACCTGTTTTCCCCACATTAGAGGACAGCAGCCAGCCCTGGGTGACAGAAATAGGGTTCTGTGCAGGACAGGGAAGGGAACTGGTGGCTGTGAAAGACATGGTCTGTAATTTCCAGAAAGTTTCCATTCTGGGTCTCTAGTTCTCAGTCACACAAGTTCTCAGTCACACTGCTGAGGACCCTTTGGTCCTGCCACATCCCTGTGCACATGGCAAACGTGACACTGGGATGAGGAAGAGGAAGAGTTAGATGCATTGAATCTTTTTTTTAATATTTATTTTTTTTAGTTTTAGGTGGTCACAATATCTTTATTTTTAATTTTTACGTGGTGCTGAGACTTGAACCCAGTGCCTCACGCTTGCTAGGTGAGCACGCTACCACTTGAACCACATCTCCACCCAATGCACTGAATCTTATTCTGGTTTCTCCAGGGCTGTCTACTGTCCTGCTGTCTCTGTAACTTCAGCACAAAGTTCCTGCAGAAAATCGGCAGACACCAGCTGGGGAGGGAACCAGGTACAGAGAGAAAGATGTCTTGTGGTGTGGCAGGGCAGGCTCATGGGGAGGTGAGGTAGAGTTTCTGGTCTACTTGTTCTGTTCCTGAGTAGTGAAGGTTGGGATCAAGCTCCTTGAAGTTCTCAGCATCCAGGTAGTGGAGCATCCCTAGGGAAAAACTCACTCCACCTGGGCAGGGGCAGAGGTGGAGATGGTAGTGATTGGCTAGTGGCTGGACTGTCCACACTTTGAGGATTGGAAAGGGATACAAGAGCGGTTCCTTGGGCCTGGTTGTATAGGGAACATTCTAGGACAGGGATTCTTGAAGGAAATATGCCAGGGTTCCACATATGCTGTTCTTGGTCAGATCTGAGGCTCAACTGACTTCAGAGGGCAAGAGCAAAGGAGTCTCTTTGTTTCCCCAAACTAAGCAGGCATGTGCAAGAGTTGGGGACTCCAGGGATTATTAGTCCAGAATTCTCCTGCTTCCAGATATTTCTCCTGCCTCTCCTTGATCTCAGTCTGGTGCTGGACAGAGTGTGGCTGGCTGTCTTGCCTGCCAGATGATTTTGTCTGGGAGAGAGAAGGAATGAGAAAGGCACTTGCCTCTAATCCCTCCAACACACTAACCTCTTCCCCTTCGCGGCCTGGGGCAGAGGCATCTCTGAATTGGAACATGGGACCCAATCACCAACCTCCTTCCACCCCTTCCTCCAGGGAAACAGGCCATTCCTATCACTTGCTCGCTCCCCCTTCCATCCAAGGCAGATCTTGCCTCCAAAACAGAAGTTTGCCCTATATCATTCATTGACCACCCCCAACTCAACAGTAGACAGCAGATGTCATGGGGCCCAAAGAGCAGAGATGTTAGGAAGAGAAAAGAAGGATCTTAGCCACTCTCCATATTGGGCTGCATCCTCACTCTGCCTCTACCAACTTCACCTGAGCCTTCCTGAGAACTGGTCTTCTCCCACAGCCCCATCCCCAAGTATGATTCCTTTCAGCCATCCCATCTCTTGCCCTGTCTCTCTTGTCACCGTTAGGCCAGACCCCCTCCTGTAGCTCTGGCCCACCATCTGCTGACTCCTCTGCTCCGCCCTTCATAGCTCCAGGTCCCGCCCCCTCCAGCTCCAGATTGCAGGGGCTGCGGAAGGGGTCCCCCAGCCGCTGCCTCCCCAAGGAACCCTGAGTCAAGGATCCAGAACAGCGTGGGGGGAGCTTTGCGCGCCTGCAGCAGCAGCAGCACCCGGCCCACGTCTTAGGGAAGCGTCACCTTGAAGTCATCCTCCTGGGGCCAGTGGGCAGAAGGAGAAGACCAGCGTGGATGGAGGGCTGTTCAAACGAGCGAGCGAGGATCCCTGGTGGCGCGGGTACTCAAACGAGCCCGGGTTGAAGTTCTCCAAGTTGTCCAACAGCATGGCACGGCTTTCTCCTGCAGATTCCATCTGGAGCAGTCCCAGTCCCTGAACCCAGAAAGGAGCCAGTGGCCACACAGCTGCTACCCGCTGGTAGCAGGCAGTCAAGGGGATCAGGGGTACAACAGGAGTTGAGGCAGGGCTGGCCCGGCTGAGGGATCAAGAGTAGGTGGAGAGGCAGAGCAGACGTCTAGGAAACCTGTGCGCTTTGCTCAGGCTCCAGTGACCTGCACTCTCCAAATGTGCCCACATCCAGAGGCATCGCTTGAGTGCACAGCGAAGCTTGGGTGGGACCCAGAAAGCTCCCTTCCTGGCTCAGCCCCAGGAGCTGAAACCCAGGAGTCTCAACCTCAGCTGCTTTCGTGCTTGCTCCCACCTCTATGAACCTTAGAGATCTGGGTCTCTTTTTAGTTCAGAGGATACTCCCTATCCCCTCTTCCAGATAGCTCCAGTTGGCTCCCCACTAAGAGAACTGGTGCTTCCTTCTCCGTGTCTCCACCCTGTCCATGCCCACCCATGGAGGAGTGTCTCTGTAAATCACTAGAGTTGCCAACACTGAGGTAGTCGGTGTGACCTCCCACCCCTAGTCCTTGCTCTTAACTCGGTCCAAGGCCTGAGCACTTTCCAAGTCAGTGAGGGAGGGAAGGAGTGGGTATGGGCATGACCAATTTCCCACCCTTCCCTGGGAGTGACCAGAGACATTTGGGACATCCAAGATGGTAAGGAAAGGGAGGAGGCTGGAAGAGGGCCCAGCAATGACCAAAGAAGGGACTAGGTTTCTAGTTCCTCATCTGGGGTGACACATGAACACTCCCTCCAATCTGTCAAAGTATTTTTTTTTTTAAGATTAATAAGAATAATTGAGGGGCTGGCCATGTGTAAGTGATGTAATAAAGGAATGTTAAGATATAATTGCTGGCTTAAATACAAAATTCTCCGTGTCCTACAGGGCAATAAACTGTAATCTTTGGGGTTATCTTTGTAAGCAAAAATAGCTAACATGGTTTCAGCACCATAATGAAAATACAAATAACCAGGAGTTAGCAGACCTCAAACGGATCATCAAGCTTTTCTTTATTCCTCAGCAGTCAATCAATCAGGCACGGGGAAAGCTCAGTTTCTGGGTATGGAAATGGCCACCAAATTACAGTTTTTTATAGTTTCTGATGAGGGTGAATTAATATTAGAGACTGCAGAGGTGCTGTCCCGACAGTCAGGGACCTAGCTGTACAGGCTACAATTTTAACTCAGGAAGGCAGTTGTAAAAAGTTTGAAACTCATTGTTACTGGGTAAAGCTCAGAACTAGGTATTCACTGCTTATCTTCCTTCCTCTGGGACCCATTGTTACCTAGGGCTTCACTAATTGCTTTTCTCCTTCCAGGACAAATCCGCAATGGGCAAGGGTAAAAGTCCAGGGCTCAGTGTTTTAGTGTCCCCCTCCTCCCTTCAAGACCCATTGTGGTTGGGAAGGGGTGAATATTTGCTTTTGCTGGAGATGCCGGGGATAAACCCAGGAAGGGAAGAAAGTTCACTGTGTCCCTCAAGGATGTCTTGTAGGAATATTATTTTCCATAACCCCTTCAATCTTTTTAAAAATTTATTTTAATTAGTTATACATGACAGTAGAATGCACTTTGATACACCATATATAATGGAGTATAATTTCTCATTCTTCTGGTTATACATGATGTATCCCTTCAATCTTTTTGCCTGAACAGAAATCATTTGCATTTCGGCTGGAACCAAATTACATGAAATTTACAAAGCCTGAGAATTTTCTTAATAATAGCAAACAATGGTACAGCCTCCTAGAATGTTAAATATTCTTAACAGAAAAGGTGGTTGACCTCTTGATTTTATGTATCAGATATATATATATATATATTTATTTTAGGTGTAGATGGACACAACACAATGCCTTTATTTTTATGTGGTGCTGAGAATCGAATCCAGGTCTCGCCCGTGCTAGGGGAGCGCTCTACCGCTGAGCCACAATCCCAGCCCTATGTATCAGTTTTTGATAATTATTCTATTTGGATAATTTTTTTCTCAACAAGGCTATTTCCTGGAAGTATGTCGGGCAATCAAATAGCTGTCCTTTCCTGAATTCCTGTTCTCTTTCTCTCAAATTAAATTCCCCTCTCTTTGCTTCTCACAGGCCCTGCTATTCTGTCCATTTTTTTTTAACAACAAGTAGGAATGCATTGTCTCTTTAAGATGTTTTCCTTTCAATTTGACTTGGTTTACATACTTAGCTTTTTTTTTTTAACCATAAAAGGAGACTTACACTTATCATTGTGTGACTTGTTTTCCACTTATGTAACCATTTTCCCATGTCAGTATTTATAGATTGACCTTATTAACAGCTACATTCGTTTTCATAGGACTGTTTCTTAATATATTTAATATTTCCTTCCAGATGGGTATTTAGATTTTATTATTTTTTAACTTTATTTTATTTATTTTTTATGTGGTGCTGAAGATCTAACCCAGTGCTTCACATGTGCAAGGCAAGCGCTCTACCACTGAGCCACAACCCCAGCCCAGATTTTTTTTCCACATTTTTTTGTGCATTATAGTTACATACAATGATTTGTTTATATGCACACAATATAATGATATAATTTGGCCAACATCACTCCCCAGCACTCCCCCTCCCTCCCTGCCTCCCACTCCTTGGGCCCTTTCCTTTATTGATCTCTCTTTGATGTTTAGGAGATCCATTCCCACCCTTCTTTTCCTTTTTCCTCTTTAGCTTCTACGTATGAGAGAACACGTATGACTCTTGACCTTCTGAGTTTGACTTATTTTGCTTAACATGATGGTCTCTAGTTCCATCCTTTTCCTGCAAATGCCATAATGTCATTGTGTATATATACCACATTTGCTTTATCCATTCATTTATTGATAGACATTTAGGCTGTTTCCATAGTTTGGCTATTGTGAATTGTGCTGCTATAAACATGGGTATATATGTGCATTATCGTTATATATAGTAATTTGTTTACATGCACACATATAATAATATAATTTGGCCAACATCTGTAGTACAACTGTAGTAATAGGTCTTTAATCCTTCAGGATAAAGTGCTTAGATTTTAAAAAGCTTTTCCCCCTCATCTTATAAATAATACTGCATAGAACATCACTGTAAGCATTTCTTTGTGCAAATATGGGAGTGTTCGGTAGGATATCTTCAAACTGCTTTTTCTGGATTCATTTTTTTTCATTACTAAGGGATTGAACCCTGTCCTCCTGAGCTTCTAGTCCAGTGACGGAGCTAAGGATGGGGCTCATGTCATCTGAAACATGTCTGCAAGGTGGCCTCAGCAGAGCAGTCAAAGGCTGAAGAAGGCACACCAGCTCACAACTGCAACTCAGAAGCGACAGACATCACTTCCTCTTATGGTCCATTGGCCAGAATTAATCACATGGCCCCAACCTAAGCAAAAGGTTGGCTGGGAAGTTGGTTGGGAAGTATATGATATACTTGGTGAACAGTATACATATCTCTATGGCTCCAGGAGTTCCTAACATTTCAAGCAGAACCTTCCTCAAGGAGTTTGAATCCTGAGGCAAATGAGTCAAGGACAAAAAAAAAAAAAAAAAAAAAAAAAAAAAAATGGTTATTCATTATTTCCACTGCACTGCCTGGGAAAGTGTCCATTGGTTTTTGTGGTCCAGTTGCCCCGAGCTTCCTGAACTTCTGATCTTTTCTGAGACAGTAAGGTTTAACTCTTTTAATTCCTCAAAACACTCAGTTTCATTCCCATGAACTCCTTTATTGACTTAAGTGAGCAGGAATTATTTATTGATTGAAACCAAAGAAGTTTAATAAATGCATAGCTCTTTTGGTACACTGGGTCTGAATGGGGAAGAATAATTCATGTTACCTGCCAGCCCACCCTGTTCTTTCTGAAGCATTTGCCCATTGAGTTTCATGGTTAAATTTATGCAGATATAGTATATGTTTTGTATTTTGTTCGTTATTTTGTAAAAATTAGTAAAATTATGGTGCATAAAAATTAGTAAAACTAGTATTTTTGCTTACAAAGATAACCCCTGTAATTCCAGTGACTTGGGAGGTTAAGGCAGGAGGATCACAAGTTCAAGGCCAGCCTCAGACACTTAGAGACAAAAAACTCAAAATGAAAAATAAGAAAGACTGGGGGTGTAGCTCAGTGGTAAAGCACCCATGGGTTCAATCCCCAGTACAAAAGGAAAAAAAAAAAGAAGATTAAAAAATATTAGTGAAGCTCAAAATCTAAAGCGCTGATACCTATAATATTAGTCAGAGATAAAAATCATCAGGTGAATTAAAAAAAACTCATTTGTTTTAATGAATGTTCGCTAAATCTGGGCCACAAAATAAATAAATAAATAAAATTGAAGAATTTGGAATTCCATCATTGAAGATGGAATCAGGAAGGCAAAGTATGATTAGTGATACATTAATAGTTTCTAATTCCCTGGATATTGAAGCTGCTTTAAAATACACTTCGGGGCAAGTTCTGAGAAACAGAGGAGGGCACTGCCTGCAATTGGCCTTTGGGCCATGTGTCCTTTTCCTTCTAGCTTCTAATGATCCTTTCTCAAATATTCATTCATTTTAAAGCTGGGACAGTAGGTCATGATCAACCTGTTGGGCAGTCTTCAGGCTTAGCCACTTCTTGTGTGGTCCAGCAGCCTACATGATGGCTGCCCTTGAGTCAGGTGACCATGCTGCCTGATTGGCTATGGTCAGTAGGCCAGGATCATTTCCTGGTTACAGTCCAAGGTAATGGAAGGCAGAACAAAACTAGTAAAACCCTTAAGGGAGTTGTGCAGGCACTTTAAGCTTAGAAGCTCAGGAGGACAGGGTTCAATCCCTTAGTAATGAAAAAAAATGAATCCAGAAAAAGCAGTTTGAAGATATCCAAAGGTTTGTCATCTTGTGCCACAGGATTCTGATCTCTGTGAATGTTTTCTCTGTCTTTTGGGGATCTGGGGATTGAACCCAGGGCCTCACACATGCTAGGCTAGCACTCCACCACTGGGCCACACCCCAGCCCTTTGCTTCTCTGCTTTGAGGAGGAGGAGGGTGAGTTACACGGTTGTCTCAAGAGAGGCACTCTGGGGCCTGTTTCTCTTGGGGATCCTTTTCTGTGGGTCTCAGCCTAGAGTGATGTGGTCAGAAGGACACATGGGACTATGTTCTCCAGGGATTTAGATGGAGACACTGTTCTCAATGAGGGAAGGGTCCAGGTAGTGGTAAGGCAATGCCAACTTCTGGTTGCGCTCCTTAATGTCCCTTGAGATCTGGGTTAGGTGGTTCTGGAAGGCGGCAATACTCCTCTGTGGGGCCTCTTCTGTGAAGTGTTCATCTGGATAGGTACCCAGGGGCCTCTGGAGACCAACCACAAGGTTGGGTGAGGAAGCTGCCAAGGTCCCCATCTCCTGAGAACCTGTGACCCACCTTAGCTTGTTCTGGCCCCAGTCCCCATTGAATCTCATCCACACCCCTCCCCTTAATACTTCTTCTTAAGTGATGATATCTACAGGAAGCTCTTGGGAATTTTTAAAGCTTTAAAGGAACATATTGCCTTTGAAGCTAAGGGTGACTCCATACATCATCTCATTTGGCTACTTATCCTGCATTGTGAGGTGCTCAAAGCTTGTGTGTTCCACTGGGGGAGGTTCTGTGGGGTGAAGGGACTCAGCTCCTGATGGCACAATTGGGTCTGTGCCAGGGAAGATAAACATAACACCGTCCTCTATGCCCATACTCACTTGGTCTCCAGGCTCCCGACTCAGCAACCAGAGGGCAATGATGATATCACATGTGGCATTGACTGGTGGAAGGGTGGCTATGAAACCCTCAGGCTGTGCCTGGCCTTTGGAAGTGGGTGGTGGCAGCTGCATAGTGGGCGGCAGGTTGGGCATCCAAACACTGGAGTCAAACTGAAGAGGGAGAGGGAGAATAAGGTGGAGGAGCCCCCATCCTTCATCCTGTCACCCCTTGTACTGATCTTCCCTTACCTGGCCTGCACTGACGGCTGAGTGCTGGGCTGAACAAGTGAATATCACCATGGTGACATATCGCACCAGAGCTTCCTGGGTGTCCAGTGAGGAGGGCACACCTGTGGGGACAGCTGAGCTGGAGCTGGGGCTGCTAGGGTCCTGGGACCTCCCTGCAGAGGCCAGAGGGTAGGGCCTAGGGGTTGGGGGCCCCATACCTGAGCTCTCCCGGTCTAGGAAGCCCCTGGAGAAGATCTCCCTCACCCAGGCTTGGAGTTCTTGGTCATCTCGGACAGATGCATCGCTTGGGTAGTAAATGCCCACAATTTCAGAGACGAAGCTGCAAGAGGCACCAGGTTCAGTCCCTCTCTGAGAAGTTCCTCTTACTCTAAGAAGTACCCTCCCAAGTGTCATTCATGTCTTGGCTTCTCTGGACCCTCCCTCTCTTTTCTAGTCTTCCTGCTTTTCCTGTCCCCTGGTTCCCTGGGAATAGCCCCTCACCGCTCCACTGCCCCCCAGATCTGCATCCCATCATCCCGGTAGTAGTAGTTTGGGATGTCTTCAACTCCTCGGGCCCGGATATCTTCGGGCAGACACAGCACAGAGTAGCTCAGCTGCTCCATGTTCCTTTGTATCAGCTCAGAGAAGCCTCCAATGCCAAGGCCTGTGGACTGAGAGACAGGGCTCCTGAGCACTAGGACTTTTTGGCTCCAGAAGCAGGCGGCAGCCCTGATACTGGGAAGTCAGGGCCACTCCCACCTCAGAACCCTTGATTCTTCCAATCGAAGAAATGTCCGAAGGCAGTTCTTACCCTGTCTACCACCTGGCCAGGGGCGATGAGCAGCTCACGGGCAAGCGTGTTGATATGCAAGGTATACCGTGTGTGTGGAATCAGCAACTGGTAAGGGGAAGGAGAGGACAGAGCTGCAGATGGTCCCAGATCTGCCCCACAGAGGTACCCACTAAATAAGTCACTGAGAAAGAGACTACAGGGACCAGAACAGGCAGCTTGGGACAGGAGTCAGTGCTCCAGACCCAGACACCAAAGCAGAATTCCCTTAGCATCTTTTTCTAGGCCTCCAAGTAGCATTCTTCCTCTCTCTGAGCACCAGATCATTTTATCAAATGAGCATTCTGCTTTGGACGAGCCCTGTGAGCTTCCATTTCTGGCAGCCTGTGGTTTCCTACGCCTGGGGCAGGAGAAGCACCATAGGCCTGAGAATATAGAACTGTCCCCCAGAGCCTATTTCTGAGTGCCAATGCTAGAAAACTGCATATAGTCAGAAAAAAAAAAAAAAAAAAAACGAAAAAAAAAAACCAGCCTGGATTGAATAGTACAGAGCAGGGTCTGCGTCTGGGGCCCAGAATATCATCTCAGTGGGAATAGAGTCTATACCGCTTTGGGAGGAGGAAATCTCAGAGGAGATGCTTCAGGTCCATGGAGGAAACAGATTTATGTCATCTGAAGGCTCAGCAAGGCTCAGGGGACCTACATAACCACCTGAGAGAGTCCCTAGCCTTGGAACAACCTGCAGAAAACCTGCTGGTCCCTCAAAGCGATGTTCTCACTTTGGCTTCTGCCAGCCCCTTTCCTAGGTCTGGAGCTTCTCTGGTGATCTCATCTGATCTGCTTTTAGAAGAGAGCCTCTCTGAGGCATCCCATCCACTTTGCCCTGGCTCAGGGTTTTCCTAGAAGGAGGTTCCCAGAAGGGCTATGCAGAGAGACGCTGCTGAAGTGGGATGGGACCTCTGCATCCCAGCCTGGGAAGATAGGAATGCCTGAGCAAAGGCCACTCAGAAGAAGCACTGCAAGGGGCAGGACAAGGTGCAGGGACCTATAGGCTTGGGACACAGTCTGGGCCACCCTGATGAGTTACTAACCTTGAAGAGAGGGTGGCAGGAGGGCAGTTGGCGCAGTGTGGCCAGGGTGAAGACCTCAGGCAGTAGGTGCGCATGCAGTAGATGTGTGAGGGCCTCGTGGACAGAGAACTCAGCATTGCGCACCCAGGTCTTGGCCAGCAGCCAGTCCCACTTGTCATCCGTAGGTAAGAAGATAGGGTTGTTGGGACCGGGGGTCTGGGTGAGCTGGGGGTAGGAAAAGCAGCGGGGAAAGAGGCAGCAATGAGTGTCTGTCTGTGATGGTGGGACCTGCCCATCTCTATCCCCAGGTACAGACCTGGATGGCAAGGGGCAGCAGAGGCCCATTCCCTGGGCTCTGGTATAGCAGGGTCATTGGGGCTGCGGAGAACTGAGGCTTTCCGTTGATGACATTGGTACGGACGCCGGAGAGGATGCCGTGATCTACCAAGAACAGGGAGCCCTTCTGTGGAGAGAGAAGGGGAGCTGGGGCTAACACTTGGTTTTTCTAAAGAATGAGGGGTAGGAAGCAGGGAGAAGATTTAGGGCTAGGAGAGGAGTGTGTTTTGGGAGAGGATGTTCTAGGCATGCAAGAACAAATGTGAGTGTACCCCTCCCTCTCCAGCAGGGGACAGGCCTGAAGGCACTGAGATGGGGCTGGCAGAGCTTAGGCTCTGGGCCCCACCTCCAGCTCAGCCTGCAGACTGGTCCCAGGGCCCAGTATTGGGGCCACCATGTCATCGGTGACTGGGAAATTCTTTGGGAGGCTGCGACAGCGTTGGATCAGGACAGGGTTGAAGCCATTCAGGAACTGGGAGGCGAAGAAGGTGTCATCCTGCCAGTGCTCAAACACATATTCTGCATGGGGATGGGGGACACAGGGACAGTCACCCCAGCGCCATGAGGTTTCCTCCTGACCTTACAGTCAAGTTCCCTTTGTAATTCATCATGAGCAACCTAAAGTTTTCTCAGGGTGACCTCTCCTGACCCCTTGGCACCAGTTCCTGCCCATTCACCAAACAGAAAATCTTAGTGCCCATCCCACTGTTCCCCATCTGCCTGACATTCTCTGGGATGACTTGCCAGCTTCAATTACAAAATATCAAAGATAGAACATAGGTTCTTCTCCAACTCTGGACCCTCCCACTGCCTAGCATCCTGGGGAATGGCAACTCCATCTACCTGGTTGTCTGTGGCAGAGTCCAGGACCTCTCTTGGCAGTCCCCTCCCCTTCCTTCCATCAAGTCTCCTTGATTTTTCCATCCTCAGGGCCTTTTGGCCCACCTGTACACTCAGTTCCTACTGCCACTGCCTTGCTGAGGCCATTATCCTCTGCTGACCTTAGCCAGAGACTCCGCTGATCCTCCTGCTTCCACTCTGACCCCCAAACACCCCCACATAGCACATCTGGCCATATTAGTCCCTACCTGGCCACAACTCGATAGTCTCGCACTGAACTGTGGAGAGGCACAAGACCTATCATGGCCCACACAGTCCTGCACCATCTGGGCCCTGGCTTCCTCTCCAGCCTCCTGTCTGACCTTCCTTCCCTCATTCAATCTGCTTTGGCCACAGCAGTGATTTTGTTCCCTCTGATCCTTCCATCTTCAAGGCCTTCCCTTGGCCGTAGGGAGCTCTCTGCTCCATACTCCATCCTTGGCACTGTGAATGCCTACTCAACCCTCTTGAGAGAGCAAAGCCCCCCTCTAAGCCAGGGTGGGTCCCCCTTTTACATACTCCTAGAGAGTATGTAAATGACCCTAATGATTTGCTTTTGAGTCTAATTAATATCCACCAGTTCTATGTCCACAGCCCCAAGCCAGTGTCTGATGGGTAGTAGCTCTAGAAATGCCTGTTGTATTAGCACATCAGGGATCCCCCGAAGTCCACATTCTCTTTTTATCTCTATGGGGAAACATAAGGTCTAGGAAGGGACAGAGTCCCACAGAGAACTGGCATTTGGTTTTCTCAGATTCCTAATAGTCTTGGGAGCTGATGTCCTGGAAAGAGGTCAGGAGCCTTGTGCCAAGTTCCTCACCAGCTGCTGGACTCTTCCGGAAGTTGAACATCCTTCTCATCTCCCTCAGACTCCTCCAGAGCCCTGTGCGGTCCAGAAGTCCCTTGATTTTTAGCTCTGCAAAACTACCAGGGGATGCGAGGGATGGGAGGGAGAAAGAGACCCTGGAAGACCCACCCCAGTCACCTGGCCTTATCCTTTCTAGAATCCTAAACCAGCTTTCAGGTTTAGGATGAGACTCAGAGGTGGTCAATGCCCCTACGGTAGTCACTGCCTATGGGAAGTGGTAGTGGGCAGGAAGCTGTGTGACCCATATCTCCAATGGCAGGGGAGCTGAGTAGGGGAGGGCAGAAGGCAGGGGTGGTAGGGCATCTAAGCCAATGTAGGAAAGGGTGGGCATCCTCACGCAGAGCTGCCTTTCATGTAGAATTTGGTGTTCTTGACTACAGAGTATTTGACGTTGAGGTCCAGGTCTTTCGCAGTCGCCTGGTCAAGGCAGTGAGGCCAACCTGGGCTGTAAGTCTTCCAGCTAGAGGGTGGAACAGGCAGGTGATCATTAGGAGACCTCAGGAAGCCCCTGGACTAGGGCAGAGGAAGTCCCCTTGTGGGTCCTGGTCAAGCCAGCCATCTTTTGCAAGCAAGGACTTTCCTGAGATCTGCCCTTCTCCTTGGACCACAAGGCTCAAGGGAGCTGCATATTCCCAGTGAGATTTCTCCCTGCTCACAGTTGAATGGTCTAGAGTTGAGCATCTGAGCAGAGCTAGGCCAATCAGAGTCCTTCCTAGGGAATTTGAGATTGGGGCAGAGCCAGAAAGGTCGTCTCTCTGTGGCCATCTAGATTACATTACAGAGTGTATATAGGGATTGTCAGCTATGGTCATATCCCACTGTGTGAAATGGGAAACAGAGAAAGCTGAAAGAGAGATGAGAAAGAGAAGAGAGAGAGTATGGGGGGAGGCAGAGAGAGGGAGGGAGGGAGAGAGGGAGAGAGGGAGGGAGGGAGAGAGAGGGAGGAAGAGAGAGAGAGAGAGAGAGAGAGAGAGAGAGAGAGGGAGGGAGGGAGGGGAGCATCTGGGAGGGAGTTGCCTTGATTTTTGGCCCAAGATCTGGCAACCCTCTTGCCCCTACTTCTGTAACCACCCCTGTGTCCTGTTGACACAAATTCTCTCTTTATCTGACTGCTAGTTGGAGTCGGTCTCTCTTCATGCAAGCACACAACTCTTACTAACACAGATGCATCTTGCCGAGGGAAGGTAGTCATGAAGCTGGGGCTGTTCCTGGGGTTTCAGTTACCCTTGGCAGGCATCCCATAGAGAAGCACTTCAGCCTTCACAGCTTGTGGGAGTTGCAGTAACTTACTCTGCCTTGGTCTGAGGCGTCTCTAAAGCTCATTATCAAGCAAATCACACAGCCAAAAACCTTTGAGTGATCTGGTAAAATCATGTTCCAGAAAACTGAGGACCCCTCCAGCCAGTCCTTCTGTCACTCATTCATTCTTTGGTTTATTCAAAAATTGAGCTTTCAACTTCAAAGAACAATTTGCAATTAAAGCACACTGCCACCAGGTGGTGGTCAAACCCTACTTCTCAGATTTTAAAGTGTGTGATTCACCCCAGGATCTTGGTAAACTGTAGGTGCTAACTTAGTAGGTCTGAGCTAGGCTCAAGAGGCTGCATTAAAAAAAAAAAAAAATTAGTTGTTGATGAACCTTTGTTTATTTATATGTGATGCTGAAAATCGAACCCAGTGCCTCACACATACTACTCAAGCTTCTACCACTGAGCCACAATCCCAGCCAAGAGCCTGCATTTTCTAACAAGCTCATGGATGGCATGGATCTCCTGGGGCTTGTGTGGTGTGTTTCTGGTTCTACCCACATTTCTGGAGGGATACAAGCTGATGTGTAAAAGCCCCAGGGTAGGGGACAAGCATATAAGGGTATGGCTTTTACAGGAGTGATTTTCAAACTTCAGTGGGCACCAGTCATCTGAAAGACTTGTGAGACAAAAATTGTTGCCCACCCCCGACCCCACGAAAAGTCCAAGTCAGAGGTAGGAGGTGCCTGAGAATTTGCTTTTCTAACATGTGCCTGGGTGATACAGATGCTGCTGGTTCCAGAAGCAGCTTTCATAGGAGAGGACAAGACAAGGACATTAGTCTGTGTCATCAACAGCAATTCCAGGCTGTCCCTCATCCCTTAAGTGTCCCCTCCCTGCAACAGTAGCTCTCTCCTCACCCGTACATCCGCTGCCTGGACTGGAGCTCCTCCTGGCGTTGTCGCCGGAGGATAGGATGGTGGTCCGCCCAGGAGACCTTGGCTGTAGAAGACGGGAAGGAGAAACCCTCCTATCTTTGATCTCAGCCACCCTCTCCTCCACCAGGTCCCTTTCCCCCATTTTTCTCCCAAGCCGGGCTGCCACTTCCCCTTGCCCACCGTCCCTTGCCCACCGCCCCCACCACGTTCTGCTGCAACGATCCCCTTGCCCTTCCTCCAACACCAGCCCCCCCCCTCTTCACCTGCCCCTTCTCGTAGCAACAGGTCCCCTGCTCCCTCCAGCCACTGATAGCAGGGGAAGCGAAGTGGGACGCCCCCTGGTGGCTCCAGCTGGAACCAGCGGCAGAACCAGGCATCGTCGGGGGCCAAGGGTCCCAGTGGGCGAGGCAGCGCAAGGGGTGCCTTGTGCACCCGCAGCAGCAGCACTGGGCCCACGTCGTGGGGGAGCGTCACCTCGAAGTCCTCCTCCTGGTTTAGTAGGTTTAGTCTGAGGAAGGGTAATGCCTTCTGCTCTCCCCGCTCCATCTCCACCTCTGCCCACCCACCACGCACTCACAGCGCCCGCAGTGAACTCCTTGCCTAGGTGGTCCAGGGGCAGCAGGGGGCTCTCTCCCCGCATCCCCACGATGCAGACAGATACTTTGTCCCACGTGCCAGCCCCGCAGGCTTTCCCAGTGGATACTCTTATCCTAAACTTGGCCATGGTGCCAGCCCGAGCCTGCATCTTTACTGCGTGCACAACTGCAGAGCTGGATGGCTCACCGTGGAAGCAATGCTCTGCCTCTACCTAGCTGGGCCCTATTTAGGCAAATCTGGTTGTTGCCAAGTCTCCAATGGCCCATGGGGCCACTTCTCCGCCCTAAAGAGCATGACTGGATTAGGCGGGGGAAGGGGCGGGGTTGATGCTGGAACCTGACCCAGAGGGAAATGGGTTGAGCAGGGGAATCCCCAGAGGTGGGGAGGGACTGGACATCCTGAGATTTGGGGAACAGGATCTTTCGGTGATGGTACCTGTCCAGAATTGAGACCGAGCAGGGATGGGGAGGGTACATTCTTTCTTGCCGTCTTAACTTTAAAAGTCTGCGCATGCCCTCTTCTTGACCTCCTACAACTCTTCTTGAACTATATGTATTTTTTTATTTGCTTCAGTGACTAGTTTTGAGAACCAACTATTCCAGGGACTAGATTAGGTGTCTACAGGCCCAAACAAAACCCAATCTTGGCCCTGATGCAGATTAAAAACAGCTGTAAGAGGGCTGGAATTGTGGCCCAGTAGTAGAGTGCTTGCCTAGCATGCATGAGGCCCTGGGTTCGAACCTCAGCACCACATAAATGTAAAATAAAGATATCGTGTCCACCTAAAACTAAAATATATATATATATATATATATATATATATATATATATATATATATATATATATAAAACAGCTGTAAGAAAGAATAAATACGTATACAAATATTGTACATATACAAATATTGTACATACTAGAATTTCAGATAAGGATGAATGTTTTGAAGAAAATCAAACAAATTTTTGTGAGGGCATGAGAAGTGGTGGGGTGAGGAAGAAGGGCCTCAGGGGTGCAGAGGAGGTGACGTTGGAACAGAGGTCTGTGAAAAGGTATGACTGGGGAAGAGAATTTTGTGCAAAGATCTGCCTGCACAGAAGTCCTGAAGTTAGGAAGAGTTTGGCTTGTTCGAAGAGAGAAAGGAAGGGTTGAGTGAAAGAGAGAAAAAAAAAAAGAGGTAAAGGAGGAGTTACAAATTTTGGCCTTGGAGGCAAAACAGATTTGGGCTCTCTGATCTGGAAATTCTAAGTTCCATGTGCTCATTAGACTTCCATGAAGTAACCATTTCAAACCCAGGTTTAGAAGCTCATCTCAAGATGTGGTGGTGCTTACCTGTAATCCCAACTACTGAAGGAAGAGGAGTTTGAGGCAGGAGGATGTAAGCTGCAGGCCAGTCTGGGCAAATTAAGGAGACCTTGTCTTAAAATAAAAAATAAGGAAAAGGCTGGGGAACGTAACTCAGTGGTACAGTGCCCCTAAGTTCAATCCCCAGTACTGAAAAAAAAAATGAGGAAGAAGCTCATCTTATAGGAAAACCAAAGTTTGATATTAATGATGGAGAAAAAGAAAAAATTATTCAGTGAGAAAGAATGGAAATGTGGGAACATATGCCGTCAGATCAACTTCTCAACTCTTGGGAGTTGAGGGGTTTCAGATATGAGATAGGAATAGTGAGGGAGAGAGACAGGCTAATAAAGGGGAAGAATATGTCTTTTTCTGGAAATAAGCAGAGATCTTTCAGATGCTATTCCTTTCATGGTCTCTTGTTTCCTATCATGGTGCCTGGTAGGTGTTTTTAGTAGGAGAGAGTAAGAGAGAGACTAAGCAAGCCTAGTTCAAGTTAACTTTATATTATAGCTATAGATAAGACATTTCTCAGATTATCAACCAGTATACACGTAGAGCTGAGTAGAATCTAACCCAAAAGCTAGAGCAATAAGAGACATACAATATGAACACAGAGATGCCAAGTGTTTTCATCCCATTCCAGGTACCCCTCAGACATCTGTGGGCCCAAGTGAAGAGTCAGTGTTTTCAGCAAAAGCAGGCTTTGCTTCCCTGAAGGCAACCATTACCATCATAAACCACACTGGAGGTGTTATCTATAACAAATCTAATGGGAGATTAATAATCAATTTCCCAGCTGTGTGACCTTCAAAATTAGTGATTTTTAAGTACCTTAACTAATTTTAAGTCAATTAAGACCAAGTGAAACTAGTGGGTTTATTTAGATTTTTTTCCAGGTAACAAAACCTCATCTATGCTAAATGGTCAGGACTAGCTGGTGTGTACGTGCGAGTCAGCAGCATACAGGTGTGTCTAAGCCACAGACTAGTGATCTCTAAGCAGGAAATATAGGAGGAGAAGAGTGAGCCATCTGTGTCCTGGGGCAAATCCTCTGAGATTTGGAAGTCATGCAAAAGAGGAAGAAGCAACAAAGACTGGTCATGGAGTATGTTAGACAGTGTTCTGTTACTGTAACAAATACCTGAGATAATCAACTCCTAAAGGGAAAGGTTTATGTTGGTTCATGGTTCTTGAGGTTCTAACCCATTATCAGTTGGCTTCATTGCTTTTGGGCCATTGTTGGCCCAATGATCTAAAAACCTCCCACTAGGCCCCGCCTCCTAAAAGTTGAACCACCTCCTAATAGAACCTCTCTGGAGTCTAAGCCTCCAATACATGGACTTTTGGGGGATATTTAAGGTCAAAACTATAGTAGTGAGGTAGGAGAAGAACCAGGAGAAGCTGTTTCATGAAAGCTGAGAAGAGATTGGGCTATTGTGTTGCTAAGAGTCTGACCAAGAGAAAGACAAAGAAATGCTCACTGGATCTGCCAATCAGGAGGTCTTGGAATTTGTGCTCCCAAGGGATGAGTACAGTTGAAGGAATCAACCCATTTCTCTGCAATTGAGTCAGGCTCAGATGACAGAATCTCACCGTAGATTAGGTGGCCTTGCTCAGAGCAATATCAGTGTTGTGATGGGGATGGCAGCCAGGTTGGAGGGATTGAAGAGTGACTGGGGTGGAGTTCCAGCTAAATACACACACACACAAACACACACACACATACACACACACACACACACACTTATCTCTACCCTCCTGAAACCCCACTAAACACCAGGTTTAAAACATAAACTTACAACGACAAGAAAATGAAATGGTGATAACAGCAACTGATGGAACAGGAGAAAGGTAAAAGCCCCAGTGGTCAGTTCCCACTTGAAAACCACTCAAGGTCTTAGGATTGAGAGTCAGACACCTCTGGGAGTGGTGTGTTTGTAATGCTAAAAACAAGGGTGATCAAATGAAATTATTAATTAAATGCAGATGGGACCTCTTCCCACACCCTACTGTACCTCTCACAACCAGTAGGTAACGACCCTGTCCAACCTCACAAAGACTTATTTTCTAGAGATTGAACTGGAGCAAGTCTAGACTTGCAGAGGAGACCAGCTAGAGTGGAAGGTGGGACATGAAACTTAAAATCAGAGGCTGAGCTGAGTCTTCCACTGAACAGTGGGAGCCCCTATCAAACCTCTTCCCTGTGTGGACTCTGCTTGAATCCCTGCTTTCAGTTCTTTGGGAGTATAAATGTAGAAGTAGAATTGCTCATCATACCAAGAAATGGTGACACTATTTTCCACAGCAGCAGCACCATTTTACACTCCCACATCAGTCAATACCTGTTGCTCCCATTTATCCACATCCTCACTCAGGTTATTTTCTGTTTCCTTGATAATAGCCATTCTGATGGACATGAAGTATTAGTTGAGGTTTGATCTGCATCTCTCTAATGATTAGTGATGTCGAGCATAAGTTTCATGTGTTTGTTGGCCATTTGGAGCAATGTCTGTAAATGTCCTTTGTCTAAATCATCCATTCTTATTTATTATCCATTGCTAGGTCAAATTTTAGATTTAGCATATGAATCATTGGAAAGAATGATTTGCACATTTAATTTACATGTGGAATACATTTGTGTAGATATTTGCATATGGAATACATTCCATATATGTTAAATATTTTTCTTTGTGGATCACTCATAATACAAATCGTTATTATGTATATTCTATTCATGTACCCATGCGCAGTGAGTCTATGTGGGCAATAGTTTTTTTTAATAGACATCTCATTCTAGAATACATTATTGGATGTTCTGTTTTTGTCTCCTTTTCAGTTGTATAAATTTAAATGCATCCATTTTAAAGGAAAGTTAGTATTATTACTGTTAATTGATATATGTTTCACTTCCCATAATAGAATAGAACAATAAAGGTGAATGTGGTGGGTATGATTAAATTCCAGGTAGATTCTGTTGCCTGCAGCCAGCTCCCTGTTCCAGAGGCAGATAATCTAGTGCTAAAGTCTTGGTGCTAAAAACAGAGCAACACCTAGTTGACCCTTCTGCCTGAGGTAGTTAGGGTTAAAAGAGAACTGATGTGTGGTTTTGTGTCAATTAAACTTGAGATCCTGTGCTGAGCATTGTGACTTGCATCGGAGTATTTGGGTGCTTGTCAAAAATGCCAGTTGTCCAGCTGAACCTCACAACAGGAAGGCAAGCATTTCTGGAAGTTCTGGGGATGAATGTACATGTTAAATATGCACAGATGGTGATTCTTCCTTAGAGTCACTGCCCTTGAGCATTTCATTTTTTTTTTTTTTTTGGTGTGTTGGGGATCAACCCAGGGTTTCACACATCCTAAGCAACTAATCTACTACTAAGCCCTAGCATTTAGATATTGGATTCTGTTCTACAGCCCAAGATGGTCACAGAGAAATCAAATGGGAGGTATTATCCAACCCATTGAGAGATGAAGAAATCAGAACCCTGACTGGGGAAGGGACTTATGTGATGTTTAGAAATGTCAATCAAATTCTGTGTACCCCTGCTTTGAACCTCTGGATGATTTGAGCTCCCCTCCCCTCTCTTCCCCTCCCTTCCTCCATTCATTCATACTTTCCTTTCATTCTTCCTTCCTTCTCTGAGTTCTCTTTTTCTTTTTAAGTTCTAAAAATTCAGAGCAAAGTTATAGATGCAAGGCTGGGGGTGTAGCTCACTGGTAGAACACTTACCTGCCTTAGGCCTTGGGTTTGGTCCCCAGCACTGGGGATTTAAAAAAGCTTCAGGTGAGTGTTTTTTTGTTTGTTTGTTTTTAAATTTATTTTTTTGGTGTAGATGGACACAACACAATGCCTTTATTTTTATGTGGTGCTGAGGATCGAACCCGGGTCCCACCTGTGATAGGGGAGTGCTCTATCGCTGAGCCGCAATCCCAGCACTGATGAGTGTGTTTTTTAAGAGTCAAACCATTCTATAAGTATATTACCAACAAGAGCTGCTCCCTACTCTACTTCTGCCTTTTCTATCTCATCAAAGCCAGGAATTCTCACTCACTTGTTGATAATCTTGGTATTACTAAATAAATGATACTTGTATACTATCTGAAAATAGTATACAAGTATCATTTATTGAAAAGCTTTAGGCACATTTTGGCTTCCCACCACGGAATCCAGGATTTCATTCCTTTATCTGGTGTTGCCTCCATTAGATTTGCAAACCCTTCTCAACTCCTATTCTTCTAGTATAGTTTCATTAGAACTATGTGAACTGGTATTCAATGTTTGCATAATCTTACTTTTAATATTTTATATTTAATTTTTATACTGCTGGAGATTGAACCCAGGGCCTTGCACAAGCTAGGAAAGCACTGAGCTATGTCCCCAGCCCCCCCCTTTTTTTTTTTTAAAGAGAGAGAGAGGTAGAGAGAGGTAGAGACAGAGAGAATTTCAATATTTATTTTTTTAGTTATCGGCGGGCACAACATCTTTGTTTGTATGTGGTGCTGAGGATCAAACCCAGGCCGCACGCATGCCAGGCGAGCGCGCTACCACTTGAGCCACATCCCCAGCCCCCCCAGCCCTTTTTATTTTGAGACAGGGTCTTGTTAAGTTGCTGAGGTTGGCCTTGATTTTGCCATCCTCCTGCCTCAGCCTCCTGGCATGCCAAGATTATAGGCGTGCACCATTTCATTTGGCTGATTACATGATTTTGATTCTGTACCCGCTATTTATTCATAGGGGAGCCTCATAGTATATTATAGTAATTATTTTGCCATCCCTACAAAACATTTTGTCACTCTAGATAATTATGTTTATTATCCATAATCTTGTTTTCTATATATCTTTCATTAATTGAATCCAAAACTTCATCTCTCTCTCTTTTTCTTTTTGTACCAGGGATTGAACCCAGAGGGGCTTAACCACTGAGCCACATCCCCAACCCTTTTAAAAAATATTTCATTTAGAGGCAGAGCCTCGCTAAGTTGCTGAGGCTGGCTTTGAACTCAGGATCCTCCTGCCTCAGCCTCCAGAGCTACTGGGGTTGCAGTCCTGCACCACTGTGCCTGGCTCATCGTTTGTCTCTATCGCCCTTCAATATGTTCACATTAAATACTGGATCAGTTCCTTCTTGCCGAGAAGTCTCTCCCAACCCCTCAACAGGCTGCACTGTTGGCTGCGCACTGCTGTTTGATTGTCATTCTGGGCTCTTGCTTCAGGGTTATCCACTGAGTTCCTTTTACCTCTTTGATGCTAGAGCATCTGTTTCCTGTATCCCATGTTTTGTTCTTTCTTGGCTGTTTCATGAGCATTTCCTGTAAGGGTGCCTGGGAGGGTGAAGTTGTCAAGACTCTCATGTCTGGAAATGCCTATCATGGATCTGAATACTTGCACAATCGTTTGGAAATCTTTTTATTCAGAGTTTTGAAAGCTCTGCTCTACAGGAAAAGCAGCATTGCTATAAAGAAGCTAAGTCATTTGAATTCTTCATTCTTTTCATATAACCTGATATCCTTCCCCAGAAATTTTCAAGATCCTTTGTCCTCAGCTTCCATTATGTCATAATGGCAAGCCATGATATGGTCTATTTTCATTCAGTGGGCCCTTTCAATTTTTCTTTTCTTTTTTAATTGTAGATGGACACAATATCTTTACTTTATTTATGTATTTTTATGTGGTGCTAAGGATGGAACTCAGTACCTCACAAATGATAGGCAACCACTCTACCACTGAGCTACAACCCCAGCCTGGCCTTTTAATCTTGAGACTCACATTCTTCATTATATGGAAGATATCTTGAGTTATTTTATTATTTCTTTCTCTTCCTTTTATCTATTGTCCCTTTTTCGAATTCCTATGATTGAGATGTAGGATTTCCTGAACTGGTCCTTCATTTCTCCATTTTATTTTATTTTTGTATGATTTATTTTTAAATTTTTTAAAATTTATTTTTAGTTGTAGGTGGACACAATAACTTTATTTTTATGCAATGCTGAGGATCCAACCCAGTGCTTCACACTTGCTAGGCAAGTGCTCTACCACTGAGCCACAACCCTGGCCCTCCATTTTATTTTTATTTATTTAACAGCACCTGGCCATTTTCCATTTTATTCATTGCTTCTCCATTTTATTTTCTCTCCCATTTTCTATCAAGTTGTCTTTTGCTCTGTTTTCTAGTGGATTGTCTCAAATTTCTCTCCTAATCTTGTAGAAAATTATGAAGTTTTTTTTTTTAAGGAATCCTAATTTTTTTTCTCACACCATTCGTGTCTTCATACATGTACTTAGGTTAATGATGCCTAACTCATTCCACCGTCTTTCCTGCCCCCAAGTCCCCTCCCTTCCCCTCCCTCCCCTTTGCCCTATCTAAAGTTCCTCCATTCCTCCCGTGCTCCCGCCATCAACATTATGATTCAGCATCCTCATATCAAAGAAAACATTTGACCTTTGTTTTTTGGGGATTGGCTTATTCATTTAGCATGATATTCTCCAACTCCATCCACTTACTTGCAAATGCCATGATTTTACTCTCTTTTAATGCTGAGTAATATTCCATTGTGTATATATACCAAAGTTTCCTTATCTATTCATCTACTGAAGGGCATTTGGGTTGGTGCCATGATTTAGCTATTGTGAATTATGCTGCTATACACATTGATGTGGCTGGGTCACTGTAGTATGCTGATTTTAAGTCCTTTGGGGGTAAAGAATAGACCAAGAAATGGGATGGCTGGGTCAAATGGTGGTTCCAGTCCAAGTTTTCCAAGGAATCTCCATACTGCTTTCCAGATTGGCTGCAGCAATTTGCAGTCCCATCAGCAATGTGTGAGTGAGTGTGCCTTTTTCCAGGAATCTTAATTTTTAAGATAAAAAGAATAAAATAAAACTATGTTGAGAAACTGGAAAAATCCACTATAATGCTCAACATTTTTAAAAAATTAAAAATATATGCATCTGTAAAATCCTTAGATTTGATGGAACTATAATTATTCGAAGTTAAAAACAAATATTTTGGAGCAATGTAGAAATTGCCAGGTAGCAAGTTTGGTGTTGTATCTGATATTACTGATATTGAAAGTAGACTTAAAACATAGAAAGTATGGGGCTGGGGTTGTGGCTCAGTGGTAGAGTGCTTGCCTAACATGTGTGAGGCCTTGGGTTCAATCCTTAGCACCACATATAAAGTAAGTTAAAAATCCATTGGCAACTAAAAAAAATTTTTTTTAAAAAAATAGAGAAAGTGTGAAAGCAGAGATAATCCAGCAGAGACCAAGTGGCTATTAAACAAACTCATCTCTTATGAAAATATAGCAAGATCTCATTTTCCAGGTTGTCTTAGTTAAATTTAACAATGTGAATAAATTCTATTCAAGGCATAGGAAAAAAAAATTCCCTGCTAATTCTTCCATTGAGTTTTAAATTTTTTCCTTTGGTATTTTTAATTTCAAGAGCTATTTTTTTGTTCTGTGTATATTTTAAAAATAGTATCCTGTTTGTGTTTCATGATTGCCAGAATTTCTCTGAGTCTTTTGGATCTTTGTTGGTTTCTGATATACTTCTTTGGGTTATCTATTGCCACAAGATAAACCACCTCAACCCATAGTAGGTTAAAACAATAAGAACTCTTTATTTGCTGATGATTTTGCAGTTTGGGCAGGGCTGCTTTAAGTGTCAGCTGGAGTTCCCTGTACAGCTAATCCCCCTGGAAGGTAGGCTGGCATAGACCTATTAAGAATGACTTCACTCTCCTGTCTGCAGTGGCAAGTGCTGGCTGGGCATTTCTCCCTCATTCTCATCATTCACTGCATGGTTCCTGGGTCCCAGGAGGCCTCTGTAGCCTAGGCCATGAATTGGCAGAGTCATTTCTGATGCATGGCATGAGTCAAAGTCGGTCACAGGCCAGCACAGAACTTATGGGAAAGAAAAGAGGCTCCACCTCTTGATGGAAGGAAGATTTTTTTTTTTTTTTTGGTGGTACTAGGTATTGAAAGGGGATATTCTATCATTGATCTACATCATTGACCACCACCCCCCCTTTTTTTTTTTTACTTTGACACAGGGTCTTGCAGGCCTCATACTTTTGATCCTTCTGTCTCAGCCACCCCCAGTAGCTGGAATTACAGGTGTACACCACCACACCTGGCTTACAACACTGTTTTTAAGTCATCTCTTTACTGCCCTTTTAATGGGGGCTGGGAAGCAGGTAGAAGTTCATGTTTGTGTTAAATCTTCCAATTTTGACCAGAGTAGCTTAGGATACCAACCTGTTGCATTTCTTCATCTCTAATTCCCCACAGGTTCCATCAATATCACCTTCTACTGCTGTCTGTGCCCACTTGGCCCTCTGTATCTGTGAGCTTTGCGTCTGGGATGTGTACCATGTAGTCAGGCCTATGATGGCTACACCTGTATTGAACATGGACAGGATTTTTTTCCCCCTTGTCATTACTCCCCAAACAATATAAGAATTATTTTCAGGGGATGTGGCTCAAGTGGTAGTGTGCTCGCCTGGCTTGCGTGCGGCCCGGGTTCGATCCTCAGCACCACATACAAACAAAGATGTTGTGTCCGCCGAGAACTAAAAAATAAATATTAAAAAATTCTCTCTCTCTCTCTTTCTCCCTCCCCCACTCTCTCTCTCTCTCCCACTCTCTCTTAAAAAAAAAAAACTTAAAAAAAGAATTATTTTCAAAGCATTTACATTGTATTAGGTATTATAAGTAATGAGAGATAATTTGAAGTGTACAGGAGGATTATGTAGGTTCCATGCAAACACTATGCCATTTATATAAGGGACTTACGCATTCACAGATTTTGGAATTTGCAGAAATCCTAGAACCAATCCCTTATACGAATGTCAAAGGACCACTGTCCTTATGTTGAAGCTGGGGGTATCTTGACAGAGCTAACATCTAAGTTCTTTTGGCTGAATTTTGTGGAAAGTTATGAGAAATTTAGGGATAAGCAAAGAGGTGGGCCCTGGTAAAATGATTGTCTTTGTTTTTAGTTTATTGTTTCATATCTTATTTGTTTCTCTAAGCTTGCAAAAATTATTTGTTAAAAAAGAAGAATGACAGAAGGTAGGGAAGTGGAAAGAATGAGGATGGATTATTATTTTAAAGGTTTTGCTTTGGAGGGGAACAGAGAAATGGGAAACTTATAAGGGGATTTGGAATGAAAGGAGAGTTTCTTTCAAGATGAGTGAGTGTTCTTAATGATTCTCTGTCCTGGCCTCCCAGTAATGACTAGGGGTGTTTCAAAAAACAATGCCGAGGTACCTCCACAGACTTTGGGAACTAGACCCAGAACTTAGGCTTGGTTTTGTTTTGTGGTCTCAGGGATTGAACCCAGAGGCACCCTACTACTGAGCTATATCCCAAATACTTTTATTTTTTATTTTTAAGACAAGTCCTCACTAAGTTGTGGAGGCTGGCCTCAAACCTGGGATCCACCTGCCTCGACCTCCCAAATAGCTGGGATTACAGGTTTGCACCTCCCTGCCCAGCCCAGGTATCAGTAAAAGCTTCTTAAAGCTTCCCTGGTATTAATCAGTTGACAAAAGTATCTGAGGTGATCAACTTAGAAGGAGGAAAGATTTATTTTGGCTCACAGTTCAAGAGGTTTCAGTCCACGGTCACTCAACCCCCATGGTCACTTAGTCTTGTGGGGCAACTGTACATCATGGCAGAAGTATATAGCAAAGGAGGATTGTTCACCTCACGGTGGTTGGGAAGCAAAGAGAGAGAGGAAAAGGCTGGGGTCCCAGTAACCCCTCCAAGGTCATTCTCCCAATGATTTAACTCCCTCCTATTGGTTCTTACCATTTAAGGGTTCCACCACTTCTCAGTAGTATCACAGACTAGGGACCAAACCTTTAACACATGGGACTTTGGGGAACATTCCAGACCAAAGTACAGCACCTGCAGATTCTAGTATCCAGCCACCATTGAGAACCACTGGCCCAGAAGCATTTTTGAGTCATTAGGAATGAGGGAGGGAGGCTGATGAAGGAAGAAAAAGGACCCATTTCAGGTGTCCCCAAGCAGATGTCCCCAAGCAGGGACACTAGCAAGAAGTAGGACATAACAAGTTCAAGCAACAGAAAATTCCAACGCGGATTAACTTCCACAGTATAATTTACTGTTGCAACCCAGGCATCAGAGATAGGGTGTATGACACCGTGAATGACCCAGATCATGTCATTTTCCCCTCAACCTTCCTCATAAAACAAAAATTTGGTTCCAGGACAAGAAGGTAGCCAGGGACCCCTGGGTGCTAAATCATGCTTGTCTAAGCAGAGTGTGACGGTTCTGCTCTTTGCCTCTCCAGGCTTGTGGTTATGCATGGCTGCCCCAGAGAAGATAAAGGGTCTGATGTCTTTTCATCTCTTCTCTCTGCCTTCTGCAGAGTTGACCTCACCCTTGAGCTCCACTTGGGCTGCTGTTCCAGAAGTAGTTCCAGACTCACGTCCTCACACCACACCAATCAGGAAAGGAGGAGTCCCACCCAACTCACCCCGTGGCACCCTGTGGAAGAGGGGTGATGCTCCTTTTTTTTTTTTTTTTTCAAAATCCTAGCAAATGTCCTCTCACCCTCCTTTTTTTGTTTTTCTCCGTGGGTTACACAAGAATTCCTGAACAAACCAGTGCATCCAGGAGAATGAAATGCCCTGCGTAGCTGAAGCCCATTGTGGTATATCTCAGGAATCAGGAATGGAATCAGTCCCACCCAAACCACCCAGCTGAGAATGGAAATGGGTGGTGTTAGCTTTTCATCACTGTGATCAATACCCGAGAAAAACACTCACGTGGGAGTTAGAGCAAAATATGGGAAGGAAATCAGCGTTGATGGTGGGATCCGATACCGTAAATATATAGGGAAGATCAGTGGACTAGTGGAGAGAGAAATAGAAGGAGGGAGGAAGGATGGGAAAGGGGAGGAAATATGAATTGAATTTAACAAAAGCATGGTTCAATGCATACATAAAGGCACCAAAGGGAATTTCACCTTTATGTAAAAAGTATCAATCAAAAATATATCAATCAAGGAGCAGAAGGAAGACTAACAGAGCACAGGAAGGAGACTAGGGGTAGGGAGGAGGGGAGGAAAGGGGGGGTAGGAATTGAAATCAAGTTCTTTGCATGTATGATTTGGTCAAAATGAACTCAACTATGAATAGCTATCATGCTCTAATAATAAATTTAAAATGTAAAAACCTGAGAAAAACATCTTAGAGGAGGAAAGATTTATTTTGGCTCATAGTTACAAAAATTTCAGTTCATGGTCTATTGGCTCCATTGCTTTGGGCCTCAGGTGAGGCAGAACATCATGGCAGAGGATATAGCAGAGGGAAGCAGTTAGCTCACCGCAGCCGGGAAGCAGAGAAAGAAAAAGAGAATTCCAGCCACCCAGGAGGCTAGCCTCTGCAAATTAACAAGGCCCTCAGCAACTTAGTAAGACCCTGTCTCAAATTAAAAAAAATAAAAATAAAAAGGGCTAGGGATGTGGTTCAGGTACAAAGTGCCCTGGGTTCAATCTCTAGTACCCCCTAAAAAGGGGGTTGGGGCAGGGTCTAGGGACCAGAAATATCCTTCCAGGACACACCCCTATGACCTACTTCCTTCAATCAGCTTCCCATAGCCTCTACCACCTCCCAGAAATCTATTCAGCTATGGATGGATTAATCTACAGATAAGATCAGAACCCTCATTATCTAATCCCTTCCCCAAAGCCCCACCTCTGAATATTGCTCATTAGGAACCTGAGCCTTGGGGAGATACTTCATTTCAAAACCACAGGAAGTGGTTTCATAAGGAAAATATTAGGTGCAGGTATCAGAAGGAGAGGACAAGAAACCCCATTCACAACAGAGAGGGACACTCCAACGCTTGCACTGGGACATGCCTTGTATCTTAACAGACAATGGGTTAGTGCACATCAGTTCTGTGGCAGATGGTCTGTAGTCTGGGGAGAGGGATGACAGGTGAGCTCCTTGGTCAATGAGACCTGGGCAAAGTCATTCACTGAGAAGAGTCTGTTGTGCTTGGTGCTGGGGATGAAAGGATAAACAGAACAAGTCCTTGCTATCTAGCAGCTCTTGATTTCATGGGGGGAAAAACACAGACCAAGGGAACAAGTAAGAATTTGTGGATGGCAATATCCATTCCTCTTATTTTGGTAAAATCCAAAGGGCTGTGGTGTAGCCCTTTTTCTATTGGACGTTCCTACTTTCCTATAAGAATAACCTTTCCCCATTCTCAGCCCGCTCAGTGGCCCTAACTTCATCCTCTGGCTGCAAGATAGGCACAGGATCAAGTTCTGCCCAAACAGTTTCAGGCAGAATTTGGGAATTGGTCCAGGGATGTGGCCTTATTTTATTTATTTATTTATTTATTTATTTATTTATTTATTTATTGTGGTATTGGGGATGGAACTGGGGCCTCACATGTTAGTGCTCTACCACTGAACTACACCTCCACCTTTTCCATTTTATTTTGAGACAGTGTCTTGTTAAATTGCCAAGGTTGGCCTCTAATTTGCAATCCTCCTGCCATAGCCTCCTAAGTAGTTGGGTATAGACATGTGCAACCATGCCTAGCTAAAATAATAATAATAATAATAATAATAATAATAATAATAATAATATTTGCTGGTAGTTGGACCCAGGGCCTTGTGAATACTAGGCAAGCACTTTATCATGAGGTGCATCTCCAGGCCCTATTTTATTTTTTATTTTAAGACAGGCTTTTGCTAAGTCTAACTGGCTTCAAACTTGTGATCCTTCTGCCTCAACCTCTTGAGTAGCTCTAAATACAGGTGTGCACCACCATGCTCAAATAATTTTTTTTTTTGGTACTGGGGATTGAACCCAGAGATATTTAACCACTGAGTCACATCCCCAGCCCTTTTTTATATTTTATTTAGAGGTAGGATCTCACTAAATTGCTTAGGGCCTCGCTAAGTTGCTGAGGCTGGCTTTGAACTCACGACCTCCTGCCTCAGCCTCCTAAGCCACTAGGTACTTTTAAAGCCTTTCATTAATTAGGAGTTGCTAAGATGATGAAATGAAGCAAAACATTAAGCTCTTGCTGGTCATTTCTGTCACCATTTGGGGGAATCCCACCTGAGAATAAAGAATACAGAGGAAATGTTGCTGAATAATACACACACACACACACACACACACACACACACCCCTCTTTTTTATTAAATTATTTATTTATTCTAATTTGTTATACAAGATGCCAGAATACAATTCATTTTATATTACCCATATAGAGCCCATTGTTTCAAGTCATTTATCGTACCCTATTCGACACACACATACCTCTTGTAAGCATCTGGATGCAGCCATGCCTGAGGGGAGACCTACTCTTTTTGGATACACAAACCTAAAGTTTTTCTTTAAAATAATATGGAATCCCTTTTAATCAGAAGAATCCTGATTTAAATCAGAAGAAACCCTCTTAATCAGAAGAATCCAGAGGTCCAGCTTAGGCAGCCACGGAGTCAGGCAGGTCAGAGAAATCTTCCTCAGGTAAGAATAGTCACCCTGAATTTTGTAGATGAGCAGGTATTAATCAATGTAAGTGAGAAAAGTGCTTTGTGAACTCCACCTGCCAGCACACCTGTGTCTTTGATTCCTGAACTGGGAGTATTGTGCCCCTCAGTCTCTTCTGTCCCACTAATCCTGGGTCATTCTACTCCTGCCTCATCCCACCAAGTGGGTCATTTAAAAATTGTTTTTGTCATATATTCATTCAACAAGTATGTCTTAGAGTATGGCAGGGGAGGAAGTAGCTGAATGTTGTATGGGAAGGGAAAGATGTGTGACATGGTGGGTGTTCAGCCCCTTCCCATTCCATGCTCATGGAAGACATTGCTAATCAATCCATGAACCTAGAGGTGGCCTCAGAATCTTTCTCATCATAGTACTCTAGACAGGCACCACCAACTGATTGTAGTTGACATACAAGACCAAGCATAGGGTTTCCCCCAGTTCCTTGACATATGCCTATCATCTCTGGCTCTCCTCAGATTGTACCCAGTCTCCTACCTACTTGGAAGACAAGTGGTCAGGAGAAGTGTGTGGGGTCTCCACTCCCTTTGGTAGAGGACCACAATGTGGTTGTTGGTGCTGGTATTAAATTATGATAATTCTTCTCTGCCCTCCATGAATGTCACTCTCACTGGCAGTAAAGTGTGCATTAGTTGAGTCTGTGCACAAATAAAGTGTGCATATACCTATGTCTGCTTAGGCATGTCCTTCCATAAAGGACCACTTTATCATAGGATCCTAAAAAACAGTCTCTTGACATACCTGGTAAGGACCAGACCAGTTATACATATACGAGTCATAGTTAAGCCAGTAGGTGCCATGATGGAGACTGAGTGGCTGAAGATCTGCTGGAAGTGAAAGACAGTTAGATTTCCTCCCGTAGAATGGAGAACCATTGTTTCATTTGGAGCTTTAACACCTTATAGCAAATACCATGACTTTAAAACCATATAGCAAAGCAGTGCTGGGCACGTTGGCTTATGCCTGTGTTACCTTCTTCCCCAAATGCTGAAGTATATCACCAGAGAAGCACACCGAGGCAAGTAAAGAGTGGAAAGTAGAAACTTTATTAAAGGACAGCAGAAAAGACTTCTCCCCGGAGGAAGAAGGGGACCCAAAAGGCGGAATCCGTGGAAGGGAGAGGTCTTCCCTCTTTTATAGCTAAGGTCTTCTTTCAGCTTTCCCACATTCATGTCCTTTATTTCTCTTTATCCTGCAGTGATAGAATGCAGGTGGGAAGGCCCAAAAGGTGGGAGATAGGTGGGCTGAAGGAGTAATCTGGGCAGGAAGGGCCTGGGGTCGTTTTTTGATTAGCACTTTCCTGTTTGCTAGGAGCTGCTTTATTGCAGTTCCTTAGGATGGGTTCCCAGCCTTGGGGACATTAACATTTCAATTTCCCCAAGTGCTGCTCTGGTTTCCTGGACTCCATTCTCTATAATGGCCTCCATTTTATTTATTTTATTCAATATTAGACCTGATTTACCTAACTATACTAACTACCTATCCTCAAATCTGGCTTCACCTGTAATCCCAGGGATTCAGGAGGCTAAGATAGGAGGACTGCAAGTTCAAGGCCAGCGTCAGCAATTTAGTGAGAAATTGTCTCAAAATAAAAGAAAATAATAAAATAAAAACAGTTGGAGAGGTAGCTCAATGGCAAACGCCCCTGGGTTTAATCCCCAGGACCAAACCAACCAACCAAACAAAAACCCTTATAGCAAAAGGAAAACCTTTCATCTTGACCTCTTCAAACTATAATAATGGATCCCTTTCTTAAACATCTAGAATTATCTATGCGAACATAAACTGTAAAATTGGATAAACCTGAAGATAGTTGTATAACAGTTGTTTTCCTTGTATTAAAAAAAAAGAAGGAAAAGAAAGAATGAAATGAAGGAAGAAAGAAAAGAGGAAGGAAGGATCAAGTGTCACCCTCAAGGCAAGATATGGCCCCGGGGAAAGGTGGATTCATAACAGAAGGGAGACTCTACTGCAGTGCCTACTTTAGAGACTGGGAAGAGTGGGTTAATTAGGACCCTTAGTATAGAAGTAAAGAGGTACTCACTAGAGAGAAATTGAGTGAAAAGGAGAATTATTATTATAAGAATATAAGACCAAAGGTGCAGTCAGAACTCAGGGACAGCCTAGAGATAGAGCTTGGACCATGTGAGAACTGAGGAAATGTGCTCTCTCCATCTCTCTCTCTCTCTCTCTGCATGTCTATTTTGTCCTCTTTCTCTTTCCCTTTTCCTCTTCCTGCCAGTTCTTTCTGGTCCCAGGTTCACACAGCAGAAAATGGCTGCAACAGCGTCTTGTGTTTCTATGTTCTCTGTTTAAGATACATGTCTGAGAGTGGCCCATACGTGGCATTCCAGCTACTCTGGAGACTGAGGCAGGAGGATCACAAATTCAAGGCCAAACTGGGCAACTTAGCAGGACCTGGTCTCAGAAAATAAATAAATAAATAACTTAAAAAGAAAAAATAAGGAGTGTCTTCATTCCGGTCCAGTTCTCCAGCACAGGGTTCTCATGACCCATTTTAGTTCAGGGATCCACCCCTGGTCCCATTACCTAGATGCGGTGGGGGGAAGTCAGAAGCTGCCAGGCTGGCTGTGTCCACCATAGCCACGAGAGTGACGCTGATGAATTGGGAGGTTGTGGGGAGATTATTTCTGGGTATCCAAAAACCACAAGCAATAAATATTCCCTATCTAATTCAAGGAAGGCTTCTTATAGGAGGTGAATTTTAAACTAGTTAGTGTTGGTATAGTTCAGTGGTAGAGTTCTTGCCTAGTATTCTCAAGGTACTGAGTTCAGTCCCCAGCACCATACACACAAAATATTTGTTTTAAAGATAAAAGAGGGCTGGGGATGCTAGGGTTGTGGCTCAGTGGTAGAGCGCTTGCCTAGCACGTGTGAGGCGCTGGGTTCGATCCTCAGCACCATATTAAAAAATAAATAAATAAATAAATAAAAGTATTGTGTCCATCTACAAATAGAAACATATTATATATATGTATATACTCACACATAGGTATTTTTTAGTTATAGGTGAACATAATACCTTTACTTTATTTATTTGTACGTGGTGATGAGGATCAAACTCAGGGCCTCACCCATGCTAGATGAGTGCTTTACCGCTGAGCCACAACCCCAGCCCAGCTGAAAATATTTTTTAAAAAGGACAAAAGATGAAAAAGATAAAAGAGGGCCCTTCTAAACTAAGGTACTAAAGCATTTCCTCCCCAACACCCTAAATATTCCTGCTATGCTGTCTTGCCCTAGATGCGCCTGGTTGAGCCCCCTTTTCCAGCCCAGCCCCTGCACTAGGCCTGCTGAGTCATATTAGAGAAAATAAGAACCATGCATTTGGGAGCCTCCCAACCCTGGGTGGTGCTTTTTCAAAGCTCTCTGCTGTGTTCTGTCAGACAAATGCAAATCATCTAAGACCTCAGTCAACTTTGGCTGGTGTTGGGGAGGGAAGTGGCCCTTGTCTCCAATAATCACTGAACAGGTCTCAGAGCTGCCCGCAGGTCCCTCTGACCCTTCTGGACCTTCCCTGATCATCTGCTTGCCTGGGATATCTCCAGGTTTCCGTGTTCAGCTTCTTGGTGTCCTCCAGTGCTGCTTGCTGTGCTCTTGAGGTCTGTGAACACCAGACACTGCAGAGTGGCCCTTCCCTCAAGGTCTCCATACCCAGGGATTCTGGATCTGGGAGGCTAAAGACCTGGGAGATCTGGGATTCCACAGAGACACCAACTAAGCCCAGTGTCCCCTAACTACCCCCCTTACCAAAGCCTTTTCACATCCTCACCTGATTTCCCACAAACTCATCTTACTAATGGCAGACATGTGGTCATCTTAGTTTCTGGTGACACTGAGGACGCCAGAAAAGAAAGCTCTTTTCTTCCCAGTAAAAACTGGTAGACTCAGCCTCTCCTCCTCCCCACTCTGCCTCAGAGAAAGAGATTTGTCTACTGTTGTCCAAAGTGACTTCCATTACCTTAGGGACTTGATCCCATATCAGGTTTTACCTCTCTCTCTTTTTTTTAATAGCATAGTGTCTAAGACCTCAGGAAAATTATAGTCCTGACACTCACTGAGTAACTGTTGTGACCTTAGGCAGGTCACACAGCCTTTTGGAGCATCAGTGTTCTCATCTGTGAAACGGAATTATAATGGGACCTGACTCATGGGTTTGTGGAGGATATTGAATGAGCTTTCTCAAGAAAAGTGCTTAGCACAGTTTACAATAAAATAGTGTTCCTCCTTCCTGTCCTCTCGCCCACCTTCCTGGGAAAACAGAAAGCTTTGAAGGACAGTTCTGGAAAATGAACCTACCTGGCCCACAGGGTAGCTACTCCCAGACCCAAACCATCCTACTGTAATCCTCTTACTAGGGTTTTCTCTCCTCCCATCCAAACGTAATCCCTCCTCCTGTGACGGTCTATCCCCACTTGACACAGGAACCTCCTTCTCTTGTCATTAGGCCCAGTGTCTCCTTCTCAGATTGCTTCCTTCCCTCAGCATGTGGATGGGCTCAAATCTTTCAAAAAAGATGCGTGACACCTTCACCTACTCTTCCTCCTTTCTGGCTCCTGAAGGAACATGTTATACTGTTGTGTCATCACAGGGAATGTTCTCTAGCCTCCCCAGGAAAGTACCGACTCCTGGAAGGATGAGTTTCTATAACCAGCCTTAGTCTTGGGGAAAATCCAAGATTATTCAGTTCAGCCACCTCAGTCTACATGGGGGTTGCCCCAAGCTTGGGCACCAGAGCCCAGAGACTCCAACAAGATGGAGACCAGGTCTGGGTTTGTTCTACAATGGCCAGGAGAGTTTCCAGAGGACCAAGGGCTCAATACTGGTTCCTCCTTGTTTCCTTTGGTGAAGTTTGTCTGGAGTCTTTCACCATGAACTCTTAATGCCATGGATGCAGTCCCTCGGGTCTTGTTTCAACTCCCCACCCTCAGCAGGAGTATGGCGGGAGTGCTGGGTGTCCATCCATCGTGGGATACAGTTAAAACCCTAGGAGAGGTGACCCCAGAGACTGAGTCACCTTCCAGTGACATGCATGAGAACCCATGTGGCCTCAAGTCAGACTGTATATTAATGGTGGTAACAGGGATGTCCTAATAGACACACAGCTTGGCAGTGGGTGCTCAGGACCTTGGGAGAGGCCTTGGAGATTACTTACAGGGCAAATAATAAAGGGAATGGTGGTGAGGCAAGGCCACCAAGCAGGTGGACATTTATTTGCTTGGCTTGGTGGTTTGGGTGAGGTGATGGTGGGGAGGGAAAGCCTGTTGTTGAGCTCAGTCATAAGCACATTGTGACCAAATGGACCACATTTGGTCACAGTGGGTCAAGATGAAAAGATCATAAAGGGTTTTTGTGGTATAAAAGTGAAATTATTATTTTTTTTTTCATTTTTAAAAATGGTGTGTGTTAAGAGACAGGCTTAGTGGTACAGCCTGTAATCCCAGCTACTTGGAAGGATGAGGCAGGAGGACCACAAATTTGAGGCCAGCCTCAGCAACTTAGTGAGACCCTGTCTCAAAGTTAAATAAAAGAAGGTACTGGGATGTAACTCAATAGTTCAGTGGTAGAGCACTTGCCTGGCATCCCAGAGGTCCTGGGTTTAATCCCCCGCACTGCCGAAAAGAAACCCAAAAAGTGTATGTTAACAACCCATGCTGACTGGGTCACCCATTCATAAGATGCACATAGTCATCCCCTCAGTAGCTACAGGGGACTGATTCTAAGACCCACCCCCTCCATGGATACCAAAACCCATGTACATGCAATTCATTATATAAAGTGGCATAGTATTTACATATAACCTACATTCTCCTGAATACTTTAAATAATTCCTAGATGACTTATAATACCTAATACAATATCAATACTTCCTAAATAGTTGTCACTCTGTATTGGTTAGGGAATAATGACAAGAAAAAAGTCTGGGGGCTGGGGATGTGGCTCAAGCGGTAGCGCGCTCGCCTGGCATGAGTGTGGCCCAGCTTCGATCCTCAGCACCACATACAAACAAAGATGTTGTGTCCGCCGAAAACTAAAAAAAATAAATAAATATTAAAATTCTCTCTCTCTCTCTCTCTCTCTCTCTCTAAAAAAAAAAGAAAAAAGTCTGTGCAAATTTAGTACAGATACAAGATATATGTGTATATACAGATAGAACTAACTACATGGTATAGATGAGTAGGAATGTAAAAATTTTTACCAATATTTTCTTTTATTTTTTATATTTTTAGTTGTAGATAGACATAATAACTTTGTTTTCTTTATTTATTGTTATGTGGTGCTGAGGATAGAATCCAATGCTTCATATGTGCTAGGCAAGTGCTCTACCATTGAACCACAACCCCAGCCCATTCACCAATATTTTCAATCTGTCATTTGTTGAATCTAAGGATTTGGAATTAGCAGATACAGAGGGCAGTTGGAATATTGATTTGCTATAATAAGGTATCAAATGAAAATTTTCCTGAAAACACAGAATTAGAACTAGGGCCCATGATTAAGAACTAAGCACTCCTCATTCTGGAGAGGAAACAGTGGTCCAGCTGGCCCCACCTTACCATTATCCCCAGGGCTTCTGGTCCTGTTGTAATCTATACTCCCAACTCCCATTGCCCACTTCTCAGGCCACCCAGTAGGGACTGTGGGGTGTGTTGCGGGGAGCAGGTGGAGAGAGCTGAAGTGGGTGGGAGGCAGCATCTGCAATGAAGGCAACTCTTCTCCCAAAAAACACCAAGTGGCAACTGTCTGGAAGAATCACTTATCTAGGATGGAGGAGCCTTCAAGATCAGGAGATGGGCATCTCATTCCCAGCCACAGAGCACAGTAAATAGGGATCACAGCACAGAGGGCTGGGAAGAAGATGGAGGTGGCCCCAGCTCAGCTCCCTGTTTCCTGAGAGAGTGAGGAGCAGGACAGTTCCCCTGGCTTCTCAGAAAGAGGAAGAGGTCAGAGGGCAAGCTGAAGCTGGACCACTGTCAGGACTCCCTGGGCTTCCCAGACAGCCATGGGATACAGAAAGAGATGGCACGTCTAGAGAGAGACATAGCTGTTTTCTTCTGAGGGTCCTTAATGATGAAGAAAGCTGGGGTGAGGCTGAAACCAACCTCAGGGAACCACATCCAGGGAGAGGGGGTAGATCCAAATGTAGACACCTGAAGCTTGTCCATTTTTGAAGATGTTCTTTAAGAGAAAGAATACAGCCAGGTACGGTGACACACACCTGTAATCCCAGCTACTGGAAAGGCTAAGGCAGGAGGATCACAAGTTTGAGACCAGTCCAGGCAACTTACAAAGACCCTGTCTTAAAATAAAAGATGGTACCAGTGAAGTAGCTCATTGGTAAAGTGCCTCTGGGTTCATTTCCCATTACCTAAAAAAATGAAAATCTATACAGTTGGCCCTCTGTGTCCTGCATCCAAGATTCTGCATCTATAGATTCAACCAACTTCCAATTAAAAATATTTGGGGAAAAAGATTTGCATCTATACTGAAAACACAAAGATTTTTTCCCTTTGTAATTATTCCTTAAACAATACACAATAATAATTGTTTACATAGCATGGACATTTCGTGAGGTATTATAAGTCATCAAGAGGTTATTTAAAATATACAGGGGGATCTGTATGAGTAAGAAAGTATGCAAATATTATGTCATGCTGAGCATCCTTAGATTTTGGGTCCTGGAATCAATCCCCCAAGAATACTGAGGGATGACTATACAAAATTAGGTAGGGGGACTTACAGGTGAGGAAATATGAAGCCTCTTTTTCACTTCAGGAGGAACATACCCTGCACATGCCTCAACTGGGCAGGGATGGCCTCTCAGGGACAGTAGCAACTGAGCCAAAGACAGATCAGGGGAATTTCCCCACCAAGAGATGACCAGTTAAGCCTTCCATCATGCTACTTACTTTGGGGGGAAGATCTAGAGATCAGGGGTCTGAGAATCAAATGGTACTCCTCACAAGGTCCCTCCTCTCCTGAGCAAGTAGCCAGAGTGGGAGGAGGTAACAGACACAAACTTCCCTCTTGGGTTCCTGGCAGGTGAAGTGAGAAACAGGCACTTCAAGCATGTGAGGGATTGCAACTCACAACTGGATTGGATTTCTGGAAACAGTGATTGGAGAAATGATGTTCACATTCCACCAAGTCAAACCCTCCAATAACCTGACTGCATGGATATTAACGTGGAGTTTCAATTGTACTCTTTGCAAAAAAAAAAGAATCCAGGTGTCATGAAGCAAGAAAACTGCTTGAAAGGGACACATTTCCAGCACATCCTGGAGAGAGCCACCTGAGACCCAGAGTCAGAATGTGCCCAGAATTTGCTTCCTCATCCCAACATTTGCCAGATGAGTATCCTTTGACAAGTCAGTTCTCTGCTGGAAACCTCATTTCTGTGCAAAATGGTTTGTGTGAGAACCAGAGATGGTGTGTAGGGTTGTGTTTTTGAATGATGGGATCAATGTTCCTGGTGAGCAGAGGGGATAGTTGCTTGGCTGAAAGATCCTTCTCTGAATCCAGAGCTAGACACTCAGACTCAGGTATGCATGGTGAGGTGGAATGTCCCCAGTAAAATGGACAAAACTGTCTTAGCTTGGATGGGTGAGTCTCCAACATGTGGCAAATCACCCCGCCCTGCAAGATTCTAGGCTTCGCAGACATAACAGCTGTTCTACCCAATTCTTCTACTCCCTTTCCAGTTTTGGGATCAGGGAGAGACATCTATCTCCACCCCAAATCCTCTGTCAAAGTCTGACCATTTCACTCATAAAAATGTCAACATAGTGCTGTTGTAAGCTTAGCAGATTGCACCACTCTCAGTTGCATCATTCCTTCTGACTTATAAATGATGATCCAGGACAAGTGTCCTGACAAGGATTATATGCTGTGCTGATTTTCTCACCCCAGCTCCTGACCTACCCCAGCTCCTGAACTTCCCCTGCTCAGGTTTCCTAGAAATGGAACAGTTGTGCTACAGGGTAAGGGATCTGGCCCACTCTGGATAGAGTCAGTACTTGATGACCATCTTCTGTTGGTCATTCACCTTTCAACCCTCTCTCCTCCCTAACTGTGGTTCTCTTCTTTCTCATTAAACCCCCAATGCTTTTCTCAATCCTTTTAGGGAGTATCAGGACACCTCAGGCTACAAAGAACAGAAAGCCCACATTAACTTCCCAGCTGGATCTGGCTTCAGGCCCAGTCAGGTATGGAAGCTCAAACAGTGGCAGTCAGGACTTAATCTTTCTCCCTCTGCCCATTCTGATCTCTGCCTTTGTGATGGCAAGATCCATCAAGGTCCCATCCCCTCAGCAACCCCAGAGAAAAGAGACAACTGCTTCCCATGACTCCACCATGCGGCCAGCGCAATGGTTTCATTAATGAGGTTCTTGGCATAAAAGTTAGCTAGCAGAGATCGAAATAAACACACAGACTCAGTTACCTTTTTCTATGACCAGATCCGAGACGGCTCCCCTCTCTGGTTCCCATGTCTAACTGCCCGGCAGGGCAGCAAGGATTACTCAGGGCTAGCAGGAGAGAGAGAGAGGGAGCACGCCAGGGAATAGCCTTTTATTGGGGAACAAGAAATTCAGGGGAAAATTCCATCCAATGAAGGTTGAAGGGGGGCCGCACTCCAAGGTCAGGGTCAGTGATTGGGCCCCCGGGGTCAGTGGTCAGTCACACCCCCACACAGACGGGTTCTCTCAACAGGAGAGGACCGGGAAAATTCCGACACAGCCAGAAGCCTCAGGCCCAAACCGGGAGTCACCCAGTCACGTTTGGAAATGGCTTCCGACACATGACTTCCAGCAACACCTTAACCACTGAACTTCCTTTGCAGCCCAGGTTATCTGCTGGTCCTTGATGCAATTTCCATGTCCAAAGGAATGGAATAATTTGGTTGGGCTGAGAGAGAAAGTCAGGAATCAGTTCTACCCAGTTCCACAGGTCTTGAGCAAGGGGAAAAGACAGTTGCTCACCATCCAGCAGGATGGATATTCATCATAAGTCATCATATCAGGAACATCAGGCTTAGAGCCAGGCACAGAGGCACATGCATATAATCCCACTCAGGAGGCTGAAGTAGGACAATTGAAAGTTTGAGGCCTGGAATAGAAACAGGGATCTCCAAGAAATTTCATGGACTAGTCACTCATGGGTGGCTTTGGGTGGTCTATTCTGTTCTAATCACCAGAAGCAGTCTCTGTAGGGCTGGAGGTGGTGGGTGATTGTTGGTGAGGTCCTATCAGAGATCAGTAGACATCACCTTCTCCATTTGGGGGCCCTGCTCTTTCAATCTCAGATTCTGGCTTCCATAGGTCATGGATCATGGTCATAGACAAGCTCTGCCTTTTTCTTTCTTCCTTCCTATCTTATGCCTATGGTCAAGGGATGAAGCCATGTCATCTACTTTCAGAGCCTGAGAGTCCTGAGACTTCCCTGCCTGCTGCCTTCAGAGCAGACCCCTTGAGAAGGGGAGCTCAGAGACTCCTCTAACAGCCTGGGGCCACTAGTCCCTGCTTACCCTCCCCTGCACAGTCATCTCTAGGGTTTGCCCATTCTGAAACCTTCCCTGGCAATGCTGTGACAAGGATTTAGTGGCTGCTTTTGCTAAAAACACTGACTCTTCATTTGCACCTGAAAAAGTATCCAATGAATAACTAAAACCAGGATGAAAAATTTGGCATCTTTGCTTCCATTTTGTATCTGTTTCTTTGCTCTGAGATATCTTGGACTGTAGGAACAGTTCTGATCAGTAAACACCTTGAGATAAGTCCAAATCACCCCACAGGCCACAGCAACTTTCTTATAGCCAACAACTTTCTTTTTGTCCACCTGACTGATCTTGAGATAATAATCAGTCAGACCACAGTGTGACCAAGACTGCCTGGCCATGTGTATTTCTGGTCCCCTTGTCTATATAATCTGGAAGCTCATGTCAGTACCCCTGAGGCCATGGCTGGAAACACAGGTCCCCTTTGCCTTCCCAGGACAGATACAGTGATTAAGGTTCCTTTCCTGCTTTTCACCATTACTTTTTTCCATTTGTTTTTTTGGAGCTAAAGGACAGATATGATTTGTTGGGATCCTCAGAATTGGGTCTCTGGCCTAGGACTCAAGTAACAATGCCAGGTTTAAGCAGTCCAGAGGTGGGGGTGTTCCAATCAGATCACCCTTGAGGCCAAAAGCACCACACACCATGCAAGAGAGCACACCTTTATTTCAACTCTTAGTATCCTAGGACCCAAACACAATGGCACATAGCCTGGTGTCCCCACTGCAACGTTCAGAAGATCTTGGTGAATATAGCCCTACAATTTAGTGTCACAAATCCCTGGCAAGGAGCAGCTCACCCCACCTCCCCAAAGGAAGGTACCTGGGGTCCAGGTGGGAATGGGGAACAGGACCCAGACCCCAGGAGCAGCACAAAGAAAAGACGCCATGTGAGTCCAGAGACATGCTGTGGGTTCAAAGCAACTCTACCGGAGGTCCCTCTTTGGCCATAATAGTCCCAGCCTCAGAGCCCTCCCAAGGCAAGGATAGCCCCAAATGTGGGTTCCTGGTGCAGGTCAGCTGGCAAAGATAGTGTAAACACATGTGAAGGTAGGGAGTGCCAGTGACCAGGCCAGGTGCTCACAGGCTGGGAGTTGCCCAGACTCCAAGAGCAACAGGATGGGGAACTGGGGAGGAAGTCAGTAGAGCTCTAAGATTGATAATTGGACTAGGCCCAGGAAAAAAAGTGTCACAGAAATGGGAGAAATGGCAGAGAAAGGCAGGGAGAAACTGCTGGGTAGAAAGGGGCCTGGGGCTAGAGAGACAGCAGAGTCAGAGGAAAGACACAAAAAGGGATAGAGAAAGGAGACTGAGGGACAAAGAGGACGGTGAAGCTCGATCTTTCCCCTTCTCTTCTCCAACTGACTCTTTGGATTCTGGTGGGGGGATGGTCCCAGGCCTCAGCCCCATCATATCCAGTTATTTGAGATCCCAGTTGGCCTGGGAATGAGGCTGAGTCAAAGGTATGAAGGGACCTGCTGACTCCTGTCCATTCCACCTCTACCCTGAGGTGGGGTTTAAGACCCAGCTCCCTCCTCCTCCTCCTCTTTTTGGGTGCCCTGCGCAGGCCTGCCCAAGCCAATCTTCCAGCACCTAACCCTGGATGACTTTCTTGAGGCTTTCTGAATCAAACACCATTAACCACCCTAGGCCCTAGCAGAACAGAAAGGAGGGATAGAGGAAGAGGAAGTGGGGGAGGAAAGAAAGAGCAGGAGACTGAGAGCTACAGCCACACTATCAGGTCCACACTGTCAGGAATCTGCCCTCTAATTCTGGGAAAATCTTAAGGGAGATACTTAACAATGTAAATAATTTTAAAAAATGTGTATGTGTGCATGTTAGGTTTTTCTTGTTTTAATCTTTAATTCATCATCTTTGAATGTAGTTGAAAATGTTTTTTTAATTGCACTAAATTATTCACTATAGTGTCACCAGCTTAGGTAACCAGAACTTATAAATGCTGGATTTACTATTTCTGATAAATTCTTTTGTTATCTTTAGGAAAGAAAAGGAAGACCCCCAATCATCAATTAAAAAAAAAAAAAAGTAAAGCAACCTTCAAGAGCATCTGTCATTCTAACATCTACTGCTCCTGGAGTCCTAACTCAAGTTCTACAGGTGCCAGATGTAGGAAATGTTCCAAAAATCTTGATGCTTTGGAGGCTGTTGGGACTGTTAGAACTGAAGTGTGAAGCCCTGGATTAAACCTATTGTTGCTCCTTAGCTCCTGCAGAATGTTGCTAGGGGTGATGCAACCCCCACCTGCTGATTCTGATTTCAGAGGAGGAAACTCTGTTATAGTTGGTCCTGCATATCCTTGGATGCTACAGTCACAGATTCAACCCCTGGTGGATCTTGGACTATGTAGTTAGACCTATAATGGTTGCATCTGTACGGACCATGGACAGACTTTTTCTTGTCTTGTTTATTTCTTAAACAATACAGTAAATCAAGTATTTACACAGCATTTACATTGTATTGAATATTATAAGTAATCTAGAGATGACTTAAAGTATACAGAATATTCATAGGTTCTATGCAAATACTATATCATATTATGTAAGGGATTTGAGCATCCGAGGATTTTGGTAATGGGAGTCGTGGAACCAATCCCCGGTGGATATCAAAGAATGACTGTACATTTTTGTTTGTTTGTTTGTTTTTGTACTGGGTATTTTAACCCAGGGACACTCTACTACTGAGCTACACCTCTAGACCTTATTTATTTATTTAATTTTGAGACAGCATCTAAGTTGCACTGCTGAGGTTGGCCTTGAACTGATGATCCTCGGCCTCAGCTTCCCAAGTCACCAGATTACAGACATGCAACACCACATCTGGCTTTATATTTTTAAAGTACTTATTTGGTATAGCTGGGCACAGTGTCCTATACCTGGGAAGACTGAGACAGAAGGACCTTGAGTTTGAGGCCAGAATAAGTAAGGTTGCAGATCCCCATCCCAAAAAAAAAGTGATTTAAATTTGATTTTTAGGTGTTAAATCAAAACAAAAATACCCTATAAGTCAGTCAAAGCAATTCTACTAGCTCGTTTCTAGCCTCATTTTTAATGAAATCTTGAAGATTCTAAGAGTTAAGGAATCCTACAGTCATTGAGTGCTGTTATGCTTCATAAATTTTAGTGTGCCTAAAATATTTTGAGGGATCTTATTAAAATGCAGATTCTAATTCAGTAGATTTGGGACCAAAAATTTCTACATTTTAACAAACTCCCAGGTGATGCTGATGCTGCTGGCCCACCAGCCAATATTTTCCCAGTAAGGACTTGGTTCATCTTTCCACCTAGGAATTCCCTCTGACTGCCACATCCTTGTTTACTAACATCTCCTGTTCTGATTGCACACCTCCAAGGGATGCATGCTGTCTACTAGTGGGTGGTTGCAGCTGCTGCTAATTTCTTCCAGGGTGTGTGGCAACAGCAAATGACACCAAGAGTCAAACATGCCAAAGCCTAGGCTCTGGAACACCAGAGGAAATTTCAGCTAGGGACTTGCCAAGACTGAGCATTGACATTTGTAACGAACATCTAAGCAGAAGGAATTTTCTGTCCAACTGGCTTTTCAGTAGCACCCAGTGAAACAGAATATGATGGTGGTGCAGGCCTGTAATTGCAGCACCTGTGGAGGCTGAGGCAGGAGGATAGCAAGTTCAAAGCCAACCTCAGCAACTTAGGGAGGCCCTAAGCAACTTAGTGAGACCCTATCTCAAAATAAAGAATAAAAAAGAAGGGGCTGGGGATGTGGCTCACTGGTTAAATGCCCCCGGGTTCAATCCCTGATACAAAACAAAACAAAACAAAAAAACAGAGAATATGACTATTCCTCAGGTTTTCTGGTTAGTAAAAGTTTGGTGCAGTTTAATTTTCTTTCCCCAAAGCATTGAAGTAAACGTTCCTCTGCACTTGGGTAAGTGACTTGGTTTTGTCCACTGGAGAAGGAACCAGTTTCTGAACAGGGAGCAATGAAAATGAAAATGAGGCTTGAGGCTAAACAGAAGCCATGACCTCCCCACACCACACAACAACCCAAGCCTGGACACAATACACAATGCCTCCACTCCAGGGCATCCAATTATAGATCCTTCTTCCTGGAGCCCAGAGGGGCTCTGGAAAATGGGGAATGCCCCACCCATAATCTCCTGATGGGCTCAGGATCATTTGGGCTGGGGGCCACATGCCACAGTGTCCAATATCCCAAGGCCAGCCATTCTAAAGCCCAACTATCAGGGCCACGGGGGTGCTGAAAATCACTTAGGCCCCCCCTTCATTCCACCACTGGGGGTGGAATCCGAGCTTGGAGAGTGCATGAGACTTTTCCAAGGCTGGTTTGCAGCTGGCTCTTGTAAAGGCTCAGAATCCTTGGAGGCAGAGCTGGACAGAAGCCAGTTCTTAGTCAGACTTTAGGTCACCTATAGCAGCAACTTCCAGGAAAAACATCTTCCAGAATAATCCTGAGGGAAAGATGAATGTCTCAGAGGGAGAAAAAGGGTCATGGGGACTCACCTAGGAAGGGGACGGTCATGGTCAGAAGTTTTCCAAGGAGGGCAGTGAGCAGGTCTCTGCTTTAACAGAACTCCAGGGATAACTTTCACACTGTCCTCTGGCCAATGTTGCCCCCTAGAGTTCTGTCTCTTGTGCAATACACAGCCAAGTGTCCTGGGGAGGCCTGATATGTGCTGTTTGTGAAGGGTAGGGTCAGAGAAGTGACACATGGTCACAATTACAGGATTCCCTAAACCTGGATTCCTGGACCAGTGCAGGCCTACTGAACCAGTATCCCTGTAGCAGGTGCTTTCCTCCCAGGGTAAATCCCTGGGTTTAGGAACCAGCCTGGGCTCACTAAATCAGAGATGGATTAGGACACCTGGCTTAGGTGGGACTTTCTTCAGAAGGTGCTAGACCCTTAGGCTAGCAAAGGGGCACCGGTCTCCTAAGAAATATCTCCCACAAGTGTGTGGTCCGGGAGACTGAGGGAAGAGCTTGCACCTGTCCTGGCAAGGCTTCACTTCTAGGAGAACTGGCCAGGCCTCGCCTTCTCCAGCTTCTGGCGCCGCTCAGCGGGTATCTCCTGCAGGCTGATGCCATGGTTGCTGGCCCTGTGTCGAGGGATGGCAATTATCAGGGAAGGGGAATTCAGATGGGGGAGGGCAGGGTCCTGGTCATCGTAGCTTCTCGCTGGGGTCTGACACAGAGCCAAAGGCAGGGAGAATGCGTGAAGGGGCCCTACCCTGCTCGCGCCCGTCTCCCCTGCCCGAGCATGCCAAACCCTCACCCCGGTTGCAGGTCCGGAGGTTTGGGGATAGGCTTGTTAAAGCCGATTTTGCCCACCAGCCAGTACGTGTCCTCAGCGCCCTTGCCCTGGAAAGAAGACACGAGAGTGGGGAAACTTAGGCGGACTGAAGTGAGCGACGGAGAATCTCCAGATCTAAGTGGAACTTAGAGACCCTGGGTCCCTAAGAGTCCCTCCCCAGAAGGGGGCGGGGCCAAGCCTCACCTTCAGCTCAGTACGGCCTCGCAGCTCCATCTGGAAGCCCTGGTCCAGAGAGCGGAGAATCCGCACGGTGCTCATGTTCACGTGGATGCGGTAAGCTGGGACAGTGGTGACTTCGTGAGCTCTGAATTCACCTCACCTGACCTCTCAAGCTGTTTCCCTCTCTGGCTCCTCCCTCCCTCCCCCAGCTCCTCCCGCCTCTGTCACACTCACGCAGCCCGGTGGACTCCATGCGCGAGGCAGTGTTGACCGTGTCCCCAAAGAGGCAGTACCGCGGCATGGTGAGACCCACCACGCCCGCCACGCACGGGCCTGCGGAGATGCTCGAGTTGGCGGGCAGCAAGGACTTGGACTGAAACTGACAGCGCCTGGCAGCTAGAAGTGCCCAGCACCTAGGGTCTTGGAGGGACCTTAGCACTCTATACTTTCTATCACCTCTCCAAATAAACACTCTCAAGGGTATCCTTTTCAAGGCAAGCCCCCACCCCCACCCAGCCCCATCGAAGTCCGCCTCCTGTAGAAGGAATTTGGAACAAATCCCCAGAGAAGAGTGGCCGAGAGTTACCTGAGTGCAGGCCGATGCGTATGCGTACTGGCACATCGGGCATATGGCGCATGCGAAAAGAGCCCACCGCACTGAGGATGTCCAGCGACATGTTGGAAATCTCTGCCGCATGCCGCTGCCCATTCCTCTGGGGCAGTCCGGAGGCCACCATATAGGCATCCCCAATTGTCTCCACCTGGGAGAAGGAGTTGTACCAGTTCAGTACTGAGTGTCCCATCCCCCATACACAAAGCCAATGTCAATATCAAAAGGCTGAAACTGGGATTAGTGTAGATATCCTGCAAAGCCAGGCTGCAAATTGGAGACTGAGCTGGAAGAAGAGATTGGGGAGGTACAAGAGGGTTGGGAAAGAGTACTGGGCTAGTGGCCTGGGGCAGATGGGCTGGGATTGACAGAGTTAAACTGAAGGTCAGGACGTCTTCCCTGGCACACTCCACCTTATAGACATCGTGGGAACCGATTATGGCATCAAAGAGTGTGTAGAGGTCGTTGAGCAGGTCCACCACCTCAATGGGCTCACTCATGGCTGAGATGGTGGTGAATCCCACAATGTCACTGAAGTACAGTGTCACCTCCTCAAAGTACTCTGGCTCCACAGGTGTCCCCTTCTTCAGGGCCTCAGCCACAGATCTAGGCATGGCAGGCAGTGGGGTCACCTGGAGGCAGTCCCAGTCTGGCTGGGCTCCAGCTGCCCTCTCCACCCCCCTCCTCGCCATATTGGCACCCACGGAGGCAGCATCTGCGTGAGCAGCCGGTCTGTCTTCTGCTTTTCCAGCTCCAGCTCCTCCGTGCGTTCCCGGATCAGGTCCTCCAGGTTACTGGAGTACTGCTCCAGCATACGAAGCATTGAATCAATGATGTTCGTCTTCCGTCCCTTGTTGATGCTCTTGAACTATAACAATAGGGAGCAGGCAAAGCTGCTGAAGATCTGGACCACCATGCCCTTCTCATGGACATTTTATGGGACTATATTCCCCATCCCCTTAACCACCATTCATCTTCTATTCATGAAGCAGTCCTGGAGTGCTAGGCACTGTGTATTCAGACATTATTAGGAGGCATGTGGGAAATGAGGGTTCCCAAAGGTAGTCATTCTCAGGAATTGACAGGCACTGGAGCAGCTCAGCCTTTGGATTCCCAGACTAAGGTTCTTTTTGTCACGGTAAGCCAAACAAATATTTGGTTTTTAATTAATGTTATTTGAATTGAATTAAATATTTGTCTCACTCAGAGCTCTGTTTCCCACTTCAAAGGCCTTACAGTCCCCATTCTAGCTCACCCCCATGCTCCAGTCCTCAAGCTACCCCTTAGGAGGTCACCTTGAAGGTTAAAGATCCTTCCTGCCTGCCTCCCTGCTTGTGACCTTCCTAGGTTACTAACAAGAATCTGGGGTTCCCAGGGACCCGCCCAGCCCTCACCCAATCCCAGCCCTAACCAGGTCGAAGGTGCGGTCCATGGAGGGCCTCAGTTCTGGCTGTTCTGCCCAGCACTGTGTCATCAGATGGATGCACTCCACAGGTGCCTGGTCCATGGATACCGAGGGCCGACACAGCGGAGGGGGGCTCTGCACCCTCTGCACCACTTCTGGAGGCATAAGGAGACCGTGAAGGGTGAGCATTCCAGGACAGAAGACACCTCTGACCCTGGCCTGACTGATGAAGCCCAAGAAAGGATCCTTTAAACCAGAGCTTCAATGGGAGGGGGAGTTTAGTGTGTAAGGGGGTCTCTAGGAGTAATAAGAGGACCCTGAACCCTGGGATCAGTAAGATGTGACACAGACAAAGAAACTAACATTTATTGCATGTAAGAAAAATGAGAAGGTAATGAAGTAGTTTGCTCAGCGTCCCATATATATGGATTTGAATCAAATGGGACTGTGTTTTTATCCCAGCTCCCTGCTGCCTCCCTGGGACCTTTGAGAACTACAGAGGAGCCTGCTGTGTCACACAGGGGAACAGGTTGGGTCCAGCATCAGGACAAAAGATACTTCTGAGGTCTGGGCCCTGAAAAGCAACCCACCCACCCACACACCATCCTGATGCTTGGCTTTCTACTGCCCTGGCCCTTCAGACTCCAGCTTTAAGGGCGCCCCCACATAATTAAGTCTTATCATCAGGCTTTGCTTTAGAGAAAAAAGCAAGGCTGGGTCTGGGATGGCCCTGTTCTAATTGTAAGATGCCTTTCTGGCCCCAATTCGCCTTACCCTCTGCTGTCAACTCCAGCATGGCATAGGGGGGGCTGCGGCACACGACCTCCTGCATGATGATACCCAGACTGAAGACGTCACCCGCCATAGTTCCCCGGCGCTCCAGAGCTGGGTCCCGAAGCAACTCTGGGGCTGTCCATAATTGATCTGGGATGGGGAAGGACACATGGTCACGTGGAGAGCTGTGGGGAGCTGAGGACAGACCCTCATCCCTGCCAAAAAAAAAAAAAAAAAACCTCCCAAACTCACAATCAAGCCCCGCAGCCCTGCAACAACCCCAGGAGAGATTACCTGAAACTAAACTGTCTCAGAAGTCCTGCCCTCACAATAAGCCCCGCCCCTCAAACAAGGCGGTGCCCGGGAAAGACTCCATCTCCTGGGCACAGGCTCCCGCCCTCAGGCAAAGCCCCTCTTAGAGCCGACTGGGATGCACTGTCAAGAGCTCAGGCACAATCCCACCCCCTGGCCAGCCCCACTCCCCAGACAGATTCCACCTTCCAAATCTTAGAGGTCACCTGACCTTTTCCGTAGCAGTCGCGTCCAAGGGATAAGGAATGGGGAGAGTGCGAGGAAGGGAGCAGGGGACCTTGAAATTATGTGACTCCTGGGGCGTTAGTCCCTTGCGCGGTAGACCGCGGGGGACTCCTACCCTCGGCCGTGGGAGGCTGCGGCAACACCCTCTGAGCCTCCAGCAGTTTCCCGTGGCCGTGGTCGGTGATCTTGAGCACAAACCTCCCGTCTACCACGCAGTTCCGCGACTTAAGCCGCCCGTGAGCTACGCCGCGGTGGTGCAGGTACCTCATTCCCTTGGAGGAGGCGGGGTGAGAGGCAGCCTCAGCCAGAGCGGTTTCTCCGCTCCCGTCCTCCCAGTCCCCAGGACACGCCCCACTACGACCTCCCCCCTACCAACCTCCCCCTCACTTTGATGAGGTCCAGCAGGAGCGAGGACTTGAACATCCAGTCCAGCTTTATTTCTCTCTGGGCGAGGAGGTCGTGGAGGGAGCCCCGGGTACAGTGCTCTGAGACCACAGCCAGGACACCCTCCCCGGGGGCTGCAGGGCAGTCTGCGGCTTCCCCCAGGAAGAGCCCTAGGTACAGGGCCACGTTCTCGTGCCGGAGCTCTCTGAGCTTAGAGGAGAAAGGTTGACAGGCATTTTCTGCCCTGATAGCAATGTGGGGAGTGGGCCGCTATTCAAAGTCTGTTTTAAGGTATCTAAACTAGGAAGATGGGATAAGAGTGATGAATGAAATAATCTAAGACATATATAATATGTGTGTATATGCGTGTGTGTTTTGATGTTTTGATGTGTGTTTTGGGGTTCTTCTGTTGATTTTATGGAAAACAAAATTGTCAAAAGCCACAGTGCTCAGATACTGAATATGGCTGAACTTAAAGTTATGAATGAAAAGACAATCATGCATTGGTGATAAGGACCCAGAAAGGTTCTGATTTATTAAACATCATTCTTTGAACTGTCCCAGAGTTGTTCCTTCTCCTCCTCCTTCTTCTTCCTTCTTTCCCCCCTTCCCCCCCCCCCGCTTTTCTCCCCTCTTCTCCTCCTTCTCTTCCTCATCCTTCCTCTTCTCCTTCTCCTTCCTTCTCTGTTTTCCTTCCTTCCTCTCCCCTCACCTCCCCCTGCTTCTCCTTCTCCATCCTTCACTCTCCTTCTTTCTTCTTTTTCTTTCTCCTCCTTTTCTTTTTCCTCCTCCTCCTCTCTACCATTTCCTCCTTCTCCTTTCTTTCAGTTTGGGGACTGAACCCAAAGCCTAGCACATTGGGCTACATCCCCTGCCCTTATTTTTATCTCACAACAGGGTCTCCCTACATTGTCCAAGACTGAGGTAGAACTTGAGATTCTTCTGCCTTGGCCTCTTGCATAACTGGGATTATAGGCCTGCACTACTGCATCCAATTGAATGGCCTCAGTCTTTTTTTTTTTTTTTTTTTTTTTTTAAGTCAAGATCTCACTAAGTTGCTGAGGCTGGCCTCAGACTTGTAATCCTCCTGCCTCAGCCTACTAAATTACTGAGATTACAGGTGTACACCGCACATATCTGGCTGAACTGTCTCCATCTTAAGGGAAAACACTATATGAGGGAGAAGCCCCTGCCATTACCACCTTCTCCTTCTAAATGTAACAATCTCTGTGGAGAGGCACTAGGGCTTTCTGAACACATCAGAAATAGCTTGTGCCTTTAGCCTGAACTGGGGCTGCTCTATTTGGTGTTGCATCCGTGTTTCAGATGCTTCTGAGATGCCATACTCCCCAGGTTAGGTAGGACGGGACTGTGAAGCCAAGTCATGGTCCTAGAGGAGCCATCAAAAGATCATACCTACTTGGTAGGACAGAAGGCACTCAGACACTGGAAGAGTGGGGGCTAAAGGCTGACGGGTGCCCTTTCTAGATTTTCTTGGATTTCATTTTAAACACCTGGTTTTAAGTGGTGACTTAGTGTACTGACCCACAGTCTGTCCATTTAAATCATTCCACAGCTGTGACCATGAGTACCTGTCGGAGGCCTCAGGAAAGTAAGCCAGACAAAGATTTCATGGCATGGGGGTGGGGGGGAGAAGAGGAACATTGAGGTTGAAAAGATTAGAATCAGCCAATCTATTATCTCCTTGCCAACTTTCCACTCTATTAGGCACATATCAATACAACTAGGGCCATTTGGCATATGTGGCCTGACAGAAGTGAAAATTCATTTTCTATCATTCATTTAGCAAACATTCACTGGGTCTCAGTAATATTCCAGATCCTGTGTTGGGTGCTGGGTATACAATGGAGGGAAACTCTCACTAAGCTTGCAGTCTACAAAGGAGGCAGAAATAAGTCAGCCCATAGGTGAACATATAACTTATGTATAAGTTAATGTGTAATTTATCACATATAAGTTGTGATAAGATTATCAAAGAACTAGTGCCATGAGACAGAATAATGAGAAATCTGCTCTAGAGTGGAAGGAACACTTAACTGAAACCTATTACTGTATGCTGCTGTAAAGAGAAGGAAAGAAGGGAGGGACTGATGACCACCCTGCACCAATCATAGGATCACCTCTTACCTTGGAGAAGGCTGTCTTAGTTGCTGGGCGGATGGCTACATGATGATCCCCTGGGAATTTCTTTAGCCAAACCCAATCTCCCTGCAGAAGAGAGGATGAGGTTAGGGAACTCAGTTTCCTAAAGCCTCATGATACATTTCCATTGCCCACATTTCCATTGCCCACTGTCCCAGAACACATCTGCTATGTGACAGCATCAGAAGCAGGAGTTTGATATCTGCCTATCTGCTTCTCAGCCAGCTAGATGAAAACCCACCCCCAGGTGAGAGAGAAGCAAAAGACCTATACAGTTGTCTTCCCCACCCCCAGATGCACCCATTAAGTGAACTGTCACAACCACAATGTCACTGACATCACCATCCCTTGCCATGACAGAGCACCATGCTTTGAGTCAGGCATCTGGGTAGATGAGGCTTTAATGTAAACTAGATGGGAGGGGTAGGGAGCCTCCTTGTCCTCAACTATTGGCAGGCCCGGTTCCTCGCATGTAATTCCTGTGGCTGCTCAGAGGGTCCAAGCTTGATTCAATGATCTGCTGCTATCATCTCAAATGAGTGAAGGGTCTCTCCTACTTATTTTATCCTGCATCGTGCAAATTATATAAGTTTCCCTGACTGTTGGAAAGGAATTTGAACTAGAAGGGAGTTGTGAAAGTTTGGCATTGATCCTTACAGAGCACTTGGAAATAAATGTGAAGACATTTTTAATTGTCACAAAATTGCATTTAGTGGATAGGGCCAGAGACAAGAGAAACTAAATATTCTTCAAGGGACAAGGTCATCCTATGCAACAAAGAACAACCTGTCCAAAATGGCAGTAGTGCCTTCTCTGAGAAATGATCATGATGGTCTCTAGGTGACATAGTAGGAACTTCTGCATTCTCTCCATGACCTGGAGCTTGGGTACTCTAAATTTCTACTCTCTTTCTGATTAGTTGAGCTCTTTCTAGGCTCCCTCTGAATCTTTTCTCAGTATCTCTCATTCAGCCCATCATATTCAGATTTCCTGGCCCCACAGTATCCTAATGTCCTTGTGATGTTCTTACTCTAGGGCTTGCTGTTTCTGAGTCTGATCTGAATTGGATGGGAATTATGAGGGGGCAGGGCCAGGGGCTTCCCGGCCTCAGTGGCCACACCAGCCTGCATGCTAGTCTCAGTACACTGCTCAGCAGCTCCAGCCTGTGGTCACTGTGTCTGACCTTTGAGGAGTCCTCCCTTCGATCATGGCTAAGGGAAAGTCCTGTAGCAGAGAAGATTCCCAGATGCAGAATCAGGTCAGGATTGAGGAATCCATGACCTCTTCCCAGGTCCCACTTGGCCTCCCGCTGCCTGGAATCTGCAGGATTTGACATGATTGCATGCCTCCCTTGAGAATATGCCTACTCTCTCCCCAGGCCTGAGCACCTTCTCACTTCCCCTTCTGGAGTACAGCCCATCCTGGCTCAGGCTCACCTCATAGAGGCCAATGTTTGTGCTGTCTGAGGGCTGGCTGCGGATGCTTCGAATGTCTGCCGTGCTGAAGGCAGCCAGACTGGATCGACTCCCCTGGATCATCTGGGAGGCAGAGTGCAAAGAAAGAGTCAATATACTCTGACCCCAGAGTTATATTTTAAACCCTTGGATTGAGGTTAGGCTGAGTTTTGTGAATTAAACAGGGGAAGGGAAGAACTTTCAATGAGGGAAGATGATAATGATAGTACTTCCGAAGTGCACAACACTTTACAAAACAAATATATTCATTTTCTTGTTGCACCTTCACACCATCCCAGGAAAGTAGGAGGACAGGGGCTGTCACTCCTATGGCACAGATGAGGTTGCTGATCGCCAGAGCTCAGACCTCAGACACAGCTGGGGCAAAAATCAGGCTTTCTTCCTGGGGTCTGGGAGTGGCTGGGACGAGGACTGGTTCAGGGAAGGGAGAAGACAGCTGGTTCCTGGCTCCCTGCTTTCCTGACCTTTCGAGAGCTACCCCCATATGGATGGAGGAAGGTGATGTCCTCCAGAGACAGGATGATCTTGTTGGGGCCAGAAACCATTTGGATATGAAGGAGCCGGTGCCTGGTAATGGAAAGAGGTCATACTGGCAAAGAGGGCCAGTTTCATCTGAATAGGCGAGTAGGAATTGGGATGAAGGGATGATGTGAGCTCAGGGGAGGTATACTGGAGGGAGGCCATCCCCAAACCAGACATTTCCTTGGGACTCTGCCAGCCCTTCAGGATCCCTATCTCCCGCCCCAGGAAAAATCCTCCCCTCTTCTACTCTTGAGTAGCTGCTGTCTTTGCTGCAAAATTTCATCCCTGGCAGTGGAGAGCCATGATCACATCATACTTACCTCGCTCCCCTACTCACCTCACACAGTGGGCCAGGAAGATCCCGGCAAGCCCCATTCCTACCACCAGGAGGAAGCCTAGAAAGACAAGAGCCGGCTCCACTCCTAAAGGGACAATGAAAGGATGGATACTCAGGACCTTAGTAAGAAGAGGTTCCCTTTCAAATCCTGGAGTTCCGGGAAATGGGGATGGTAGCTGGAACAGCCTCTATGGAAAGTCACAAATTCCTCCAAGTCTGGAAATGCTAGAAAATTTCTCAGAGGGCTTTCAGACTAAATAAGTCGGGGCTTGGACAAGGGGATCCTGAGCTAGTCGGGGCTTGAAGTGGGGCCTGGAAGGGTCAGGAAGGACCTGAAAGAACTGAAGGGCAGGGCTGGGGCTTAGTGATACAGTGCTTGCCCAGGATGTGTGAGGCACTGTGTTCGATCCTCAGCACTACATAAAAATAAATACAATAAATAAAGGTATCATGTCCATTTACAACAAAAAAAAAAATTAAAAAAAAAAAAACTGCAGGGCAGGAGTTCACTCTCTTTCACAATTTTGTGGACAGGCTATACTGACTGTCCCAGAGGGGACTGGGATGCTCGCCCTCACCTCCATTGCAGACGACATTTGGCTCAAACCAGCACGAGGGATCTGGCCCTGGAGCGGGGCCACCGCGAGGGAAGTGCACTGGGGTCCCTGCAGAGCGCAGGGAGCCGCGGACAGGGTCCAGCACATATGTGGTGAGCAGTCGGTTTCCAGAGGCGTCCGTGTCCAGAAGTACGTAGGAGGGCTCCTCGGTTTCTCCTAGAGTCCCACAGAACCCTGGGACTTGGGCATTCCCGACGTGCCTGGCTACAGCTGCTCCAGACACCCAGCCCCCACCGGCGGCTGCCCGAGCTCCCGCCATGCCCCTTGCCAACAAGAAGACCGCGTCGTAGATGGTGCCAAACAAGGGGGAGACCTGGAGAAGGAAAGCAGGGACTCAGGTCTGGAAGCCACAGCCCACAGATAGATGGGAATTCACCAGCCCCGCCTATTCGCTCATTGGGCCCTTGGGGCCCTGCGCCTATTGACCAGTTCCCATCTCCTAATTAGTGGTTTCCCCTGAGGCTCTCTCCTCCTCTCTCCCCATTGGCTATCCCACTTGGTCTTCCCTACCGACTATTCCTCTTTTCAGAACTTGGGTTCTTCTCTCATTTTTGGTTGCTTGTAACTCTCCATCCCCTCTAGTTCTGTCCTTTCCTTTCAGTTGGTTGCCCTGCATATAGTTTTAATCTCATCACCTACCATTCACACAAAATCCTTCTTTCCCATCCTTTGTTTGTCTTCTATTTCCTATTTTCCCCCTTGCTTCCCCTTAAGGTTACCTCCTGATCTCATCAGGCCACTCTCCTATTGGCAGTTCCCATCTCTCAGAGTGCCAGACACTGTGTAAAGCCCTAGAGATACACTGGTATATGAGACCATCCCTGCCCAGAGGGAATTTTCATCTAGTTAGGAAAACAGACATGGTTGTGAAAGCAATGCAGTGAGTAGAGGCAGGAGAAACCGAGAAAGCTTCCTGGATAAGAATGAGGGTCTCCAACTCATGTGGTGAGGTAGAGCAGGAGGCTTCTAGAAGTAGTGGTCATCCCTCAGGGGATGAATCATAATCATCCAGGGGAGGGATGGGTAAAAGAGAGGAAATCACAACAGCTCAGAAGAAAAAAAGGACACATTTCCAAAATCCAAAGTAATTCAGCAGGGTTGAAGTTCACAGAAGACAGAAGAGAAGGGAAAACACAAGTTCTGATAAACCTTGTGAAGCAACCTGCATATATATGGGAAAAGTGTCCCCAACCTAGGCTAGAGGAAGGTTACCCAGAAGCCACTGTGACATGCTAGAATTTTCCAGATTTCTAAAGCTTGATCTGGTTGTTGGGTGACAAGAAAAGGCCTGAGCTAGGAGAGTTGAAGCAGAGACCATTTAGGAAGATTATGTTGTGAGATTTGGGCCAGAGGTGCTATGGCTTGAACCAGAGCAATGATAAAGAGGATGGAGAAAGTGAATGGATTCAGATGATTTTTAGGATATAATAGAACTAACTTCATGTCTAGATGTGGGGTGACAAAGTGAGAGGAATCAGGGAGACTTCCTTGCATCTGACTTGAGCAGCTGGTGGAAGGTTATGCTACTCACTGAGAACTGAAGAGTTTCCCTTCACTTTCTTTGCCCCTCTTTGTTGACTGATCCTCCCTCCATCCCATATCATTCTTATTCTCTCATCAATTATTCTCATCCTCTCTATCCATTGGCTACTCCAAATCCTCTTGGGAAAGACTGGGGACATTTGTGGGGACTATTTCAGTTCCCCTTGACCCACAACTCTCTCTGATGTAGTCCCTTTCAAGTAGGGTCTTGGTGGTGGTTGATTTCCTGCAATTGATATCTAAATTCCCTTCTATCTCAATGGTTTCTAAACCTCCCTTTGTAATTGGGGTGGATCTAGATGGTCTGAACTGGAATTCTGGGAACTCAGAATCCTGAATATGAGCTGGATGTTGAGAATAAACTTTGGATCTGAATATGGGAGCCCTTGGCTCCACCTGGGGATCTTTCTGCTCTTGCAAGATGCCAAGGCCCTCAAAAAGTTAAGACTGTCAGATGAGGTCCTAGAGGAAATACCTCCCATGTGGGCATGAAAAGTTGAACACCAACCATTTATTGTGTTTTGTGTATTAAGGTAGTGGTGGAAATGGGTTTACTTTGAAGCATACTGGAAATGATTTTGCGCTTTAGAGTTTACTCCTTGGAGCTGGGCTTGAGAGGTCTCATTGCCTGTTCTCTGGAAAATAATTCCCCATATAACAAGATCCCAAACAAGACCAAAGGATCTATCTACATTACCCAGGAAATTCCAGAATAGCTAAAGCACCTGTTCTCTCCCCATTGGCTCCATCCTCCTTTCCTCACTTTGACTCTTTTCCTGCCCCCTTCCCTCACTCTCCTCCCTTCTTCCTTGGCCCATCTACCTGCTGCAGATTGAGGTCAGAGGGCAACTCCCGGTGCTCTTGGGCTCTCCGCAGGCTGTCCAGCACACTGCCTTCCGGAGGACAGCGGCGGGTGAGGGTGAGCACAGCATCGTGGGCCCTGCGAAGCTGGGAGCTGTTGGCCAGTGGGGCCAAGGCTTCCGGGCCCGGTGACAAGGCATAGTGGAGTGTGTCGAAGGGCAGGAAGACCAGGGAGCCATCAGCCAGGCCCAGCTCCTCTGCGGCTTCCAGTAGATAGCGCTGCTCCTCTCCACCCAGTAGCACCGAGTGCATCACCATGATCACCACTGCGGACAGATTTGACTCCCTGAGGTGCCCAGCTGCAGGCAGGACTCACCATCTCCCAGTACCCCGCTGGAGAACCTACCTCTGACCCTGGGCCCGTCCCGGACCCTCTTCAGGGCCTCCCGGGCTCCAGACAGGTCGGAGGGCTCAATGGAGGTCACCAGCGTGACCGGCAGGCCCCGGGCCCTGAGAGCAGTGGACAGAGAGCGTCCCGCCTCCACCCATAGGTCCTGAGGGGCTGTCACCAGGGCCACGCACGCCCAGCGGAAAGCTCGAAGGAGGACGTAGAGAGCATCCGCCGCGGGAGTCACGGCAGGGGCAGTGGTGCCCGCTGCCGGCGACCCAGGGCAACCCCAGGGCACCAGCGCTACCCCAGCCTCTTGCGCTAGTAGTTCCGCGGGCCGGCAGGCTGCAGGATTCACCGGTCCCACCAGGCCGGAGACGCGGCTTAGCGCGGAGGACACAGCCCCCAGCGAGCCCGCCGTCCGGCATGGCTCGGGCAGCAGCGCGACCTCTAAACGAGGGCCGCCTTCCCGAGCAAGGTCATGGTTCAGGCGGGCGGCTGCCAGAGCCGCGGCCAGGTCCGGGCGGGCACTGGCAAAGATGGGGTCGCAATCCCAGGGGCCCAGGACCCCCACTTTGAACACCGCGGAGAGGGCAGAGGGCGGCGGGAAGAGGAGCAGGAGCAGGAACCGGAGCAGCAGAGGTCCGGGCCAGGGCAGCACCCGCGGGAGGCTTGGAGGGGACCCATCGCACGGCGCAGGGGCGCAGAATCCGACGTCAGGAAGCCCCCTGGTTAGGAGGGTGCACGCAGTCATTGCCAGCCTCTGTGAGCACAGACCGAGCAGGATGAGCAATTGAGACCCCCCCCCCGAAACTCTTGTAGGGCTTTCCCTGCAAACCTGTTTCTGAAAGCCCGCTTTGAGAAGTTCAGAATATCAGGTGAGGTGTCTCTGCTTCCAGAGCCCCTTCTGCAGACAGACGACTTAGATGCGGGCCAAGAGCAAGTCCTGGAAGCCCTCTCCGGCCTTCCCGCCTTTCCATTCCCAACTTGTTTGCCCCTCCCGCCTCATCAGGGCTGTAGGGGGTCGATGGGGACACGCCCACGCCCTTAGTCCTGAGGAGTAGGTGTCTAGGGGCATTTGCCACTCACCGGAAAGTCCGGGGCTCGGGCCCAGGGCCCGGGTGAGGGGTCACAGGGTCGATCCCCCTTCTCTCTCCCCTGCCATCCCATCCCAGGGTGGGGGTGTGGGAACAGCCGGCCAGAGCCCCTAATCTCCCCAAGCTGATTAGGGGCCTTTAATCAGTCAAGGAGGCGCTGACTAGTGGAGGATGGGAGCATCTACTGCACCCCTTTGGTATGGGATCTGTCTAGCTTCCAGGCAACCTGAAGTTGATTAGTGTTAGTCATATTGGCAGGGGTCGGGTTGGGGGGTAGAATTAGATCCCTATCTCACACCACACACAAAATCAGTTCCAGGTGAAACCAAAAGTTTTTAAATGATTCATTTTTTCCATCATCATGGCAAAGATTGGGTCTGGTAAGAATTATCCGTGGGTGCTAAAACTAGATGAGAATGTTGAGGAAGGGCAGAATATTTGTCTGGTTGTTTCCCTACAGATTGGCTTATGAGTTGGACAAGAGCATGTATATTTACAGCTCTTTTATGTGTGTCCCTCTCTCAGAGTGTAACCTCTATAGGCAGTTGATGTCCATATGTACCTTATTGATTCATTCTTATCACCTGGACAAAGTGTTGGCCTATTTCTCCATTTTCCCCATTCTACACTGCTTGTCCACACCCTTCCAACTCATAAGCAATCTGTAGGGAGATACTTTAAACTTATACATATAAAAATGCTGTAGTAAGAGAAAAAGACAACTGATATAATTGGAATATGGATTAGAAATTTCCTAAAACTTATCAATGTAAATTAATGAAGTTAATAACTACAGTAGTTATGTTAGAGAATATCCCTGTTCTTGGACAATACACACTGAAGAATTTAGGGATAAACCATCTAATGTATGTAACTTACCCTCAAATAGTTCAGAGGAATATTACATATGATGTATAATATTTTGTATAGGCTATATATTTATAAACAAATACAGTAAAATGTTAATAGGTGAATCTCTAAGTTGCTTAAGGCCTCTCTAAATTGCTGAAACTGGCCTTGAACTTGCAATCCTCCTGCCTCAGCCTCTAGAGTTGCTGAGATTATCGGTATGTGCCACCACATCCAGTAACACTTTGTAAATTTGCAGTTCTTTTGCAATAAAAAGTTGATAAAAAAATTTTTAGCTGGGCACGGTGGTGGCACATGCCTGTAATCCCTGTGGCTTGGGAGGCTGAGGCAGGAGGATTGTGAATTCAAAGCCACCCTCAGCAAAAGCAAGGCACTAAGCAACTCAGTGAGACCCTGTCTCTAAATAAAATAAAAAATAGGGCTGGGGATGTGGTTCAGTTGTCGAGTGCCCCTGAGTTCAATCCCTGGTGTACACACACAAACACACAAACACACACACACACACACACACACACACACACGCACACAAAGAAAATTTTAAAAGAAGATGTTTTGATCAACTCAGGTTAGGAAAGGAGTTCTTAAGACACATAAAGTACATGCCATAAAAGGAAAGATTAATACATTTTAAAACATTAAAATTTAAAATGTCCCAAGCCAGGTGCAGTGGTGCCTGCCTGTAATCCCAGGTACTTGGGAAGCTGAGGCAGGAAGAATACAAATTCAAGGGCTAGCCTGGTCTTGATTTGCCAGACCTTGTCTCAAAATAAAAACAAAAAGACCTGGGGATGTAGTTTAGAGGCAGAGCTCTTTCCTAGGATGCCCTTAGGCTGTGAATTCAATCCCAAGTACTGCAAAAATATTTTTTAAAAAAACTTTTTTAGGGTCGGGGTTGTGGCTCAGCAGTATAGCACTCACCTAGCATGTTCGAGGCCCTGGGTTCGATCCTCAGCACCACATAAAAATAAATAAATTAATTAATTAAATAAAGGTATTGTGTCCATCTACAACTAAAAAATAAATATTAAAAAATTTTTTTAGTCTGGCACAAAAAGCACACGACAATGAAAAAACATAAGCTAGACTAGAAAAAAATTTGCAAAACTCTAACCATGGATTGGTATCTATAACATTCTGCTTAGTTATACCTATAACTATCTATATCTACCTGCATTTACACCTCTATAAAAGATAAACAGCTCCGTATAAAAATGGGCAATGAAACGAGTAGCAGATCAAAGAAAAATCCTAAGGAAAATGCTAGGCCTCGCTATTAAGCAAGGAGATGCAAAATAAAACAACAAAACAATGAAATAACATTCACACCCATCAAATTGGCAAGAGCAAGGCAGTGTGATAATATCAAACTTTGGAAACACAAACTCTTAGATATTAGTGATGATAATGTAAATTGGTGGGCAGTTTGGCAATACTTAGCAGAGGAGAAGCAGCCCCACTTGTAGGAATCCACCCAGGAGAAACTAACATTTGCATATGAAAAGAATTGTTCAAGGAATCATTAATTTATTCATTCAAAAAATGTATTGAGAGCTGAGGATGTAGTTCAGTTGTAGAGCATTTGCCTAGCACACATAGTACTGGGTTCAATCCTCAGTACCACTCAAAAATAAATAAATCAAATAAAGGTATTAAAAATGTATTAAATTTCTCATTTGTGACAGATGATGTTCTAGGCTATAGGATACAGCAATGAAATAAAGAGTTAAAAATATCTGTTCTAGTGAGGATAAAAGATAATAAGCAAGATCTGGGCTGGGGTTGTGACTCAGTGGCAGAGGCCTCACATGTGAATCACTGGGTTTAATCCTCAGCACCACATAAAAATAAATAAACAAAATAAAGATATTGTGTCCATGTATATCTAAAAAATTTAAAAAGATATCTAAAGATAATAAGATCAAAAGATAAAGTATATAGTGTGTATGATAAAGCATGAAAATGTTAAGTTTTGATAGACAAATAATTGCTATAATTGGGGATTTTCTGTATATTCAAAATATTTTATCATTTAAATTTTTAATATTTATTTTGGTACCAGGGATTGAACCCAGGAGTGCTTAACCACTGAGCTATATCCCCAACCCCTTTTTATTTTTTATTTTGAAACAGTGTATTACTAAGTTGCTTAGGGCCTTACTACAGTTACTGAGGCTGGCTTTGAACTTGAAATCCTCCTGCCTCAGCCCTCTGAGCTGCTGGGATTAGCCACCATGCCTGTCTAAAAAATTTTAATTATTTTAAAATAAAAAGTAAATGTCTAAATTGTAATGGAGCCAATGTTCATTTATAGAGTTCTGTGATTTTTTACCTTCCATAGGATTATTTCCCCACATCTTCCCTCTCCTGCAATGCCTCTTAGAATCATGAAAACTCCACCAGATCTTCCATTTTTCAGATGAGAATGAGGCTCAGAGGCTGATTTGGCTAAATCAATAATCAACCAATTTTCCTCTAGAGTGTATGCACTGACAGATAATGTAAATAAGGATGAAGAGCAGATTTTTAAACATTTTTATAGTAAAATATATTTAACACGAAATGTGCCATCATTACTATTTTAAGTGTCCAGTTCTGTGGCATTCAGTACATTCACTTTTTTGTGCCCCCAGAACCACCATCTGTCTCCAGAACTTTTTCATCTTCCCCATCTGCAATTCTGCAACCATGAAACATTAACTCCCTGCTTTCCCCTCTCCTCGCACACTGGTGACCACCACTTTTATGTCTTTATGAATTTGACTATTTTAGATATTTTATGTAAGTAAAATCAGACAATATTTTCCTTTGCTATCTGGTTTATTTCACTTGGCATAATGTTTTCAAGGTTCATACCACATTGTAATGTGTCAGAGTTTCATTGCTTTTCAAAGCTGAATAATATTCCATTGTGTATGTATATCACATTTTATTCATCCATTCATCCACCACTGGGGTTACTTCCACTTTTGGCTATTGTGACTAATAGTGCTATGAACCAACAGATCTCTGAGTCTCTCCTTTTTATTCTTTGGCGCATAAATACCCAGAAGCAGAATTGCCAAATCATATGATTTTTTTTTTTCCTTGCAGTGCTGAGGATCAAACTATGATTCAAACCATGGTCTTGCTGGACAAGCACCCTACCACTTGAACTACATCCATAGCCCAAAAATTCTATATTTAATTGTTTGAAGAGCTGACCTATGGCTTTCTACAATGGCTGCACTATTTTATATAATATTCGAGAAGTACAATCTGTCAAATCCTGGTCCTCAGGCCAAGGTTACACTGACAGCTTCCACATACTATGCAGCCCCTCCCTTCCAGGGTTGCTTATCAGAGCTTACATACTTCTTGTCCACTGCCTGCTAATTTGTATTCCATCTGTACTGTACTGAAACAAAACAAGCCCTCTTACATAAAGGGCGGCACCAAATCTTAAAGTAGCAGTCACTAGAGTTACCAGAGGGCAGAATTATATTTAAATCCAACTTCTATAAATAACCTTAGCTCCAGCAGAGTTTCCTACTCAGGAAGCTCCTGTTTTCTCTCTTTCTTTAGATGCAAAAAGAAAATGTCTGTCTCTCTGGGATTCTCAGTCTCTCCCCTGGCTCAAGAAAAATCATGAAATTTGGAGGAGTTGACAGAAGGAGTAAGAAGTTTCAGTTTGTAAAATCAGTGCAGCAACATATGAGGAAAAAGTTATTTTTTATGTTTAATGAGGTGAAACAACGTTTGGAAGAAACCAGTTTGCCCTGAATCTCAAGAGTAGCATACAATTCCTGAAGAGTGGGGACAGGGAGGGTCTGATTCTAAAACAAACAAATAAATAAATATGATTCAAGTTAAGTTAGAAAGGGGTACTGAAGCAAAAATATTGGGTGAAAGCCAGGATTCTACGAAAGTGCAGTTGGTAATTGTTGAATGATGAGGAAGAAGGCTGTGGTTCTAGGTCAGTGGTAATGCGCTTGCCTAGCACGTTTGAGGCACTGGGTTTGATCCTTAGCACCACATAAAAATAAATAAATAAAAATAAAGGTATCGTGTCTATCTACAACTAAAAATATGTTTTAAAGAAAGAATATTGAGGAGGAAAGATATAAATATATCATTTCTCCATTAAATTAAAAATGCCCAGCATGTCCAAGGCCCTGGGTTTAAACCCCAGCACTATAAATAAATAAATAATTTAAAGTTGTTTTCATTTATGATTATAGAAACAACTATATCTTGTACTAAAACATACAAAATTTGTAAGTAAAAAAATAAAAAGAAAAAAAGAAAGACCCTTAAAGGTCACCATCATTAGCAGCTTTTTTGAAGGTACACATGAAGCCTGGAATGGTGACAGGCTATGTAGTCCCAGCTACTTGGGAGGCTAAGGCAGAAGGATCACTTAAACCCAGAAGCCTGAGGGTAGCCTGAATAATAATGGGGAGATCTTGAATCAAAAATAAAATAAAATGCATACATGAGAAAATACCTCACTATATGTACTGTTTTACAATTTGTTTCCTTCCTTAAAAATGTTTTATATTTGTTTTACGAGAATAAAAAATATAGTGAAAAGTTTCCCCCCTCCCTCTCATCTCAGTTCCCCTGTGAGGAAACCACCTAAATTAGCTTCTGTGTATCTTTTGGAGGTCCTTCTGGATGCACAAGAAAACGAGGGTGCATTTTTTATAGTTCCCTTTTTATATTAAAGGTAACATCATTCTGTACCTTGCTATTTTATTTTACCAATACCTTGGAGGTTTTGCTTCTTGTTTCATAGAGAGCTGATCATATATGCATAGTATTCCATTGAATAGAAACACTATAATGTGGTTAACCAATTAATCTTTGTTATTAGCAATACTGCTCCAGTAAATAACCTTGTAGAAACGTCATTTTGCATGCACGCCATACATTTGTAAGGCAAAGTGCCAGGGTAAATACACTGTAATTTGCAGAAATAAAGTTAAGTTGTCCCCAGTAGGGATTATAACAATATGTACCCCAAAGTATTACTTTGGCCACAGACTGGATACACAGTGCATTTTACATTTTTTTTCAATCTGATATCTGGGGGGTGGGGAAAGACATATCCAAAACACTAGTTATCATTATCATACTCTTGAGTTTTTTTACTCTTGCATTTTTTTTTCATGAACGAGTCTGAACATGTTTTCATGTTTGCAGTCTATTCACATATCATGTTCTGAGAATAGCCTATTTATACCTTTTGCTCACTTTTTCTTTGGGTTCTTGGTCTTATTTTTAAAGGTTTTTTTTTGCAGGGGGGCATTGAGAATTTAATTCAGGGCTTTGCACAGGCTATGTGAGTGCTCTGCCAACTGAGCTATATTATATCCCTAGTTCTCTTTTAGAACTCTTTATATGGTCAGAGAATACACACTTGCTGGTATGATCCCCACTTTTTTTTTTTTTTTTTTTTGATGGTGCTTGGGATCGAACCCAGGGCCTTGTGCATGCAAGGCAGGCACTCTACCAACTGAGCTATATCTCTAGCCCTGATCAACAATTTTTTTCTAGTTTGTATATATTGTTTGTTTAAAATGTGGATATGTTTTTCCAAGCTTGTTTTTAAATGCAGTCTTTTAAAATTCTTAATTGCCTTTTTGTATTTTAAGACATTAAAAAATTTGAGGTTATAAACCAATTTATTCTGAATGTTTCCTTCAAGGACTTCTAGTTTCTTTCGCCTCTACTTAAATCATGAGCCCTTTGGAATTTATCCTGAAGTGAGACCTCAGGTATGAACTCAACTTTGTTTACTTCTGGCTGGCTTCCAGTTATCCTACAATTGTTCATTGAATTAACTATTTTTAGTTAACAAAGAGAATTAGCCCCTGCCCACCTCATTGTCTCCTTGCTCCACCTTCCCAGATCTTTCTTGCTATTCTTTTTTTAAAATTAAAAAAAATTATTTTTAGTTGTTGATGGACCTTTATTTTATTTTATATGTGGTGCTGAGAATGAAACCCAGTGCCTCACATATGCTAGGCAAGTGCTCTACCACTGAACCACAACCCCAGCCCCTTTCTTGTTATTCTTGTGTGTTAACTTTTTCCTTGTTTTGGTCGTACTGGGGATTGAACGTAAAACCTCAGACATGCTAGGAAAGTGCTCTACCACTGAGCTACATCGCCCTTGTATCTTAATTTTTTTTTTTTGCATCATCTTTATGATCAATTTCCCTAGTTTTTTAAAAAATCACTAGTAATTTGTTATTATGTTAAATTTAAATTTAAAAATTTTTATAGTTGTAGATGAACAACATACCTTTATTTTATGTGCTTATTTTCATATGCAGTGCTAAGGATCAAACCCAGTGCCTCACACATGCTAGGCAAGTGTTCTGCCACTGAGCCACTGCCATAGCCCCTAAATTTAAAAATTAATGGAAAATTTTTTATGATAATAAATCTTTCTATGCAGGTATATGATATATGCTTTTCATTTATTTACCTATTTTTATATCCTTCTGCAATGTTTCAAATGTTTCTTTAAATTGGTTTAAGTTCCTTGTTATTAGAAGGTATTTTATCTTTTATAGTGCTCTCATAGGTTTTTTTTTTTCCTGTTATATTTTCTAACTAGCTATTGATTGTTAATTAGTATTTTTCACTTTACAGTATGTTTTGGACATTGCCTGTGTTCTTAGCTATATATTTACTTCATTTCTTTTTTTTAATTTATGTATTTTTTTAGTTGTAGATGGACACAATAGCTTTATTCATTTTCATGTGGGGCTGAGGTTTGAACCCAGTGCCTCGTGTGTGCTAGGCGAGCGCTCTACCACTGAGCCACAACCCCAGGCCCTTACTTCATTTCTTAAATAGCATTTCTCCACTTGAATGCATATAAAGCATGGAATATAGCTATGTGATGAGAAAGTTGAAGGATCTTGAGATGGGGAGATTATCCCAGATTACCTGAGTGGGTCCTAAATGTAATCACAAGTGTCCTTATAAGAAGGAGGCAAAGGGAGGGCTGACACAGGAGAAGAAGGCCATGTGACATGGAAACAAAATGCTTGGCTGCTAGAGAAAGAACTGCAAGCTAAGGAATACGAGGAACACAGCTCTAGGAACTGGTACGGGCCAGCCAATGCATTCCCCGTAGAGCTTCCAGAAAGGGCATCTTTTGGACTTTTGGCTTCCAGAACTGTAAGAGAATAAGTTGTTTTAAGTCACCAAATTTACAGGAATTTATTATAGTAGTCATAGAAAATTAATTCCAGGTCTTTCTTTAGTTTGTGCTGCATGTCACACCTGAAAATATGAACTCAAATCTAAAGTGACAGAGTTGGACTTACAGGCCATCAGGAAGGTTCTCATCCTAAAAAATGCCAATATACCAAATAATCTGACACCAAGTCCCCAATAATGGGGTACATTATTTTTTGTGTGTATGATACTGGGAATTGAACCTGGGGCCTTGTGTGTTCAAGGCAAGCACCTTACTGACTAAGCCATATCCCCAGCCCTAATGTAGCACATTTGAGACTCAGTCTTCACTGTTGCATTTCCAGAATTTTGTGTATTTTGTTCCCTTCCTTGACAACTGAACACATAGTCTACAGGATCCCCCAGCTTAATCTAGCAAACACCCTGCTATTGGGAAATATTTTTACCTTTGTCTCAATTATATAACATTTAGGAGAATTTCGCTCTCAGTATTCCCATTTCCCATAAGATAACTATTTTTGAATAACAGCAAAACAGGCACTGCTACATACTTTCCAAAATGAAAAATGAGGTTGGTTGACAGAACCACTGTGGGAACCTTCCAAATAGTTATCAGCTAGTGTCCAACAACCTGAATTCGGCATGAATTGGATGCTCTAAAGTTAATGAACCTGAAGGAAGTTCCACAATTAGAGATGGCATCCAAGTAGAGGAACCAGCTCATACAGTGGCAGCCATGGAGGGAAAATCTCCATCAAAAGCTTGTGTTGGCAGATTCTGGGTCTTTCTTATTGGTCCAGATTTTCCATAGCCAGGTATGCAGAAGGTGTTCAGAAAGTTCTGGCAGAATGTTACCAGGCTACCTTGCAGGGGGAGCTTTCGTTCAGACCACAGGGCTGGGGTGACCTCATACTTAATTCAGGACGAACCACATCTGTGAAGCCTCATCTGCATCTGGACCTGATTTGATTGCTGAAATCCTAGACTTTGAGTTGATGCCATAATAGACTGAGACTTGTATTTTCTTGTGGGAAGAATGTGAATTGTTGTGACCAGAGGGCAGGCTGTGGCAGACTGTATTTTCTAAAGCTGGCCACAACACTATCTGTCATGTCACACATATGTCCCACAATGTGACTTTGGCACTCTTCCTTGGGAAGCAATATCTATGTCCCATTCCTTTGAATCTAGGCAGGCCTTGTAGTAATGGCAAATGTGATGTCATGTAAATTTTTAGGCTAAGTCATAAATGCCTACCATGCAAAGCAGTCTGAAGACCCTGAGGTTGCTGTGCCGCAAGGGAGCTCAAATTAGACAGAAGAAGGAGGGAGGGATAGAGAGAAGAGGGGCACTCTGCAAGTTATTGTTTTGTTTTGTTAGTTTTGGGGTACTGGGGATTGAACCCAGGGTCTTTACCACTGAACTACATCCCCAACCCTTTTTATTTTTTATTTGATACAGGGTCTCTCTAAGTTGCTTAGGGCCTTGCCTCAGTTGCTGAGGCTGGCTTTGAACTTGCAATCTTCCTGCCTGGGCCTCCCAAGCCACTGAAAAGTTGCATTAAGTTTTTCAAACATTTAGCTACAACAGAAAAGATTTAACCAGCACACTCAGATGGACAGACAATGAAGACTCCTTATCCCTACAACTGATCTTTTCTTCCTTACTTTCTCATAGTGACAAGCAGAAGAAAATATATTAACTTGATAGTTAATGAGTACTGGGGATTGAACCTCCTCCAGATTAGATGCTCTCTTTGATGCTCTCCTGGTTTGAAACTTCCCTTAGCCTATATCCATGAGCTCCCACATACCCACTTGATAGTTTCACCATATCAGGAGTTGCCAATTCCAAACCAAGAAGGGAACATAACATATGGGCCTGATCTCTCTGACCTGCTTCTTTCTTTTCCTCTGTGTTTATCAGCTTTCTCTTGTTGTGACAAATGTTTGAGAAAATCAACTTAAAGAAGAAAAGATTTACTTTGAACTATGGTTGAGGTTTCAGTACATGCTTAGCCCTGTGGTAAGGCAGCACATCATGACCCAGGAGCGTGTGGCAGGGAAGGCTGCAACGAGAAGGCAAACAAAGAGAGACAAGAAGGAGCTGGGTAAGGGCCTGTCCCCAATGACCTAACTTCCTCCCACTAGGCACCACCTTCTAAAGTTGCCACCCTCCCAATGGCACAATGGGCTGCTGACTAAGCCTTTAACCCATGGCCATTGGGTTGAAAAATCTAAACCATAACACCCCCTTTCTATGGCCTCCAGGACTGAGGGGTTGGGCTTGCTCCCTGAAGAGGCAGAATTCAACTCTTCCTCTCAGCTGGCATTTCCCCATCTTGCCCTTCTGTTAGGGGCTCCATCATTGCCCTTCAGCTCTGAGGAGAACTGGAAGGGATGTTTTCTTTACATTCTGCAATAAACACTGTGCTTTTGAGTTGATGCCTGATTTATCATACTGGGGCCACAGATGGTTTGGAAATAAGACTTACTAAAGATGGAAATAATTATAAATCAAAATAGGGTCCTCAAAAATTTTCTAAGAGAGTTCTTGGCTGGTTTGTTTGTTTGTTTGGTACTGAGGATTGAACACCCCCCCACCCCCGGCACTTTAGCACTGAACCAAATTCCCCGTTTCTTTTATTTTTTTATTCTGAGGCAAGGTCTTGCTAAGGTGCCAAGGATCTCCTTAAGTTGCCCAGGCTGGCCTCAAACTTGGGATCCTCCTGAGTCACTGGGTGCTGACTCCTAGGCTGGTGTTCTAAATCATGATGTATTTAGAGTAGATTCCATTTCATTATTCTCTGCTTCTATTTAGTTTTTCTCTATAGTCTTTCTTTCTTTCTTTTCTTTTCTTTCCTTTTTATCATTAGGTTCTGAATTCCCAAGAATTCTTTCTTGTTCTTTGTTCCTTTTGGGGGGGGAAAGGGCTGTGGTAAAATACACATAAAATTTACCATTTAACCATTTACAATGTTTTTTTAGTTGTAGATGGACACAATACTTTATTTTATTTATTTATTTTTATGTGGTGCTGAGGATCAAGCCCAGCACTTCACATGTGCTAGGTGAGTGCTCTACCACTGAGCCACAACCCCAGCCCCCATTTAACCATCTTCAGTATACAATTTAATGGCATTAAGTCACAATTTTGTGTAATCATCCCCACTATCTATACCTGAAACTTTTTCATTATCCCCAAGAAAATCTCCATATCATTAAACAATAACTTCAGCATCCCCCCAACTCTCCAGCCTGGTAACTTTTATGCCACTTTCTTCACTATATGTTTGCCTACTCTAAGTTCCTCATATAACTAGAATCGTGCACTATTTGTTCTGTGTCTGGCTTATTTCACTTAGCATAATGTTATCAGGGTTCATAAGTGTTGTAACATGTTAGACTCTCATTCATTTTCATGCTAAATAGTACTCTATTACATGGATGTACCATATTTTGTGCCCTAAGTTGTTTTTTTTATTAATGTAAGGTGCTCCATTAATATTAATGAAGATATGAATTTGCATATCTTGCATAAATTTCCCTGGAGGTTGTTTTTGAGCGATCGTTCTTCCTTTTACATTTTTCCAGAATGTTTGATGGTCCTTACTTCTGGCGTGGTTCTCCACTGACTGTTCACAGTTGGCGGTGGAGGTGGAGGCTAATGGTGTTAGATAACTTTGTACAGATTTATTTGCTTTCTCCATCCGGCCCTCTCCTCCCATGGGGTACCACAGCTAAGGGCTTTGGTATCTGGGCTGTCCCCGCTCTGGATTCTGGGAGAGCACTGATAAACTCAGTTTTTCTGCAGAGACCAGATCAGCCATCAGGGGGCGCCCCGAGGACAAGGCGAGGATCGGCCTGGGCTTCAGTTGCATTTAGATTTAAGGGCATCAGGGACTAATCTGCCTACTGCTTTGTGGAGGACAGGGTGGTATAGGGTCACTCTCTCCCAGCCTCCCCTCCTCTGACCACAGTGGGTGGGCTTCAGACTGGTCTGGTACCGCAGGTTCTGGTAGATTTGGAAGTAGGGGTTGGGATGAGTGACTGGAATTTACAAGGTGCTGCGCCCTTCCTTCTCTGGCTTCTGCACCAGCCTCCGCAACCTTCTTCTCATGACTTGGTGAAGGAAGGCCAGTGCGATGGCTCCATCACTAAGCACCAGTGCAGCTCAGAAACCCTGCTGCCTGGGGTACTTGAACCCCACTCCCAGATCCGCTTCTCTGCTGGGGGAGACATTTTCACCTTCTTCCCGGGAGTCCCTCGGGTGAGCACTCAGCCTACAACTGCTTGACTTTGCTGTCAACGAAAACCAATAAATTTCTAGATATGAAAATTATTTCTTAATATTCTAGTGCATTCAAAACCCACTGTATGATTCTGGTATATATTTCATTTGGGATTATACTTCTGAACTACAAAATATCTAAGAAGGGGCTGTGTTCGGGATTATAAATAAAAGCAATTACGGTTTTTTAATTAGGAAAGATATTCTAAATTGACCTAGATCTACTACATAACAGACTACAGGGACCACACGCTGGATTAAAATTAAGGCCTGTTATCTAGACTCTTTAGAAAAAAAATTCCACTAGGGGGAGCTGTAGACTATGTCTGCAGCTTTTTCCTTCCTTACCCACCCCATTTCTTTGTGATGTGTGTGTGTGTGTGTGTGTGTGTGTGTGTGTGTGTGTGTACCTGAGCAAATTGAACCCAGGGAACTCAACCACTGAGCTATATCCCCAGCCCTTTTTATTTTTTATGTTGAGACAGGGTCATGCTAAATTGCTGAGGCTGACCTTGAACTTGTCCTCTTGCCTCAGCCTCCCAAATTGCTGAGATTAATAGGTGTAAATCACCAGGCCCAGCTCTTTCTTTCTTTCTTTCTTTCTTTCTTTCTTTCTTTCTTTCTTTATTTATTTATTTCTCTCTATCTCTCTCTCTCTTTCTTTCTTTCTTTTTTTTCTTTCCACTTTAAAGCATGATCTGATAAATTCACTAAGAGCCACAAGACCAACTAGGCTTAAAGTAGAAAGCTTGAACGGGTAATGGCAACTGAAAAATTAAGTTAACCAGATTCAGGCATTGACAACCGCAGGTCTGTTAGGGTTTTCCCCTCCTCTGTTATCAGATTTAAAAGGCCCTCCTCTCAGTGGCAAAGTGGCTGCTGCAGCTTTGGCCTCCCAGCCTTTTAGACTTAAATCCAAGAGACTCCAGTTATCTAATGGCTTCAACAAAAATATAAGAATTGAGTGTCTTGATTCTGTTTGGCCTGACTTTGGTTAAGCCCATCTGTCAATGGGCAAAGGATGGATTGACAATGTCTGGGTCTCATGGGGCTGAGGGTGGATCCAGTTTAATCCAGATGACAGGGACTGAGACAAAACTTACAGACAAAACCAGGCTCTTCTACTAGAAGCTGGAGGAATAGTGCTAGGCAGTCCTCAGGAAACAGGTGGAAGGGAAGGAAAAGACCCAAGGTAGATGGGGATTGTGGGGGTACGGGGAGAACAAGGGGGATGAACAGATTTCAGGATTAGTTTCAGATAGGAGAGACCTCTCACTAAGCCCTTGTGATGAGCAGCAGCCAGTCTGAACTGATAACTTCAGAGGTGGGGCAGTTCCAGGAGATGGTGCAGTTGGGGGCTGGTCCTTAGAGGGGGTGACTGATGGAATTGGAGGAGAAGGCAATCTAAAGTGGCTGGTTGATCATGGGGATATTGAAGTCACAAGAATGAGAAGCTCTTTATGAAATCTAAATAGAGATCAAGTATTCCTGATAAAAATTTAGCTTTAGTGTTGACATGTAAGTATAAAATTCACCCTGGGTTTCAAAGACTTGGTATGAAACAAATGTAAAATGTAAACAAAACGGGCTGGGGATGTGGCTCAAGCGGTAGTGTGCTCGCCTGGCAAGCGTGTGGCGCAGGTTCGATCCTCAGCACCACATACAAAGATGTTGTGTCCGCCGAAAACTAAAAAAAAAAAAATATTAAAAATTCTCTCTCTCTGTCTCTCTGTCTCTCTCTCTCTCTCTCTCTCTTAAAAAAAATTTTAAAAATGTAACAAAATATAGTTAACATCAGTTTCAAAAAAAAAAAAAAAGAAGAAGAAGAAGAAGAATGAGAAGCTCAGCTGGTGTGGTAGCCCATGTCTATAATCCCAGAAGCTCAGGAGGCTGAGGGAGGAGTAATCGTGAGTTCAAAGCCAGCCTTAGCAAAATCGAGGTGCTAAGCAACTCAGTGAGACCCCCGTCTCTAAATAAAATATAAAATAAGGCTGGGGATGTGGCTCAGTAGTCCCAGCCACTTGGGAGGTTAAAAAAGGAGTATCACTTGAACCCAGAAGCTGGAGGCAATCTCCTTAAAAAAAAAAAAAAAAAAAAAAAGCCTGAGGGTTTAGCTAAATTATAGAGTGCTTCTAAGCATGTGCAAGGCCCTCGGTTCCATCCCCAGCACAAAATAAAATAAAATAATAAAAACAAGAGGAGAGTGTGCTGTTCAGTCAGTGGGCAATGGATGGTTGTGGTCCCCAAGGATGGTTGACAGGGGGAAGAGATGAATGTCATGCCCTTCAAAGAAGTACTGGAGGATGAAGAGGACACTGAGCCCAAATCTCCCCAGTCTGGGGTTTGTGGAGTCTGAGAGTTGTCTTTGAACAAAGTCAGATCAGCAATAAAGAAGAAGTAGAGGGAATATGTTGTGAGTAAGAACGCAAGAGAAACTTTTAATAGAACAGATTAAATAGATCTGTTTATCTCCTGTCTCCCAAAACCCCACTAAAAGCACAACAGATGGATAAAAATTAGGCATAAACCCACAAAGATAAGAAGAATGAGGGAGGAAATAAGAACAGACCAAAGGAGTGAGCATTCTGGGAAGTGGGGAGAGGGTGGATGGCAGAATCCTGTGTTTTGTCTATTTATTTCTAGCAAATAAAATACCACAATATTGAGTGGCTCAAAGCAACAACTATTTCTCATTTCATGATTCTGTAAATGTGCTGTGGTCACCTGGGCAGTTCTGCTCCACATGATGCTGGTGGCGACTTCTAGGATGGCTTATGGACACGACAGGCAACTGGTGCTGCTGTTCAGCTGGGACAGTGATTTAAAGACTTTTCTACTTCATTGTGTAGGTGTCTCCATGTGGCTTGGACTTCTTGAAGCATAGTAGCATAGAAATTAGCCAATGGTTAGCCAAATCCATTTCTTTCTCCAGGCCAATCATTTTCCCAATATATTTGATTATCCATACCAGTTTTATCACAAGATCCATTTACATAAGATGTTTGAATATTAGCAACAAGGTTAACATTAACACAAAATTAAAGTGACAGTAGATATAACCTGGAAAATCATTGCTGAGCAAGGGCTTGCTGCCCAAGCCATGAAGATCATATTGTGGCAATCACTTTTTGATCATATTGTGGTGTCACATTTTGCAGAAAGAGTTTTGTTGTAAGTCGACTAAAAAGAAGAAAGGAGGCATGCTCAGATCTACCTCCTGATCAGCTGTTTGGCCAGTGGTAAAAGGAATTTATTTCCAGACTTCCATATGGTTCCAACAGGTTCTAAAAGCAGCACCGATCTTGGCCACATTTGGCTTTACCCCTTCAGGCCTCTGTATAGTTAAGCTAAGCGACAATGACATCACACGCTCTGAGCCTTTTGCAAGGTGTTGTTGGAGCATTGGATGTCCCTAATTTCATGCACATTTCTTTATTCTTTTACAACCATTCTTCTCTACATTTATATTCTACCTTTTCCACTTTTGAAGGAGATGGTAAGTTTCTCTGCTATGCAGGTCCAGAATGCTATTGGCTATATTATTCTAGCAAGTGTCCCTCTCAGTCCACCCCCATCCCTTCAGTATAATTGATGCAGGTACATAAATAGATAACCACCTTGAACAGAGGATGATAGCTATATTCACTGTTAACCCCAATTTTGCCAGATGGATAAAGACACAATCCACCACTGGGCGCAGTGGAGAACACCTGTAATTCCAGCAATGTGGGAGGCTGAAACAAGAGGATCGCTAATTCAAAGCCAGCCTCAGCAACTTAGTGAAGCCCTAAGCAATTTAGTGAGATCCTGTCTCAAAAAAAAAAAAAAAAGAAAAGAAAAGAAAAGAAAAGAAAAGGATTGGGATGTGGTTCAGTGGTAAAGCATTCCTAGATTCAATCCCCAGTATCTTTCCCCCCAAAAGACACAATCTACCTCATTTAGCCCTTGGAATTTTTAATTTTAAAACTTTATGGTTTAAAGAATAATTGCAGATTCTCACTTTGGAATCATCCCTGTTTCTAGCACTCACAGTTGCAGCCCTAGTCTGAAAACCACTTCATCAGGTTCAAAAAAAGAAAGTAAGGTGAGGTGGGAAAGCATTGGGTAATTGTGTCAGCACCCCACCATGCCCTTCCCCCAGGTCCCCCAGAGAAGTGGAGGAATCCATTCCTTGGCCTCATATTGAGGGTGAGCACATACTCACAAATATGTATCAGACTTCCATGCTCTTATCTCCTCTTATTTTAGACAACAAATGCTTCAATTGTCCATTCTAATTCCTATCAAGCAGGGAACAGTGATGCACACCTGTAATCCCAGCTGCTTGGGAGGCTGAGGCAGGAAGAGCATGAGTTCAAAGCCAGCTTCAGCAACTTAGTGAGACCCTGTCTCAAAATAAAATATAGGGCTGGGGATATGGTTCAATCCTAGCATGTGTGCGCGTGCGTACCCACACACACACACATACACACAATCCTATCAAAACATTACTCTGAAGATGAAAGTGTTTTCCATGGTCTGAAGAAATATGACTTGACAGTCTAAATTAGTGTGGTAGTCTCTATTCCAGTCCTTTTGTGGTATTTTAAGCATTTGCATTTACCACTAGGCATGCAAAGCCTGGTCCAGAGTTGAGTGTCTATTCTGTTCAGGACCCATTTATAACTTCCCTGGGCTACTGGAATCATCCAATTTGCCAATTATATGCAGGCTTCCCCCAGAGTTCTCTACCATCTCTGTCTCTTATTGGTAGACAGACTGTTCTTATTGACATTTTGTGCCTGAGAGAGTGCACAGCCTTAGATTCATCCCATCTCTGTGTTGCTCTAATTCTCCCATGGCCACTCATTTTGTGGACCCAAGTGGCCATCTCAAGCAAGTATAGCAGAAAATCCACTGCATATTCCAGTTACCTTCCAGTCCTGGATGGACTTTCTTCTGATGAACATTTACATGTCCTACTTTAGTATTGATCTTAAATTTCCATAGTAATTTTCATTGTGCCTTGCTTCTCATGAGGATCCCCTTTCATAGTCCACTTCCCATTACCCTTCTGCCTGACCCTATGACCAGACCATTAACTACTACCCATGAGTTGGTAAAAGCTCAAATCCAAACATAGGGCCTGACAGTATGCAATTTGGCCCACAGAGCTGATTTGTTTTTACATTCTTTCTTTTTTTAATATTTATTTTTTAGTTTTAGGTGGACACAATATCTGTATTTTATTTTTACGTGGTGCTGAGGATCAAACCCCGTGGCTCATGCATGCTAGATGAGCACTCTACCACTGAGCCACAACCCCAGAACCCTGTTTTTGCATTCTTTAATCAAAGTGATCATCTTCCGAATAGAGTGCTGTCTGTCCACCTTGGAACTCCCATCCATAAATCAAGTAGCTTTTTGTTGGCCAACAAAGAGCTGTTCATAGGGCATCACTTAAGTGGACTAAGTGGCTATTAGATCCAGCAGAATCTCAGATGGCTCTAAAGTTGGCCCTCAGGGGAAAGAGCATAACTGCTCTTGAGCAACTCCTTGCACTCCCATGGTGGTGTGTTCCTCTGTAAAACATTTCCATTCTGTGGTGGAACTATTCTGGGCACTTTCCTTCCTGTTACAACATTTCCCTAACAGCACCCAAGACATGGGTGTTTCAAGTTTTGAAATTATGTCCTTCAATCATACAGGCAGTTTCAATCCATGCCCAATAGCAAGCTTGTAACTGTCTCTCCAATGGAAAGTTTCTGGTTTAAAATCCCAGTGGTCAGGGCTGCAGATGTGGCTCAGTGGTGGAGCGCTTGCCTAGCATGTGTGGAGGCACTGGGTTCAATTCTCAGCACTGCATATAAATAAATAAGGAAAAAAAAGGCCCATAAAAATATTAAAACAAAAAAAAATCCTAGTGGTCATTGCTGGTTGGTGCTTTTGCCATAGCCCAAGTCTGATACTGGTTCAGATTAACAACCTGTGTAGGCTTGGAAAATTTTTATAGGTCACGCCGTTTAGTATGATCAATCAATATTGGCAAAAGGGCCTTCTGTTTTACAATGCTAGGCAGGGAAAGTATATCCCAGTCAGGCACTTCCATCTCCATAATACCATCAAGTAAAGGAGACAAAACCACTTCATATAAAGTCTGTCTAAACATTTCAATTTCCATCAAACTTTCACCTTAATCCCATCAAATATTATATTTCCATATCCTCCAAATCTAACTACAGCCTCCATTAAGACTCCCCAACAGGTTGGAACCATAGTATGTAGATTTCCATGTTCGGGAGTCCCAGAAATGTCTCTTCTCCATTCCCTGACCATTTTACCTGTTTGTGTATATATGGTCTTGGGTCCCCATCCAGGGTCAGGCTAAGGGACTGAAGCTCTTCAAAAGTCCTTTGCTTGATTAGAATGTGGGGTCCCATGTCTCAGGCAATTCAAGATCAAGTTTCTCATAATCTTTATCTTCTGGCTTTTAAAAATGCTTGAGACTAGGATAAATTAGGCAGATTTATTTAGGGCCTCTCAAAGTTGGGAGACCAGCAGGGACTCCCATTGGTCCACCCAACTTCCGAGAGTACTTCACTAAGACCTTTGTTGTGACCCCATCAAGATCTGCAAGCTTGCTTGCTTGCTTTATTTTTTTTTTTTTATTTTGGTGGTACTAGGAATTGAACCATTGGCCTTTGTACATACCAGGCAAGCGTCCTCCCAGAGAGCTATACCCCTAGCCCTGCTTTCTTTCTTTAATTTGCTACTGGGAATTGAACCCAGGGGTGCTTATCCACTGAGCCACACCCCCAGTCCTTTTTAATTTTTATTTTGAGACAGGGTCTCACTAAGTTGCTTAGGGCATTGCTAAGTTTCTGAGGCCGGCCTTGAACTTTGATGCTCCTGCCTCAGCCTCCCTACTCTCTGGGATTGCAGGTGTGCACCACCATGCCCAGCAATGTCTTCTTTATTCATACCACTTCTTAAGAACCATTTAATGAGTCCCTTGACTCTCCATTTTCTCTTTCCTCATCCTCTTACAAATCAGTCTTTCTTTCCTATCTGTTATTTCAGCTTAATTTTCACTATCTGTAGCAACTCCAAGATTAGCAGTTATAACTCAGACTAGCTAGAATCCAGTAAGATCTACCCCCAACACTCTCCCTTCATTTTAACTATTTACAGAAAACAATAACCAAAAGATTATATATTTGCTTGTATCTTGTTACTTTGCATTTTCATATATATTCAGTATGCCAACTACTCAAGGGTTAGATCCATCATTTCTAAATTCTGTTATTTTTACTTCCAATTGCTGACCACGATGAAGTTACATGCAGTTCTATGACATGGGCAGCTAGCAATAAAAAAAAATTTAACAACTCTCATCCTCTCATCTTTTCTCTTTTTCCAAACCACATGTTATAGTGAGTTAGAATCAATCCCACTTCCGATGCCAACTGCAAACATTTAAGCCAACTGTACGGTTAGAGGAAATAGTCCCCATACAAAACTGCCCTCACCTCTGACACTGCTTGCAAGTCTGGGGACTTCTCAAAACCACTGTGTGTGTGTGTGTGTGTGTGTGTGTGTTTGGAAAAAAATAGTTTATGCTATTTGTATTAGAAAGTCAACAGATAATTTCTAAAATGGAAAAATGAAAAAAAAGAGCAGTATCTGCATATTATTTAAAATTAAGAAAATAAATACTAGTAGCAGCTACTAACAAAGACTGTCCTCTGTGTAGCAGGCCCAGACCGGAGGAAAGGACAGGATGGACCACTATTGTTTTCACCATGAAACTTTTTTTTAATTTTTAAAGAATTTATTTTTATTTTAAAATATTTTTTAGATGTTGATGTTGTTATTTCATTTGTTTATTTATATGTGGTGCAGAGAATTGAACCCAGTGCCTCACACTTGCTAGGCAAGCACTCTACCACTGAGCCCCAGCCCCAGCTCATGAACCTTTTGTTGTTGTTGTTCTCCTTAGTTATATATGACAGTAGAATGCACTTTGATACATCATACATAAATGGAGTATAACTTCTCCTTTTTCCAGTTGTACACCATGAGCCTGTTAATAGTTTGATGATTTGACTGAGTGAATGCCTGACCTAACCAAACATAGAAGTCATTTTTTAAATCTATGTCGAGAAGTTTGTTTACCATGTTCAGTATTCTAAAGGCCATATCATGAAGATTTGGTGATGGGTGAGTGATGGGTAAGAGATGGATGCAGTGGAAGGCTGTATAGGGAGCAAGGAACAAAGACCGAAAAAGGAGAGGGGAGTTGGTGAGGGGAGCCACAGCTCAACTGGATTTCCATTTGTCCTGAGCAAGTCATGATGGTGGCCAAGCATGGGAGTCATGAATTCTGACCAGAGGGAATGGAAAGAATTTGTGGAGGCTAGGACTCAGAAAGGCCCTAAAGAACAGCTTTTTCATAGAGAAGGGGCTTCCAAAGATTTTCCAAATCTTTTCAGTTAGACTCAGGTGCTGCCAGGCTAGGGAGATGGCAGCTGAAACAAAGGACAGACAAGCTACAAAAATCAAATGCAAGAGCTTAAAAAGAAAAATCTATTAGCAATGAGGAGGAAAGACTCACTTGCATACTGTGGGAATCCCTGGTAACCATCCTTTGTCATAATCCAGGATAATTTTTTTTTTTTTGAGGGGGTACAGGAGATTGGACCCAGGGACACTTTATCACCGAGCTATTTTTCATTCATTTTGTTTATTTTTTGTTTTGATACAGAGTCTCATTAAGCTGCTGAGGCCGGCCTCGAACTTGCAATACTCATGCCTCAGTCTCCCAAGTTGCTGGAACTATAGGCCTGCAATATCGTTCTTGGTTCAGGGAGATTTATTTTTATAATCATGGTATCGAGTCATTGGGAAAGTTGATCTATGTTCAGTGGGCTCTGCTTTTAGGACAGGAAGTGTTTTAGAACCATGTCCATTGAAAATGGCTTAAATTATTTACAATGTGTTATCCTCATTTGTCTGGACAATCTGCCTTTTTTTTTTAATATTTATTTTTTAGTTTTCGGCGGACACAACATCTTTGTTTGTATGTGGTGCTGAGGATCCAACCCGGGCCCCACGCATGCCAGGCGAGCGCGCTACTGCTTGAGCCACATCCCCAGCCCCTGCCTTTTTTTTAATATTTATTTTTTAAGGTGTAGATGGACCCAACACAATGCCTTTATTTTTATGTGGTGCTGAGGATGGAACAAGATCCTGCCCATGCTAGGCAAGCGCTCTACCGCTGAGCCTCAATCCCTGCCCCCAATCTGTCTTTTTTTCCTCCTAGTTCCCTTAGGAATTTCCCTTGCCCCTTTGCCCCTGAGTGCAAGAATTGCTCCTTCATCTCCATGGGTCTCCCTAGCCTTGCCAGGACTGAACAAATCAGTCCCATGTTCTGTCACCTTGATATAAAGCCATTCAGTAAGGGCCACTCTCTGGCCTTGCTGGTCCTAAATGACCAAGATGCTGGAGCTAAATACCATGCAGAACCTGTAACCCACTCAGCTATAGGGTGACCAACTTTCTGGATAGCACCAGGCCTCACCTGATGTATACTACCTGGTCAATGATAAAGACTTATTGCTGAAGAGCTACTTTCCTTAGAAATCAAATCCAGAGATTATTTCACACTATTCACTATGAATCATTAGACAAGTGAATTCATTCTCTGCTCAGGTCTTAGGTGCCCTCATTTTTCTGAAAAATAAAAATACAGAATTAAAGGGCTAGCGATGTGGCTTACCAGAGCATTTGGCCAGCATGCATTAGACCCTGGGTTTGATCCCCAGAAACACAAAAACAATTAAGACACAAAACAAGACGATTCTTTTTTTAAATATATTTTTAGTTTTCAATGGGCCTTTTTTTATTATTTATTTATATGTGGTGCTGAGAATCAAACCCAGTGCCTCACACATGCTAGGCAAGCACTCTACCACTGAGCCATACCCCTGGCCCCCAAGATGATTCTTAAGGTTGCTTTCTTCCCTAATATTTTCAAACTCAACTATTCTAGCCATGGACCCCCGAGTTCCTGTGATCATCTGCCTTCCCCAAGGATGGGGGATGAGATTATTCTGCCCTTCTCTGTGGACCATCTCTAAATCTGAGAATCTTTTTTTTTTTTTTTTTTAATTTTAACAGGGTTTTGCTAAATTACCCAGACTGGCCTTGAAATTGAAATCCTCCCACCTCAGTACTGGAGTAGTTGGGATCATGGGTGTGTGCCACTACTATGTGGCACACATCTTTTGCCCACTATATGACTGGACTGTAATCTGTTCAACTGCTCCCTCCTTACTGGACACTTGGATTGTTTCCTCCCTTTTGCTATGTCAGTGAATGAATGAATATCTCTGTACTTATGTCGTTTTCTGCATGGATCTGTATCTTCTGCACAAAACTTAGAGATGAGTCTTTCAGGCTGCACCCAAGGGACCAGCAGAGAGCATTTCCCTAAAGCCTCACCAATGGAAAAAAGTTGTTAGATTAAAAAAATATATATCTTACTAGAGTTTTAGTTTGCATTTCACTTCTTTACATGTGCTTAAGTGTGGAGGACTGTCTCGCTGAATGATTGGCATTCTCCTTCCGGTGATCGGAAGAGCCTCTGTTGGTCACTAGTGACCTCCATATTGCCCCAGCCTCGAAGTAGCAGAATGTGTCTTCAGGCATAGGCGTGCCTTCCTGCAGCCCCAGGGGTTGAATTACCCTCACCTGTCCTTTTAACCCTGACCCTCCTGACCTTGTTTTGGATGGAACTTTCTAAAGAATGAGGGTTCCCCCAATAAAAGCTCACTTACAAATGTGCTAGCTCTCTCGCCAGCCTCTCTTGACTTTCCTCGATCTTCCATTTGGGGAGCTTGAGGTCGAGAGTGGAGGAGCCATCCTGAAGCTTAATTTAAAGGTAAAGTATGTGTCTGTGTTTTATTTGATATCCAGGAAATTCACACAAGCATCCTTAAGTTCAGCTGCCTGCACTGGTCAGGGGCGGCACTTAAGATATATATTGAGGTTGTGGTTGTGGCTCAGTGGTAGAGCACTTGCCTAGCACGTATGAGGCACTGGGTTCAGTCTTCAGCACCGTGTAAAAATAAATAAGAAAAATAAAGGTACTGCATCCATCTACATCTAAAATATAGATAGGTAGATAGATAGAGATATTGTATCATCTCATCATGACCTTTACTTGTTTTATTTGTTTTTTTTAATTGAGCTAATATTTTTTCTTAATTTCTTGAAGCTCTTTGTATTTTATAAAGTAAGCTCTTGGTCTTTGATATGAGTTGTAGATGTTTACCCTCAGATTATTGTATGTCTTTTGACCTTAAGTGTAGATCCACATTAACAATTGTTCAGAAATATGGCACATCTTATGTCTCCTTTGCCCAAATCCTCCAATGGTAACATGCTACAAAATGATAATACAGAATATTTTTGCCACACAGAAAAAAAAAAATTGTTGTTGCTGTTCATTTAGTGGAATTAATCAGTCCTTTCAATTGTAGCTTCTGGATTGACAGTTACAGACTCCCTTGCAATACTTATGTCACCAGTAGAGGGAGCCATCACTTCCGTCACTCAGTTTAGTAGGGAAATACCTAGAGATGTCCTTTTCCCTGAGAATGGTCTCTCCCTCCAGCTTGACTTTGGCTCTCCCCACAGAGCCCCCTCGTGTTGTAGCTCCATGCTCTGGACTTGGCCTTGGCCTGGGGGGTACAGTTTCTGGTGACACAGACAGCTCAACTCAGCTGAAGATGGCAGTGCTGAGAGTTCCTAAGAAGGCCTCATGTGCCTGCCTCTAAGTCCCTCTGGCCCTTTAACTACCCCAGTCAGGGCCAGTTAACTGGGCAGGCAGGTGTGGGCAGTTGACATTTCAGTGCCCTTTCTGTCCAGAGTCCCCTGGGCTTGGGGCAAACCTCTCATGGATGGTTCTTCAACTCCACAAACCTTGTTTTCCTTCTCGGTCCTGCTTTTTCTTCTCACTCTAGAGTCAGGGGCTGTGAAGTCAAACTCATCCCCAGGCTTCTATCGACCACCTGTCATTTCTGCTGCTTAAGCCACAATTACCGGGCTTCCTACACTTGACCTGTAATTGAATTTCCTTGGGAACTCAATGACAAGATTGATTCAGCCTAATTGAGTCAAAGATCAACTCTCCAAGCCATTCATCTAGTCCTTGTTTCTGCCTGGGGCTGTCTGGACCAGGGCTGTGAATTTCACAGTGTTTGTTTAAATAGTGAAGAACCCAATTGACACCTTTTAAACACCTTCAAAGGATCCTATGAATGCTGACCTTGTTTTTCCCCCTTTCCCTCTTCCTGGCAGCTGAGGGCAAAGGAAACTTCTGCTGTTAAATTTGTGTTCTCTTCACACGAATGTTCAAATGCAATTCTAAGAAGAAGAAAAAAAATCTAGACTTCAAAATCAAGTTTGGAAATGAGTAAAAACATCAGCTTCTAGGAAGTTAGCAGCTTGTTCTTTTTAAAATTTTTCTCTATATGACTCAATAATTAAAAGACAAATGGGGGAGGGAGGGATGGGGAAATGTTGATCAATGGGTACTAAATTACAATTAGTGGAAGTAAAACGCTCTGGTGTGACTTTAGATAACGACAATGAGTACCATATATTTTAAAAAGAGAGATGAAAGGACGTTTAATGTTTTCACCATAAATGATAAGTGTTTGAGAAAATAGATATGTTTAACCTTATTTAAATATTATGCAGCATATGTAGGTATTAAAACATCACAGGGTATCCCATATATATGTGCATATATATAGATATAGATAGAGATAATTTTTATGTTTTTATGTATCACTTAAAAATAAATTTGAGTGCTGGGGTTGTGGCTCAGGGGTAGAGCGCTTGCCTAGCATGTGTGAGGCCCTAGGTTTGATCCTCAGCAGCACATAAAAATAAAATAAAATATATTTTAAAAAATAAATAAATAAATTTGAAGTCAGGCATGGTGGTACACTCCTATAATCCCAGCTACTTGTGAGGCTAAGGCAAGAAAATTGCAAGAATAAGGCCAGCCTCAGCATAGTAAGACCCTCAGCAACTTAGCAAGATCATATCTCAAAATAACAAGAACTGGAATGTAGCTCAGTGGTAGAACAAGCCTGGCTAGTCTGTTTGAGGCCCTGTATTCAATCCCTAATACTTAACAAATATATAAATTCAATTAAAAATTAAAAATATAAATGACCCAATTTTAAAATGAGCAAAGAAGCCTGATGGATTGTTGCATGCCTGTAGTCTCAGATACTCTGGAGGCAGAGATGAGAGGATCACCTGAGTCCAGGAGCTGGAGACTCACCTGGGTAATATAGCGAGACACTGTCTCAAAAATAAACAAATAATAATAAAATGAGCAAAGAATCTGAATAGCCTTCTAAAGAAGGTATTTTAAAAAATGGCCGAAAGTCACAGGAAAAGATGCTCAACATCATTAGCAACCAGGAAAATGTAAATTAAAACCACAACAAGATATCATTTTACAACCACTAGAATGGCTATAATAAAAAAGATAATAACAGGTCAGAGCAAAGTTGTTGAGAAATTGGGACCCTTATATGCTGCTGGTAAAAATGCAGAATGGGGTAAGCCCTTTGGAAACAGTAAGGCAGTTCTTTAAAAGGCCAAATGCAGTTACCATATGACCAGGTATTGTATGCAAGATATGTATATATATACAAGAGAAATGAAAACACACTCCACATACAATACAAACTTATATTTAATGTAGCCTTATTTATAATAATAGCCCCAAAGTGGAAACAACCCCAAAGTCTATCAACTGATGAATGATAAACCAAGTTTGAATTTCATTCATCATAAAAGATAATGAAGATACATGCTACAAGATGACCTTGAAAACATAATGTTATGTGAAAGAAACCAGACATAGAAGACATACATTGTATGATTCCAATTACATGAAGCATCCAGAATAGAGAAACACATAGAGACAAAGTAGATTCCAGGAAAGCCTGAGGAGGTCATGGGGATGATGGATAAAGGGTGTGGGGTTTCTTTTTGAAGGTATGAAAGTGCTCTAAAACACATTATGGTGATGGTTGTGCAACTCTTTGAGTATATTAAGAAACTTTGAGGATGGATGCGGTGACGCACGCCTGTAATTCCAGCAACTCAAAAGGCTGGAGCAGGAGAATTGTAAGTTCAAGGCCAGCCTCAACAATTTAGCAAGATACTGTCTCAAAAAATAATAAAAATAAAAAGGACTGGGGATGTGTCTCAGTGGCTAAGTGCTCCTGGGTTCAATCCCTAGTATGCCCCCCACCAAAACAAAAAACAAAAAACATTGAATTGTACACTTTAAATAGATGAGTTATATGGTGTATGAATCACATTGCAAGATGGCTGTTAGGGGGAAAATAGTTAATGCCAAGGGAGGACCTTTCCCAGGAAAAATCTCAAAACAGAAAAACAAAACAAAAAATGATGAATAATAGGTACTGAAGACTCAGGCCCCTCCCAGACCAAGGATTCAGAGTCTGCATTTGAACAAGAACCACAGGCAATGTTTGTATTCACAGTGAAGTTTGAGAAGCACGAGATTAGACAACATTCTACAGTGGAAATTTTAAAACTATCCCTCATCAGCCTGGTTCTGTCTTGAGTATTTTTGCAACTTATATGAGTGCAGTAGACAGTCTCCAAAGATAAGGCAGTTTGAGATAGGGAAAAAAATCAACACTTTATAGGCATTTCTGATACCAAAATTTGTGGGGTGAAGGGGATGGGCTGGGGATTCCCACATACTAAAGCAGTTCTCCAGCAGACACAAGCCGGGCCTCCTCTAGTTCAGTTCAATTCTGACCCCACAGGTTAAGGGCTCAGTCCCACCAACCTTCTCCCACAGTCCAGTCTAATTCAGGCCTCAGATGTGCTGCCACTGCACATACCTCAGAGAGATTGTTCAGGTGGATCCTTTCAAGACACAGAACCTAGAGCAACAATATAACTTTGTTTAAGTGACTGTTTTAGGGTGGTTTATTTTGTTTCTATGGGGCTGGTAATTGAACCTGGGGTTGTATCCAGGCTGTCCCTACTCAGTTTTGTTACAAAGTAATATATAACAGTGAGGCACTTGGAGGAACAGTAGTACCTGTGATTCCTGTG